>NC_081406.1:280163019-280518019 GCF_030272615.1 Cryptomeria japonica | reverse complement strand
AAATATATAGTTTGAAAAGGTATTGTTATTCTTTGTGTGGAGTATTTATGAGTATGATATCTTGTTCTGAAACAACTCTTCTTGATATTGGAGTTATTAAATTATAGATGTATACATTTGCATAAATAATAATATTGTCTGGGATATTACATACACTTATTTATGTTTCATGTTTTCGATGAATCCTGAAAATTTACAATTCTTAAATCATCCTATGAACTTCCATATGATAAATGGTAATAATGAAATGGGAATCATTAGTTCACTAAGGGATTTATTATTCCGTTAATTGTTGTAATTCTTGGGTGAAATGGTTTCATGATAAAGTTTATTTTTATATTTTGTTGAGTGAAATTTTAATAGTTTCTAGATAATTAAAAAACGTATTATTATTCTGTAATGTAATAATAATAATTAGTTTATCCATTAATATTAAATTAATAATGTTTGTTGGTGTGCCATAATTTTATAATTAATAATGTCATTTAAATATTTATGTGGGTTGAATTTATTTAATTTAAAATTACCCCACCTTTCAATCCAAGCCTTGGTTATGGAAAATGATCAAACTTTTCTTGTTTATTGGTTCTCTAATTGGGATATTAATGTTTATGTGGTCATGATTGTGATATTATTCTTAGACTTGGTTGGGTCTCATTATGTGTTATTGGGTAATGTTTTACCTTTTTCCTTGAAGTGCATTCTTTTGAGTAGGCTTAGTGTCACGAGGGGGAGTGGCTCTCCATGGGGGCTGGATCCTAAAGTGATTGCCAGGATAACCCATTGGGAGAGTGATGCCAGTGCTAGGCTAGGTGAGTGCAATTCAGGACAAAACTGTCACAATAGGCCACCAAGGAAACCCAAAACACCCTACCAACCAGAATTACACCTTAAAAACAATCTTCAATTAATCATAAACAACATTCTGGACCCTAAGGATAACATTGACAAGATCTTAGGATCAAAAGTTGAAAACTGCTCAAGCCTACTCAAACCGGCTGGACACCAAACTTGGCTTCAAGTTGGAATTTTGACAAAATAGTGAGCAGGGATCAAACCAAATGGTCAAGGAGGATGAAAATTCCCATACAAACATGCACAAGGTGTGGTGACACAACAAACTGAACAATTCAACAAGGTTCCTTTGTAAAACCCCAAAATCCTTATATACTCAAGGGGACTTATCAAACCAACTTTGCAAACTTGCAAATGACCAACAAAAAAAAATGGATATAAAAATACCCTTTATTGAAAAAGGTCTAATTCCAAAAGGAGGTTGTTTGGAAAACAAAGGAGACCTGCTGCCCTTCACAATTGCAAGTAGGCCTACTTAGGCTTAAGTAGGTGGGTTTGTGAAGGAAGTGTATGAAATGTGATTGATCAGAAAGTTTCACCAATTGAAAAAGTGTTTTCCACACCCCAATTGACCAAATCCTAGAGTTTGTGCATTGGTTCAACCCCTATTTTGTTTTATCACCAATTTTGCATTTTCAAACTAGGTTGTCACATGAGGATGCCAACCTAAAAATCAAAGCAAAGGCCAAAGACACCTGAAGACACCTGAAAACCTGCAAATTTCTTCCAGAATCATTGAGTACATATAAAAAAATCTCATTCCACCAATTTTTATAATTTTTGTATGGTGGCCATGAGAAGAAATGCAAAAATAGGTCAAAACCCTAGGTTTAGGAGGGTTTCAAAACTGTTTTTAGTAAAAATGCAATAACTTTCGAACCAGAGCACTTAGAGACCTCAAATAAAGGAAAAAGAAAGGAAAGATGCCCCTAAATCTGAATCCATAAGTTAGAACCTCCCAATATTCTGAAAATATTTTGTACAAGAGAAAAAACGTGACTGTTTGCAGGAAAACAAGGTTTTTTTATTGATTGCCAAATGAAAATTTACACCAACTCCTTCATCACCCACCTGAAAGGGATTATGAAGGCCTCCCCCATCAGTTAAAACCAATTTTCAAACTAATTAGCCAATGGGGAAGGATATTTTCTTACAAACAAAAAGTTGTCAAGTGTTGTGATGACAACATTGACACTTTTTGCTCAAAAGCACTTAAAAGTGAAAAATAACTTTCTAAATCCTACCAATGGTCATGAAGGATCAATTTATTGCCAAAAAAAAAAAATGACTCAAAACTAAAGTTTTATGACCCTTTGACCATAGTTGACCAAGTGGCTCATAAATTGCCAAACCTGGGACTAGGCCTCACAAATGGATCAAAAACAAGACCAATGACTCCTAGCATGAAATAAACAATCCAAGACCCCTTAGGAGTCATAAAAAGGTAGGATAATCAAGTTTTTAAAGTTTGTGCTCCTGCACCAGAGAGTTTCTTAATAAGTGATAACCTAAATAATGAATTAGGGGGTTGGGTAGTTAATCACATTAATCAAGATAATGTATGCCCCGCTCATGGCTTGAGTGCTCATTTAGGCTCAAGATGAGGTGGCAAGGCTTGGAATGGAAAGATAAACTACCTTGTCCTTTTCAAAGGTATGTTTGTTTTGCATGAGACTTGAATGGGGGTCGAGGGTCGGGAGAGGCTGCTAGGATAACCCAGGATGGGGGTTGGGACTTATGGAGACCTACCAAGATAACCCATATTAAGAGCTATATGATGACACTCTCCCCTTTTGAGCACTAGATTATTTCTCCTCTATTTTATTTGCAAGCCTCTGGAGTTTCCTTATTATGAGATTCATCTATATGTATCTTGATTGTTTGACCTTACCCAGTGGAAGTGAGTTTAGACCATATGTTTTGATTAAGTAAAAGTAGGTATTTGAAAGATACCCAAACCTTGTACAAGCCAGGAGATTAGAATTACGAGAGAGAAAAGTGCTTGATCACTTCAAAAAATAGAAAGATCCCACCTGAAAGGGATCAACTTACATAAAAAAACATAAAATAACCAAAAATAGATAGCGAAAGGAAAGCACAACAACAACAAAAAGACAGAACCAAGGACCCTTGCAGAAACAAAGATAGAGACCTAAATACTTTTCATGATTTCCTCAGCATGAACAACCATTTGTTTCATGTTGTTTGCTGAGGTCTTTAATTCCTCCAGCTCACGACCTTTGATGTCGCCCTTGATCTTTGTGTTAGCTCCCGTCCTCTTTTCGTGACCCTTCTTGTCCGGCTACTCTTTATCATCATCCTTCTCTGCATTCTCAAACCTTTTGATCAAGATGTTCATGCTATCCATCGAAGCTTTGAGGATCTAAATTTTTTGATCTGCAATCTTCTTAACATTGAGTTCCAGTCTGTCGATTTTGCTACCCAAGTTCTTCATTTTATTTTCCATTTCCTTGATATCTCCCATCTCATTGACCTTTTTTTCCCATTGCTATGGTTTTACCCACCATACATTCAATAGCTTCCGCATTGTGCAGAACAACAACTAGTTCCTTAACATGTTCCATGAGGGGCTTATCACCAACTGTTACTCTTGTGATAGCCTTCGTATCCATCTTCAAACTGTTGATATCCTTCACCATGGTTGTGATGGTCTCACAGAAAGATTTTATAGAGTTTATACCATATGTTGTTTACCCTATGTTTATGTGTTTGTGGTCTGGTATGTTTATCTCCAAGCACAGGGGTGGTCCTTTGGGGTCCACATGGTTGGGTGGTAGTTGCCTTCTTCCATCGCGGATTTTGAACGTGTTTATGCATGGATTGGCTTCGTACATTTTCCAGTTGCTTCTCTTGGATATGGCCAACTCAGTGAATTAGGTGGAGATTTGATTCATCTATCATATTGTACTTATGTTTAAATCAGATGTATTTATATTATGTACATGCCTTCAAGGCAAATGATGTATCTATGATGTGATCTTGATGTAAAAGAAATGAGGTTTAGGTGATATGTTTTATATTAGTAAATAGAAATATTGATCTTATGTAATTAAAAATGCTTACATGATCTTTATTCATTACCTTGTATGTTGTAGGAACTACTATATTGGGATTAAAATGAATTTAGCTTTAGGATTTATTGAATGCAATGCAATTTCCTAATTCTATAATGTATATGGATGGTTTATTCTAATAGTTTTCTTGTTTATGCTCATAAATGGGTCAATGTTAGCTATATTAGATTTAATTCCTTTTATGTTTTATGGGTGGTATAGTAACATCGTTGAGGAAACTTAGAGGATAGTTTAGTAGTTTCCTTCTACTTGTGCAATCAATTTTAATCTTATCCTTAAATTGTTATAGGATGTACACTTAATGTTTTAAAAAAACAATATTTCTCTCTTATTTGAGCTAGTTTAGTTAGATCCTTTGGGGTTCCTTGGTGGGGCATTACATCTTCTTCTTCTTTTGTGTGCTCATCTTGTACATCATCTGAAATCTTTGAACCTTCATCTTCTTCTCTCTCCTCAAGTCCATATGATTGTTCTTCCACATGTGCATCTTCCTACTTCTCTATATTTTTCTCGAAGTGCAATATTTTTACCTTTTAATTATCCTTTGGTTTTTATTCATGTAAGTAAGATCTAAACTCCCTAAAAAAGTACATCTCTAGATTACATCATTTTACAAGCTAGATAATTCTAAAGATTATAACCTTTTACATGCTCATCATAACCAATGAAGATACATTTTTATGCTTTTGGATCCAATTTAGATTACCTCACTTGAGGTAGAAGAACAATATCCTCATAACCAAAAGACCCTTAAGTGTGAAACAAAAGGCTTCTAACTATCCACACTTCATGAGGAGTTTTATAAACAAGAGTTGAACAAGGAGATCTATTAATCAAATAACAAGCAATATTTACAACTTCTACATAAAAGAATCTATCAAGTTCAACACCACTCAACATGATCCTCGCACTTTCCATCAAGCTTTAGCTTATTTTTGCTACACCATTTTGTTAGGGATAATAAGGAGTAGTCTTCTATCTAACAATACCTACATGCTTACAAAAATTATCAAATTCCCTAGATTAATATTCACCCCCATTTTAGATCTCAACACCCTTATATTATAATCCAAGTGTATCTTGAGAAATCATCAATCAAAGTAACATAATATCAAGATTTACCAAAAGATTCAACATACAATAGTCCAAACACATTTGAATGAATGATCTCTAATAACGTCCTAGTCTTAATAGCCCCTTTAGGATTAATGCCCTATTTTGTTTACATAACACATTCACATAAATCATTTTTTCCAACAAAATAATTAGAAACATTGTAAACAAAAAAATGGTCTTAAGACCTTTTTCAATTATGTGACCCAATATATTTAGTCACAACATACTTTCATTTTTAGTGCCATTTACATTAGCAAAGATAAAAAATAGAGGATTTAATCCTAAATATAGTCCCCATCTAATATCTTTTGGAAATCACCAAACTTCCTCTTACCGACCTACAACCAAACTTGTCAAATGTCACATGCATTCCAAAATCATTCAACATGGATACTGAAAGTAAATTTATCAAAAGTCCTAAAAAATACAGAATATTGCCAAGGGTTTTAATCCTTCCATCACTAAAACACAACTTTATCCCTCCCTTGCCAAATATATTCTTCATACTCTTTTTAGCAAGGAAAACATCTTCTCCATCATAAGTTGAATATATAGAAAACCACTACTTATTCTATACCTTCAAAAAACAAATTAGAAAACCACTACTTATTCTTAGTATCCAAAAAACCTTCAACGCTTAAGAGAAAGTTGTACAAAACCATTAGCTTTGATATAAAATGTTGAGAACAAGTGAAACTAAGTTGCAATAACAATTAATGAAAGAGTTTGCAAAAATTAAAATTATGTTACTAAAATATATAATATGCAATTGCAGATTCAACAATAATGTAAATATCAATAATACCAAATGTGACGCTAGATTTACATAGAGAAATTATTTCAAAAATAAATTCCACACAAGAAATAGGGCAAGTATATTATTACTCTTCAACAATGATATATACCACAATATGCTTCACTAGCATCTAGAAACTTGCAACTTAATATATGAAACTACTATCTCATGATTCCAATTTATAGAAAATTGTTGGAGGCAAAAAATTTGTGGTACCCTAGAACAAGAGAAAACAACCACTTGCAAAAACCCACACCTAAGATAATGGACAACCAACACACATAGTCATAAAATTTAAAATTCACAAAAAATAACTCAAGGGTTTCCTCAACATAAAAGGGCTTACCCTTTATAATATCAACAAGCTCTCTTAGTGCATGAATCTTGGAAGATAAACCACCATGTATTATGTGCTCAACTAATAAAGATACTTATAGTTCAAATACTTAAACAATATATACCAAATCATGATCAAATAATCATCATTTGCAATGAGGGGTGCTCTTTAAGAAAACTAAGATCGCCAAACCTATATAAATAGGACCCATGATCAACACTCCCTATAACAATTATAATGTTTGGATCGTTTAGCTCTCAAATGACTACATCATGTGGTGTGAACTCAACTATAAATCCCTCACTAGAAAGAACAAATTGATTAATAGAAAGAAGGCTAGTAGAAATATTTGGAACCAAGAGAACATTATTGATGTGTGTATTTGTTAATTTTATTATATCTAATCTTAAAAATTAGAATATGTGAAGAGTCATCCATTTTAACCTAAGAAGTATTGCAACCGTAAGTGAACAAAGTAGATAATGTGAATATGGCATATGGTGAGAAGAACCCATAACAAGTGTCCGATCTTGTTAAGATAAACCCTAGAAATCTTCTATAGAAAGTGATTTATCTCTACCTATGGAAGACCGTTTGGAGATAGAAATATGATACTATTGCATAAATTCCCTCAGCATCTAACCTTTATAAAAATATACTCATAGTGTCTAATATTTCCACAAACATACACGTTAATAATTTTTTTTGGAGTAAGACTCATCTAACTTAGAAAAATGAGAGAGATATGTGCACTTATAAGTGATATGGTACTTCATCTTGGATGGAGGCATGCCACTTGAAGTAAATTATGTTTTAGGATTTTTCCTATTCTTACATTTTCCTATAGATGGTTGACCCACCAATGCTTGTATTTTAGAACTATGAAGTGTGCCCTACTAAATAAGATTTGTTTGTACAATAGCATGATGCTCACAAAACAACTAAGATTGGGTATCTTAAAAATGGTTGCCAAATCATCCATGGTGGAGTAGAAGTTAGATGAAGAGATGTAAAATTGCCTTCAAATAAGGCAAAATCAAAGAATATATACTCTTTATCTATTTTATCTCATTTACAATCTTTCTACTATGATAGTAATAACTTTAATTTACAAGGAATTCATCAACGAAGGAAAAATTACTAGGAGAGAGTAAAGTCAAATATACCTCTCCTTAATAATGCCAAATAAATTATATAAATTGTTCCATAGTTGTTCAAGTGTAATTCATTCTACAATGTGAACCAATAAATTATCTATATAAATTAGTCCAAATTGCAACTACTCCTCCCAAGCATGACAAGTGTACAATAGTAGAATGGCAAGTGGTCTTCAAAATGGTCATTCAAGACCCTTCTAGGTTCTAGCATCTGAGATATGCAAATTTAAGCTATTCTAGATTTGATTATTTTATCTAAGATGGATATGGTTACTGCCGTGCTTGTGAAGTGTACCTGTTCCTGCAAACACAATGCACTCAATAAATCATTACAAGCAATGTTTAGTGAATTAAATCAAAGAAAGACAAAACCATAGCTAAGCGATCTATCGCCTCCTAGTAAATGCGAGTATGAATTTTGCTCTCAGATCTTGGTATGCAAACTCTAGTGACTTGGCTACACTTAAATGGAGGATTTAAATGATGAAGATGCATGATCTAGCAATGATAGCATGATTAAGCTACATGGTTTCATGATAATTCTAGAAAATAGGCTAGAATGAAGATGCAATTAAGCTAAGATTTGAACATGATAACAATGCTTGAAATGATAAACTAGAAGCTAGATGCCTATAGTAACAATGCTTGAATGCAAATGAGATGAATCAATCGGGATGCAAAAATGATATGAAATTGGGACCCTTTGAGCTCCAAAATGAGGTCTATTTATAGGATTTCCAAGGCTAGGGATGATGTGACATGAATCAACGGTCAAGATTTGATCTGAAGATATCAATGGTTAAATTGGAGGTGGGTTGAGAAGAGGTTGGATGAAAGGGGACAATTGGTGGTAGGTAGGAAAAGGGGTTGGATGAAAGGGAACAATGTCATCTCCATGGTGACAAGTGTCAAGAGGCTTCTAGAAGAGGTTAGATGAAAGGGAACACTTAGTGACAAGTGTCACAAGGCTTTTCTCATGAGAGGGTAAAGTGTTCAAGGAAAGGGGACATGGGTAAATGGAATGGGTTAGGTTTAGAAGGGGTTAGGTTAGGTGGTTAAAAGTTAGGAGAATTTGAATTTAAAAATTCAAATAATAGGAAAAGGCTAATTAATTTCAACAACTCATGAATTTGATTTGTTTTAATTAATTAAAGGATTTTAGAAGAAATGAATTTGATGGGGGAAGAATTAATTAATTAAAGGGGATTATGAACCTATTAAATAAATCGTTAGATTTGTTAATAAGTAGATGAAAAGGGGAATTTAATCAAATTGCTTAGTGAATTCAATTAAATTGGGAAGGAGGATTAATTAAATAATTGCTTATTTAATTAATTATCTTCAGACCATTTTTAGGTGTATATAGTTACTGGTTTATGAACCACAGTAGAGCTATAGTGGAAAATCTGAAGCCTACATCTTAGGCAAGTAGCATAGACAACTCTTTCAATTATGGAATTACAGAACTATTGGAGTTTGTGCATTTATATTTGTGTGGCCATATGCAAACCCTTAATAGAGAAAGTCAATATTTTGTGACATTTATTAATGATTATAATCAAAAGACAAATATCTACTTCTTGAAGTACAAAGATGAAGCCTTTGATAAGTTTAAAGTGTTTAAGGCCTTGGTTGAGAAAGGAAGTGGACACTTTATCGAGATATTCATATTAGATAGAGGGGGGAAGTTTCCCAATGAATTTATAAATTTTTGCAAGAAAGAAGGTATAATGAAAGATCTTACAACTAGCTACACTTAGCAAAAAATGTGGTTGATACAAAAAAATATGACCATCATGAAGATGGCAAAAAGTATATTAAAATCCAAAGGACTCCCAAATAAATATTGGAGCAAAGTTGTAGCAACAAGAATTTATTTACTAAATAGGTCTCTTAGAAAAGTTGTGTATGACAAGATACCGCAACAAGGAAGGAAAAAATGTAAATGGGCATGGAGCACCTTAGATTGTTTGGGTCCATGACATATGCATTTGTGCCAAAGGAGAAAAGACAAAAAATGGACAACAAAGGTGAAAATTGCATCTTGGTGGGATACAACAAAGATTCCGAGGAATATAGGTTGTATAATCTTATCACCAAGAAAATAATAATCAATAGGGATGTTGAATATGTATAAAATGAGTCATGGGATGGCACAATGAACGCCTCTTTAAGCATCCCATTATTAGTGTGTTACCCGCCTTCACAACTAACCCATTGATAATGCCTAATGTCGTGAACTTAATCTTCATCGCTCAAATCCTTTGTCTTCCGTAGTTCTTGAAACCTTTGATCGGTCGATAAAGCCTTTAGGTGTCAAGCCTCTTGATGGAAGTTATCCTTTTGTTATTTCACATTGTTACCCGGTCTCATTTTGCTCGATACTCCGACTCTCAATAGTACAATGACGATGGGTCCCTCACAAGTCACATATCAGTCGATCGAATGATAGGGTTTTTCTCGCCACACTTTCTTTCCTATTCTACATTTCTTGAAGGATGTGATCACCTGATGCTTCGATATTGATGGCTCTAAGATTGGTGATCTGCATGATGATGTTAGTCGAATGCTTTTTCATAATGGGTAATAAATGGGGCAATTAATAAAAGGTTCATTTCAAATCCCGAGATGGTGCAACAGCTACCAAAGCCAAGTGATTAATTACTTGAGGTTTTCATATATCTGTCAACCTTGCCCATGCATTTGGAATTTGAAACTTTTCAAAGAATTTCAGGGTGTCCTGGCAAAAGCACAAAGCCAGGTTTGGAAACTAAAGCTCTCTATGTTTAAAATTGTTGACATTTCTAGTTTTCTTGTTGATATAATAAGTGAAGCTCGTCATCTTGGCATTCATGAGCACCTGCTTTAATCATAGTTATTTCTTGTTTTATGTCAATTCAAGCTTTCATCTGCTTTTAGAAACCCTAGCATTTATGCACTCAATTTCAATGTCGTCCAAAACCCCTCATCCTATAGAGAATAGATTAGATTCTATCAAAGATACATAAGTCAACCCATTTACAATGAATGACATCAATAAAAGGCTGCAAAACTCAAAATAGTCCCCCATTACATAAGTCATTGAGTCTGCATTATCTCAGGCTGGCGGTTACCCCTCTGCTATTGCATGTCCTGAATTGGTCTTTTCATGTGTACAACATTATCATCCTAATTCTTAGGAAATTTGGGGTGCAAATCAAAATATGATAGATAAGATAGACACATACAACATTTCCCTTGCTCTGTGGATTCCAGGGAGAGAAGGGAAGATGGATTTGTCCTTTTAGTCAGGATGGGCATATTATCACAATCAGGTAAATTGGTGTTTGGATGCAATTGCTAAAGGGTGGTTGAAAGTTGTTCAACCTAGAAAGTCTAAGTTGTCATCCCAGATTAAAACAATTTTGTTTTAGGGATGATATCATTTTCTTGTTGTGCCGAGTCATCAGTCAACTCGGAGTGGAATTTTTCAAAGAACGGATGTGCCACTTTATCCTTACCATCTGTGATGATGAAAATAAAATTAATTGGGCAAGGTTAATATGCGACTCTCTTCACAAATAACTTGTTAAGTTCAATACTAGCAAGCAATTTCATTTGTGCTCTGTGCTTCTATATGTAATAGCTTCTGGAAGAGTTTCTTGGCCAAGTTTGAGAGAGGTTGGTAATCTTTTAGATGGTGCCCCCGTTTATAATTATTTACCTCAGTTGCAAAAAGGAGAGGGCATGAGAAATTCATCTTGTGTACATTATTCCATTCTCATGATAGTCATTAGAGAAATTGAAGGAAACCTTGAAAAGAGAATATCAAAGTAGGCTATTGCTACAATCCAAATGTATGGAAGTTTTTACATACAATTCATGAGTTTTTCATACTTAAGAGTTGGAGGTTATGAGAAAGCCTCGCTAAAGCTCCCCAGGTATGCCTCTGACTACCTTGTATTTTTGGAGTTGTGTCGCCAAATGGCTTTTGTCAATATCAAGTATGTTTAAATGAGGAAGAAGGGTTATTTTTTCCCCCAGAGCTTGTCTCTTTTTTCTTGCAAAAATAATGAATTTGTAAGGTTTTTCGATAAACTTCTAGCTGACCGTGATCTTCGTTCTCTACCCATAAGCACTCACTTTGACAGTAAGGGTTATGTCAAAAATAATTTCTATGGAGCTTCTCATTATTCCCATGTCCCTAAGTTAGAAGACTTTTGGGAAGATTGTGTTGACGAGAATGAAGTTTTCAGAAGAGGTTTCATGTGACTCACTTTGAACCAGATGTTGAATTTTAACGTCATCTCTATTGTTCCTAATAATGTAATAGAGTATATTAATTCAAACCTGATAGATGTTTCATATCAGAATGCTACCCTACCCCCTTTTCAATGGCCTGCAGATGAAGAGGAAATGCGTATCAAAGACAAAACTTCTCAAGTTATGGACAAGTCGTGGGTCTGGCTGAATTGTGTGATCAAAAGTCACTTTGGTTCTTCTTCACAGAAGGGAACGCCCAAGGAAACCAACACCAACTCTCAATCTTCTCTTAAGGTGATGGGAAAGGTAACAATGGAAAAAAGTGCATCTCAGGAAGACTCACAGTCTAATGGGAATGATGACCCACCTGAGAAGAACCAGAGGCTAAATTTTGTTTGCAAGGAAGACACCATAACACCGCCCAAGAAGAAAAGGACAGCTCTACAGATCAGCTCCAGTGAAGAGGACACTCAATTTCTTCTTCAATTGGGAGAGAAAAATCTATTAGTTTCCTTGACTAATGACGAAGTCCCCTAGAATCCTCTTCGCAATGTCCCTATGATGACACCTGATAACACTACCAATACATTGTCTGTGAAAAGTCCAGTGATTACCTCATCGACCCCATGGCTTAAGAAAGCAATCGAGAAGAAAAAGAAGCAATACTTGCGTACCATTGAAATCAGGATTGATATAGTAACACGTCTGTTAGGGGAGATGGAAACACCTAAAAAGGCAAGGTGAATGGCTAGGATGATTGTAGATTCCCAGATGGACCACCATGTCCTAAAGATTGTTGATCCTAATGTTGATAAAATGTACAAGAAATTACAGAGGAGGAATTTAATATAAATAGGATTGACATGGGACCTACAATGATAGAGGGAGACATATATCATACTAAACATTCAATTACTATTTTGTCCAGGAGAACCAAAGTCACAGAAAAGAAAAATCAAGAGTTGGCATAATATGTTGATGTCCTTACTTCCTTCATTCAATCTTCCTATTCAACTGAAAGTTTCGCTACTAGTTCATCTTCAGGGTTTTCAATTACAAAACTTATCAACTCAGATAAGTTGGAAATTGTTAAATGCTCATAGACCATCACTAGAGCAGTTGATAGCTGGTCTAGTCAAGTAATTGTTAAAGGGTTATCATTCATCGAGCATGGTTTGATGTACAACACTTTGAATTAGATGATAGATGTCCATCGGGTCGAACTACAAAGAGTAAAGAAAGAAACTCACAAACTATCCACATCTGGTGTAGTCATGGTAGGAGGGTCCTCAAAGAGAACAGTCTGGACCGTGCAACAAGAGTTAACATAACAAAAGTGACACAATGTTATGGAGGAAATGCATAATAGGATTTATTATATCATGAAAATCAATTACAAACTATCAACAACATGTGGCCTACAAGATTCAACACACTGGTCTGATTACATACATGCTCAATATAATATCGGTCAACTCCGAACCTCTTAACCTTTAGATTCATCTTCTGTGTTCTAATGATGATCTCTACATGCTCAATTACATTGATTTATATGATCAAGAATGATCAACATCGACCCAGGATGGAATAAATACCGATGAACAAGATGAAATGTGTAAACAACCAGGTCAGCCTCTGCTAAAGAGATCCCTTGAGAAATTACATAGGATGAAGTGTGAACCTAAGTGAAGGTCGGCCACATGCCAATGAACATTGGTAACAACAAATTGAGGCTCTACAAGCTACGGAAAATATCTGCAAGATTCACCAATAACAAAAATAGGTCCAAGCGGTTTTGATGTTCCAAGCCAGAAAATTGTCTCAGATTCCATAAGCGATAACTTGTCGGAAAAAGATCCAAACGTCCCACGGACTAAGGATAAGGTAGATGAACATGTCCACAAATAAATCCAACTTTGCAAGATCTAGTGAGAAAATGCAAGGAAACACAAATATAAATCTTGAAACTGCAAAATAGGAAACAAACTGAAAAGAAAATGTTTTTGGTTGATGCAAGATTGCCATGAACCAGGGATGCTTGTACATCAACATCCCTCCTAGAAATCTGAGAGGTTAGCAAGCTTCCTCAATTTATTTTGATTTCTGAGCATATTATTGGAAGCTATGATGCATAAGACATCGCCACTTGGATGAATATGCTAGAATGGAAACACCACGTTGCAAGTAAACTTCAATCATAACTCACTACTTTAGTAGTGCAAAATACAAATCTGCAACGAGACTTGAAAAGTGTCTTCAATACAATTGGTATCAACATACTTGGCAGTGATGGGAAGGGGTTGATAGAAAAAGAAATGGCGAAGAAAAATTTTCATCAAAAAGTGGAGGATAGTCTCTTTGAAACCAATACAAGCCCTAAGTCACTAGAATGCCTAAAGGATGCAATGATAATATTGAATTCAGTTTATGAGGAAATTCATGATGTTACTAGTAAAGTTTTAGAAGCAAATAAAAATGTTGCCAAGTGGAAAGTTAGAGTCGAAGCTACAACAGAACCTGCAACAGAGAGTATATCTCCTGTTGTATCCAGCTATAGAGCTTACATGAAGAAGATGAATCCACAACTGGCACAACAATTACAAAGTAATGAAACGGACATAGCAGTAGCAGGTCAAGAGGTAGATGGTGATGATGACGAGATGGATGATGAAGAAGCAGATGGGGACGTTGTTGTTTGATTTATTGTTTAGTTAGGTGTCTTATTTCTGATCTGGCTCTTGAACTATTGGTCCTGGTGGAAAGTTTATTTGATTGTTAAGCTTAAATTTTCTTTAATCGGTTATCTCCAATAAACCATTATCTTTGATTAGTTAAGTTAAATTATATATAAATGGTT
The DNA here is from genome assembly GCF_030272615.1 of Cryptomeria japonica. NCBI lineage: Eukaryota > Viridiplantae > Streptophyta > Pinopsida > Cupressales > Cupressaceae > Cryptomeria > Cryptomeria japonica. The sequence goes on along the minus strand of NC_081406.1, from coordinate 280,503,564 downwards.
GGAACTATAATTAGGGGTTTTGAATTTTGAAAAATGGGATACATTGAATTAACAGTAATTCTGCATGTTTTAAGAAAGACAAAAGGATTTATGTTTGAAAGAGACTTGGTGTTGTTTCAATTAGAGTTCTAATTTTGTTGGATGTTATCATCATGTTTATATTTGAATGATTCATCAAATGTGTTGAATGGGTTTCCTATTTCAGACTTTGTGTTGTGATGAAGAGTCATTTTATACATTGTTGTGAATTCAGATTAGATATTCTATGAGTTGTTGTGAATGATATTTTTATATATAGTGATCATTCTTTAGTAGAAATATTTGTATGAATGTTGATGAATGATTTGAGTATGAGATATATGGTGATTAATCCTTATACTTTGTTATGGAGATCATGAATGTTTAGTTCTGCACTGTTCTTATTTCATTTTATGAAAATTTACCTTTCCTGCTTTCTGGTCAAAAGCATACCTCAGAAAAACCTCAAAATTTATATCATAAGAGGGAGTTGTACCTCTAAAATTTAGAGGAAAGTTGCATAGGTAATCGTAACTTAGCCAACTGTTAATTGATATTTTGTTCTTTTATGTGGGCATAGAGTCATATTGCTATATTTTTTAAGGGAACAAAATCTATTAACCAACATATTGCATGTCAATTATGAAGAAAGAGGAAATGAAGAGAAACAAGGTGTATCTATAAAAGATATGGAGCCAAGTAGTTAGCTTTGAAGATCACTTACAAAAATTCTAGAGTCCTCTAGATAGCTCTAGAATTGAAAATTAACAATTCTAAAGACTTTTTGCACAATCAACACCAACAACAACAAGAGTTTAGATCCTAGTCTCATCTCCCTAATGCAAGGAAATACAAATTTTGAGGGATATTTATCATAATTAAAGGTATGACGGTGAATTAAATAAAAATATGAATTACATTAATTTCTCATATTGGTCCAAGTTATTTTGAAGATGCTATGAAATAAGAAAAGTGGTGTGAGGCTAGTTATTAAGGGATGTAAAATCAACCTTAAAGAGATTATGATGAGATATATACTCCAACTACAAGGATGGAAACCTTGTGAACAATCTTAGCAATAGCAGCCCAACCCAAGTGGAAGGTATATCAAATGTATGTGAAATATGACTTCTTGAATGGATTACTAAAAGAAGTGTATGTTGAATAGACACTTGGTTATGAGATTCCAGGACAAGAAAATAAAGTGCATGGGTTGAAGCAAGCATGTCAAACATAGTGCAATATGATTCATATTTTTCAACAATGGATTTAGCATAAGTGGTGGTGATCCCACTCTTTACATTAAGGAAAGTGATAGTAAGATCTTAATTGATGTCTAGTATGTAGATGATTTAGTTTTAATATGAAATGATGATTTCCTCATTGTTCATTTTAAAGAAGTCGAGAAAAGAGGGTTCGACATAAAAAAAATAGATTCAGTAAAGTATTCCTTATGCATGGAGGTAAAATAAATAGATCATGGTATATTTCTCTCAATAAAAGTATGCAACAAAGATTTTTAAAAGATTTACAATGTATAACAACAAGTTTGTTCCAACACCATCAAATAGGTTTGAAATTAAGGAAGACTGCAACAACAATATCAATCCAAATTAGATGTATTTGAAAGAAACTAAGCCTAATATAATTCCACACAAATGGAGACACCAAATTTGAGTTGGTGTGATTATATTTATTTTAGTTTATATTTGCGTGTCCCTATTTCTATATTTATGGGGACACTAAAATGTGCACATTGTCAAGTAGGTAGGAGAATCCTAAGGAATGTTAATGACACCAAGGGATATGATATTTTGTATACTAAAACAAATGAGTTTGGGTTGGTTGGATACACTAATAGTGATTATTAAAAATGTGTATATTAGAAGAAGAGCACATCCAATTATGTGTTCCACTTGTTTTCAAGATCCATTTTAGGGGCATATAGGAAATATCCCATTATTTCTCATTCCAATACTAAAGTTGAGTATGTAGCAACAAACATAGTAGCATGTTAGGCTATTTGGATATGAGAGATCCTAACACATTTAGAAGAATAAGATTATAGAACCATAAAATGGTGGCAGGATATCATCAATAGCCTTGATAAAGAATCCAATCTTCCATAGATGAAGCAAGCACATTGATATCAAGTATTATTTTGCAGGGGATCTCGTAGAACATGGAAAAATTAAAGTTAATTATTGTAGGTCTAAACAACTCACTCATTTTTTCACCAGATGATTCCCAACAAACAAATTTGAGTGCATGAGAAACAATTTGGGCATCATAAATATAGTGTCAACTTCTATATTTATAGAAGCTCTAGAAGGTGAGCTCCAAAAAGTTCAATATTTGAAAGTTGAGCTCTAGTAAGTAATCTCTAATAGTTGAGGTCCAAAATCTCTAGAAGTAGAGATATAGAGGAATTTGAAAGTGGGATTTTAAAGATAATATCTAGCAAGTGGTCTCTGTAAGCTCCAAATTTTGAGCTCTAGTATTCAAGCTTCGAAATTTGAGATTTGAAAATATAGAGCTCTAGAAGCTCCTAAAAGTAAGATTGTGAAGAGCGCTTTAATCGATAAATTTAGCTTTGAAAGTACAAAATGAGCATTAATTAGGCTCAAGCAACATTTTTTTTTATCTATACCTCATTATTAACTAGATCTCTTAGATCTTTCAACCTACATTTCTTCTATAATCACCTAATAACATTCATTTTTTTTGGGACTTTTCTATGATGCACAAATTTTATTTTGGAACATTTTAATTTTAGGGGGAAATTTATTATGATATGTGAGTTTGAAATTAGAAAAGATTAAAGAAAGGAAAAGAGGACAATATATGTGAGTTTGAAATTGTAAAAGATTAAAAAAAGGGAAAGAGGAAAATAATCGTTAGTGTTCTAGAGAAAGAGAATGCTAAAAACATATAAGACAAGAAAATTCAGAAGAAGAATAGAGTGCACTATAGTAGCAGAGGTTTGAGAAACAACTATAGAAGGAAGTGTTTTATGTAGAAACTCCAAAAATGAGCTTACATAATAGTTTTGAAACTAAAAATCCATATTGATTTTTATATTGTAAAGCAACGTTAACTAGGGTGTAAACCCTTAACATAGTAAAAAAATATCAACCGCATACAAACAAAACCAAAATACATGATGTTGGCATCTAAAACAACAACCTGAAGGCAGTAAGAAACAAAACATAGTCAGATGGGCCAAATAAAACTGTCAAACTAGAAAAAACCCAAAACCCCAATCAAGGAAAGGGAGAGACACCCAAACCTAAACAACGGGGGGTTTGGGGGATGGGAGAAGACTTCCCCTTCCACCTGCGAGAAACCACTATCCAGGGGATGTTGTCATTAAGACCATCAAAAGAGAGATCAATCAGGAGGGACTCCACAGGGTTACAATTAGTAGTGTCAACAGAGTGTTGCAACAAAACAACAGGAGGTTGTTGTAGAACAACAAGAAGTTGTGTAAAAATAGCACCAGAAGCAGGTCCAACAAGAGTAGATCGTGGCTGCAAAATAGGATAAGTTGGGGTGGGGGCCTCAGAAAAAGAGGCCACAATAGGAGGATCAATAGGAGCTTCAGTAGCAATGAGGGGTACAACTTCCTCCCAAGAGGAGACATCATCCTCATGAGAGGAGCCAACATAATCAAAGTTGAGAGCATTGACTGTTAAATGATCAGTAGTAGAATTCTTCCACCAAGTAGCAACACCCCTATGATGTGGAATAGAATAGTATGTGTATACACCTAAAAATAGTCTGAAGATAATTAATTAAATATGCAGTTATTTAATTAATCCCCCTTCCCAATTAATCGAATTCACAAGCAAATTTGATTAATTCCCTTATTCATCTACTAGTAAATGAATCTACATGATTTATTTGTATAGTTCATCTCATATCCCCTTTGATTAATTAATCTAAATTAATTAATCCTCCCCCCATCTAAATTCATTGTTCTAATCTCATAATTACCTAAAACAAATCAATTCATGATTCGTTGTGAATAATTATCTTTTTCGAATATTTGAATTTCTAAATTCAAATGAGTAGATGGCTCCTAACTTTTAACCACCTAACCTAACCATCCCCTAACCTAACCCAGTTTATCTAATCCTAGGGTCTAACTAGCTAGCTATCCTCTTGCACATCCTAACCTCTTTTTCCCTTGAGACACATGGCACTTTTGCCACATGTCTCCTCCCTTGGACACTTGCCCTCTCATGAGCAAGGCTCCTTGACCCTTGTCACCACAGAGATGACAAGCGTCCCTTCCTCCAACCTCTTCTCCAACTTCCTCAATCTTGACCCTTGATATCTTCAGATCAAATCTGGACCGTCGATTCCTGCCACCTTAGCTTTGGCCTTGGAATTCCTATAAATACCCCTCATTTTGGAGCAATAAGGATCCCTTGCATTCCTAGTTTTTGCATTGTTATTATAGGCATTTTACATCATATCATCTAGCATTAATTGTTAATTAGATTAATCATAGTTCATTTTCATATTAATCTAGTTTCATTTTATCAATCATGTAGCTTGAATAGATCATTCTGGCTAAATCATTCATCAATCATCATACATTTCATATAATTTACACAATCAATCATGAAGTAGCTACTCAACTCTTGAGTTGCCACTTTGGAGGTCATTGCTCTGCTTAAAGCCAACAATTCTTCAACCTACAAGGTCCTCAAGACTAGAGGAAGATGGGACATTTGAAAGGAGGCTATGGGTTTGCATCTTTAATTTGGACCTTGCATTTGCTTCCTACTTATGTTTTATTGTCTCATCTATGTGTATGCTTGTTTCATTTAACCACATCTTTAGCATCACATTAATTGGCACCCACCGTGGGGCCTAGCCCCTTTGATCTTTAACAACTTTTATTGTAGGAAATCTCATTGACATGTTGATTAGCTCTTTCAGTGCGTAGATTAGCTCTCTCAGGCTCCTGATTAGCGTTCTTGGTCTCTATTGTAGTGTCCTGACACCTCAAATGGCATTTATGGGAGATTTCTCAACTCTTTTTTTTATGCTTTTCTATGCTTTAGCATTTTCATTCTGTACCTTAGCGTTTTTGGTATATTTGATAGCGTTCTTGGTTGGTTTAGCAGCGTTTTTGGTCAATTTTGTAGGGTTTTCAATCAATTCAGCAGCGTTTCTGGTGTTCAAAATAGCGTTTTGGGTTAATTGGATAGCGTTCTTGGTCCATTTGATAGCATTCTTGGTCAATTTGATAGCGTTTTCAGTTTTTCATGGATTTTTCTAATGTTGTATTCTGCATTTCTTCTTTCTGCTTCTGGACTATCATTTTTTCGAACCTAAGTTGCAGTTTGTTGTTTTTGCAGGTACTTATTTCGCTATGAAAGATCAGAGTCATAAACCATTTCGTCGTCAAAGATTGCAATATAAACTACTAACATTGTTTGCAGCCACGAGATTTTGCATTTATTTTTGATAAATTAGGCACATAGACTAATTACAATGGAAATGAACAAACATGTCTTATGTTTTTTTGGTGATAAGTGAGTATGCTCTCACCTTTCTTAAGTGATCAGAAAGCTAGACTCATCTTTTCTTTTCAATAGTGCATATATTTAGTGGGCCTACCCTCCTGAGGAGCCTATAAGGCCAAAGCCATTAAGGTCGGTGAGAGGGGAATGACCCAAGTGGGAACAGCTAACGCCAAGTACTCCAACCCACTATAAAATAGACGTGATTTGATGAAAATCAAGTCAACGTCAGTACTCAGGAATAGCTCTCCTCCATACCTTCGGGTATATCAAACCTTGGTTTTCAAGGATGGGAGACCTCTCAATTGAGTTTATACTCTGACGCGTCGAACAGATCCCTTACTAGTTCCAATTAAAATTAGAAGCTACTCGGTTTACCTTCGAACATTATTAAATTCTTAGTGCATGGAGGGGGAAGAATCTCTCCTTAAGACACTCATCATATGTCCCTGTTGAGCGTATGTGCGAACTCCCCTTTTAAGACCTTATTGCTAGGCTCATAATGAGACTCCACTAGCTCTCGCAAAGGCAAAAACATAGGCACCCTTTAGGGGGCGACAAGGCTGTGTGAGCTGACAGGGTACCAAGTGTGGGTTGAGAACTAATAATGAAGCCAATCTCCTTAGGATAGACTGAATAATATGTTTTCAATTGTTCAAAACCCATGAAAACTTGGGCTTTCTTTAAAGCTTCTTGAACATACACTTTATGTGTCCTTTGGAATAAAAATACAATCTGAATTCTATGTTTGTAAGTCAAGTCAAGATATTATCCATTTAAATACAACAAAAATTGCAAACTCAAACTTCAAATTGTCAAATTTACAAGTTTCACAGCAGATTAGCTCTCACGGTCTAAACACTCGCTCTTTCGGTCCAAAAAGTAGCTCTCACGGTCCAAATAGTCACTCTTTCAGTCCAAATGATAGCTCTCATGGTCTAAATGTCAGCTCTCTTGGTATGAATGTTAGCTTTCTCATATTTCAACATTAACTCTCCAAGGTTGAGCTTTCTAGGTATAAGCATCAATTTTCTCAGTCTACACATCAACTCTTGGAGTCAAAAAAACCACTGTCTAAGTTCCAACATTTTAATTTTAAACAATAGAGTTTGTGGTCTAAACAATAGAGTTTCTAGTCCAAACAATATCTCTCTTGATCTCAACAGTAGATTTTGTGGTCTAAACAACATAGTTTCTAGTCCAAACAATAGCTCTCTTGGTCTCAACAATAGAGTTCTTGGTCTAAACATTAGAGTTTCTGGTGTAAACAACAGAGTTCCTGGTCTAAACAACAACACTCTTAGTCTAAATAACAAAGTTCTCATTCTAAATAGTAGCTCTTCTGATCTAATCGTCGGCTCTCTTCGTCTAAATGTCAGCTCTTTTGGTCTAAGAAACAACTCTTTTGGGTTGAATGTCAAATTGCTCATGTTTCAACACTAGATATCCTAGTTTGCACTTGCTAGATCTAAATATCAGTTATCTGAGTCCGAAAATAAAAAAGTTGGGTCAAAATAACAATCTCCTAAGTTCAAACACCAAATTTGTTGATTCTAAACATCACTGTTTTGAACTTTAGAATCACTGCATTGTAGAATAGCATTTTTGGTTTATCCCTCAGCGTTTCTAGTCATTTTGGCAATGTCTCTAGTCAGTATAGCAGTGTTTCTGGTCATTTTGGTAGCATTTTTGGTCAGTATAGCAAGGTTCCTGGTCAGTATAGTAGCATTTCAAGTCTATTCCTCTACGGTTTTGGTCCTTTTGTTAGCATTTCTGGTCATTTTGTTAGCGTTTCTGGTAAATTGCACCAAAATCAGAAAACAAAAACAACCCATTTCTCAGACAGTCAAACATAGAGACTAGGTCATCTTCTCGGGTCACTCAGTCAGGTTATCTTCTATCAAAACAGATTCAAGACTAGACACACTAAGGTTCTCAAGTATTCATCTCCAACAAGTTCAAGATCTAATATCTTAAAGTGCAACATCACATTTTCTTTGATAAACTGATCATTCAAACATAGTTACTTATCAGGATCTATCATCCTTTATCATGAAACTACAACACTTGATCAGATTAACCTCATTCTCTATCATAGGATATATTGTTCCTATTGAACCTGTTCATATCAAAAATCACAAAATTTGCACTCCAAACTAAGATCGAAAAACTTGCAAACTGGCAAATACTTGAATGACCATTTCGTGTCTTATCAATCTATCATATTTAGCTCAACAATTGATCACTTATTACGACACATTATAGACAATTTAAACCTTGCAAAGAATTCAGAACACGTGTATGCCCTTTTTAACCAGGGCTCAGAGATGAAAAATCAAAGAAACAAAAATAGAAGCACTTGAAATGGCAGAAGGTCATGAGGAAATGACACGAGAAAATAAAATACAAGAAAAGGAGGTAACTGATCAACACATCAGAGAAATCAAACAAGATCCTAAATTTGATAAATTCATCGAAAAAATATTGGAGGGTAAAAAAGAAATATACTTCCTAAATGTTAGCAAAGTCTGGTGCTAAACTTCCCCAAGATTTTGACATGAACAATTTAAGACAAAGGGGGGGATCAAGTGACACTTGCAGTGATAATGAAAAAAATGAAGAAATTTTCAGTTGCAAAAGGATGACATAAGAATTTCTGAGGATACAAGAATTCATGAGTAACTCATGATGATACAAGAAGAGATCATGATCACAAAGAACCAATGAACACACATGAAGAACTCATGATGATACAAGAAGGAATCGGGATGATACAAGAAGAGATCATGATCACACAAGAAATCATGCTGATAATCCTCTCTTAGCTCTCATACAACAAATACAAACTCTCCAAACACAAATCCATGATATACAAAGAGGAACCACTAAGAATTATTCACTTCAGGAAATCCGTCCTTACCCATTTGATAAAAATCTAAACATGATACCATTTCCTACAGGTTGTGAAACTCCTAGATATGATAAATATAATGGAAGCACTGATCCCCAAGATTATATACGAGAATTTTGCACAATGAGTATGGAGTTTGCACATGAGGATACATACCTGATGAGATTATTTACAAAGAGCTTAAGTGGACTAGCTATGGAATGGTTCTCCAAACTTCCACCTGGAATTAGATCATTCGCAGAATTAGTGGATAAGTTTGTTTCACAATACTCTTACAACATACAACATGAGGTCACACTACTAGACCTATGTAATACTAAACAAAAGAGTGGAGAACCTTTCATGATGTTTCTATAGAGATGGAGATGGTTAGCTTCACGATATCCTCGTATAATGCCAAAATATGATAAAATGGACATATTCGACAACCTAAATGATCAAATGAGTTATAATCTAAAAATGCATTGTCATCAAAATTTTGAAAAGATGATTGATAATGGAATCAGGATGGAGGAAGCCATGATAAAGAAGGGAAAGTTGAAGCTATGCAAAGAAGGAGTTAATCCTCCTAACAACAATACTGGCAACAATAACAATGATAATGTAATGCCCCGCCAGGAAACTCCGAAGGGATAAAGCTAAAACACACAAATGGAGTGCAATAATTAAAAAAAAAAAAAAGTTAAACACATCATTAAGATACAAAAAGATACCAAAGTTTAGATTACACAGCGGAAGACATCAACTAACACCTACAGAGTTTCCCAACGTGATTACTTAATTACACATTTCACTTAACACACTAATAAATCCAATAAGCTGATTATCTTATAACGAGATAATTCTTACACAAGGATAATTTCTTTCAAAAGACGGAAATATAAATCATGAGACAAGTTTCATCCATTAAGATCTATTCATGATCTACATTCAAGCTTTTCATTAAAATATAAGCCATGCATCTACTATTCTAACACACTAGAATTTTATCATAAACATATGAGATCTTTCCATGCATATTTAATTTCCTTAACAACAACTAAATAGATTCCATTACTCTAAGTTACATTCTTTCATATTCCAATTTATTGCATTTTAAAAGATGATTGCATACATGCATCTACGATAAATCTCATCTAAACCACTTATGCATTTGATCAAAATGGCATTCATACATGCTAACACTAAACATGAAATATAAGAATAAAAGCATCACATAACACCAAGATGATCTCGGAGTTCACCCCTAAAGGGCTATATCTCCGGGTCTGCTCAACTGCAAGACCCCTCTGATAATTAATAAAGTTAAAAATACATGAGGTTTTCATAATTTACAATCCTGCCATCAAGGTGAAACATAAACAATATACAAGCAACCGCATCGGTCAATAAATACATAAACGATCCTTGAAAAGGAAAGGATCCAGCTGAACAACAATGGAAGCTAATACCAAGGTCCATTTGGACATCCACAAAACTGAGTCATCACCACCCAAGGTCTAACATGAAACCTGATACTCACAAGGGTACAGACAAAAGGACGACCCACAAATGTGCTCCTAACAGGACAATACGACAACACACTAGCGAACGTAGGGACAAGTGTCATCACACAACCTAGTATGGTTACCATGGTAGGTCTTCATAGGTCCCAACCCCATACACTGGGTTACCCTAGCAACCTAATCCAAACCTCCGGCCCATCCAAGCCTTATGTGGACCCACACATCCTCTCGTGAAGACAAGGATGATGGTTTGCCATTTTAGGCCTTCTCACAACATGTTGAGTCTGTGTTAGCACTCGTCCCATGTGTGAGGCACAATTATCTTACTTAGAGATTACATTCTAATATACTGTTAGGTTATCACTTATTAGACTCACTTTCGATGGGTTACCCAGTAGCCACTTTGGGCGCGGCCCCCAGTCGAAAGCCACTTTCCCATACGACACTAGACTATACTCAGACGAACTCAAAAACCAAGGAATACACATGGTCAGATGAACGGAGTTCAAAAAGGAGGGAACAACCATCTGGTCAAACATGACTCAAAAGAGGTACACTTACTGACGGTACTCTAACCAGAGACCTGACCAACTATGGTCAACCACGAATCATCATTCGACACCCATATAAAGGATATGATCAATACAATATCACAACAAATAACAGTCAACTCGAGACTGAGGACAGAAACAGGTACCCAAATCAACCATACGACATGGTCCAATCAAACAAAGCAAGGCTTGCCATTACTGAAGCAAAAGCGAATACATAAATTAAAATCACATAGGCAATATCCAGAGGATACAATCTTTCTCCAAATTAATCCAGACATTAAATGTCGATTAGGTTTTCTAAATGATCTAAGTCAGATTGAAGTTATCCACCTCATCTAGGTACAGGTTGTTCTTGGTTTTCTAACTCACTGATGTTCATTTGCATCGAACATACATAAATACGCCAATAAGAGTTATTAATCCAATTTCACATGAATATAATTAAACAACCATTTAACCAACTAAATAAGATATTTAATCTTCAATTAAAACATCATTGACATACTAGTTCAAAATAAATCCTACAAATTTGTCTTTTCCAGAACCAATTTACACTATACAGATCAAGGAAATATACACATTTAAGAAAGCCAAATAAAGAAAATCTATTCCCAGATTAACAGATTGTTTCCTTGAGCATATAAAGAAAATTACTAAAATTAACTATTAATTAATGAATATATTTATTAATCCGTGATTAATTAAATATAACAGATTAATAATTAATGACGAAATTACTGAATCAAGTATTTAATTAGAAAAATCTGCATTACTAATAAAATGAGATTTGAATATTAATCAATGTATAACCAACACTATACAATTAATTAATAACAAAATATTCATGAATATTAATTAATGACAAATTTAATCATAATTAAAACTTTATTAAAAACTTAACATTTATTTAATATATTAAAATATTATATATATATATATATTTTTTTATTAAAAAAAAATATTAAAAAAAAAACAACTTTTTAAAAAAATTTTTTTTTAAAAAAGGGAAAAGGTACCCACGTGGGCCCCTCCCTTAGGAGCTCACGCTTCCCAATGGGAGCACGCAGCCCCCATGGGGAGCGTTGTTGTTCCCAAAGGGAGCACACAACCCCAAGGCATGGGAATGGGGTCGAGCCTTGGCTCCCCCATCCCACGTAAAACAAATAATTTTTTTTTTGATTTATTTATTATATATATATATATATATATATATATTTTTTGTTAAATTTACTGTCAAAAAAATGCACAGTAAAAAAAATACAGTCCCAGACTTTAATATATATATATATATATATATATATATATATATATATATATATATATATATATATATATATATATATATATATATATATATATATATATATATATATATATATTTCTTCATTTACCAAATATCCAGATTTGGGAAGGGAAATCTTTCCAACACCATACCATTCTGGCAAAATGAGATGGATTTACACAATTTTAACATCACATCTGTCAAACCCCAATCTAAATTCCATTTTTAAACTTCTATAAGAGAGAATCATTGAAGTTTTAAATGAATTTTTCTCAAGAACAACCAAACCCCAAAATTTGGTTTTAATTTTTTTGAGAATCCATTTATACAAACAAAATTGCCATCTTGAGATTTGGAAAGGAAGCAAGGAGAATTTAAGATCCAGAAATTCAAACTACAATTTCTCTATTTCCCAAAAGCATAAGATTTTTAATCTACAACCAGATTTCTACATAAACACCAAAAACGACTTTCTTTAAGCAAGAACCCAAGAAATAATTAGAGGCCTACCTGATTCAACAATCTTGGCAAGATCAGAGGAAAGCCCAACCTGGAGGCTCAAGAAATTTCTCCTCCTCCAAAATCCCCAAATTTTCCTCCAAAAATATTTTTCCAACAATAATTTTTCCAAAAATATCAAATCCCCAATATTTTCCAAAAGTCTAGGTTAAATGGGAGAAGTTTGACCAAAAATCTCATTTTTGGATTTAAAATTTTTATTTAAAATAAATCACAAAAATATTTATTTTCCAACTATATCAATATATTTACTTGCTTTTCAATTCAAAATTGATTTTCTCAATTAATTCAATTTAACCTTTCTATTTTAAAAAGCCAATAGAATACAATTAATTCTATTGCAATTAAATTCAAAACTTTCTTTTTCAACAGCATATACAAAATGCATTTAATATTTAAAATCAGTCATGTAATTTAACTTGCTCCTAAACTGACTCAAGCAATTCAATATTAAAGATAATCGCATAACGAAACCCTGTTTAATTTAGTCCATTAATCTTTAATGCACGAACACATATTTAATCAAATTAAATACTAGGGACTAAATTACTCAATTTAACCATAAACACCAAACACGCAAACCAAGAAAGTCAACCAGACAGATGACTCGCAAACCCAAATAAAAGGGAATACCGACGACGACTGACGATGCTCACTTGAGCATAACTATGGTCAACTAGGGTCTTACGACCACCTAATCCAACTCTAAGGATTAAAGAGGTACACTCAACCCTGCGAATCCAGGTGAAGACGAACCTCGCACTCATGCGGTACTGTACCTGAAATCTCCTGTAACCAAGAGTCATACATGCATACATATATAAAATTAATGAAAGTGTTAGCTCGATATTAATACCAGGAAATAGGAACACTAAATAACTTGCATACAAACTGGTGCAAAAACCACATTAACAGCTATACACTAAATCAAAACATCTGACTATAATCATTATATTATGATAAACTAACTAAGATTAAACCGAGATTAGAAATTGATTAGGGTAGGGGTACTACAGATAAGCCCAAATTTTGGAATAGAAATCAAAATATCATCAATGATGGAATAGTTGATAGCAACAATGTAAAACCAAAGCAACCGGTTTTCAATTTATCCAATCACTCAGCTGCAGTGCAATAGAACAACAACCACCAAAAATCAACTTTCAACAATTTCTTTCAAAATAAATTTACAAACATTGGTGAACCACTTGGGTCAGCATTAAAGACGCTTCTCGCAAACAAGTTGATTACCTTGCCAGAAGCAAGAAACTTTGAACCCAAGGTAAAACCTACTTGGTGGAACGACAACCATTATTGTGATTTCCATCAAAACAAAGGACACCAAACAAATGCTTGTCAATGGTTAAAACATGTTATCCAAGATTTTATAATGGAGTGATAATTGTGGATGGACATATGACAAACAAATCTCACACAATTTTCAAAATTTCGCTTCCTAACTATGAGAAGGGTGAATCATCAGCACTGCATAATGGTTAAGGTAAATCAAAGGTGAATTATGCTCATGCATATGACAATATGGTAAATGTGATTGTGGTTAAAGAGAAATAACATCAAGAACTTGCTCATGCTATCACAAGAAGCAAAGCCAAAGTTGTTTTGTCGGGTCTTACAACTAACACGTCATCCACTTCAAAACAATACAGTCTAATGGATCAATTACAGAAAACTCCCGCGTAAATATCCATCTTAGAACTTTTAAGGCTTTCACCTGCACACAAATAAATTATTGAAAGAGCATTAGTAGATACGACAATGTCCAAATATCTTGATATAGATCAATTCCAAACCATGGTGGGACACCTCACAACCCCTCACTGCTTATCATTCACCGAAGAAGATGACATGTCCTTGCAACATGCCCATAACACTCCCTTGCATTTTGAAGTCCTCATTCACAAGGCACGTGTTAAACATGTCCTAATAGATGGGGGAGATGGCTTAAACATTTGCTCATTGAGTCTTGTCCGTGCTCTAGGTTATTTTGAAGATGCAATTGATCCCTAGAAAAAGATCACAATCAAAGCATATGATGAAGAAGAGTGTTCCTCTAAAGGAATTGTGATATTACCCATCAGAGTGGGACCTTTGCAGAAAGACACAGCATGCCAAGTTCTGGACTTGGATCTATCATACAACATACTCTTGGGAAGACCCTGGTTACATGACATACAAGCTATTCCATCAACATATCATCAATACCTAAAATTTTCCTACAATGGGTGGGAAATCACGATCTCAGCATATTCAAATCCATTTCAGTACTGTAGTAATCTAAAACCAGCTCAAGAGGTCATTGTTCCTCATAATAGGGAGGCATCATCTTCAAACACACAATCCAAAGAAAAATCATTTTCCTCAATTTTGTCAAGTATGGAAAAACAAATGCAGCTAAGAGATCGAGGGAACGAAGAATATTTGCTATCACAATTACCGCTTTCCCCTAAATCCGATGGAAAACCATCAAACTCTAAACAACAACCAATTGTGAAACATCTTCCAATATTTGATGGAGCATTTTTTAGTGCTGGAGGAAACAAAAGATAAAGATGTTCTACAGTGGCTATACAAGGATGAAGAAGTCCAACAAAAGATCAACAATGTTAGAATACCTACAAAAAAGTATGGAAAGGGATTTAACATCCTTAAAAAAATGGGATATAGTGGAACAGGTCTTGTAGGAAAATGAATAAAGGTATCTCAGAATTTATCCAACCTCATACTCAGTAGGCTACAGACAAATCAGGCTTAGGGTATGGACAAGTTACTCTACCAAAGGGCACATCTTCTAGCCAACAACAAGATGAATATGAAAACAAACAAGAACAACTTGCAATTGAAAGGGAAGAAACATCTACCAAACAACAAGAACAAACAAACATGAAATGGAAAAAGAAGCAAGCTTCTAATCAACAGGAAAAACAAACTAAAGACACCTCCCAAGCAGCTTTAACTCCTAATCAACACAAACAAGAAGCTGGTACAAATTAAGGAGAGCTAATAGCAAGGATAGACAGTGTTCAAAATCAGCCCAGAGGAAGCTGAATATGAGAGAAGAAAAGATATAGCAAGAAAAAAAAATAAAAATCAAACGCTATATGAACAAATTTGTAGATTGCAAGCTGCAAGTGAGACAGATTCTAATGAATGGGAATGAGATTCCTATCATTCTGAAAAATCAGTGGAAGAAACTTTCTTTGAAGAAGATGTAGGAGTTGATGTAGTTCATGTGTATGCAAGGAAAATGTTAGGAACTAGCCCACTTGAATTAGAATCCCATTCGGTTGACTTGGACTTAATCGAGGATGATCAGGAGCTACTTGCGAGAGGTCATTCTGATGAGAGTATTGTTCTAGACATTGAAATACATATCAAAAAATTTGACATCTCTATCATGACCCTTAATACCCTCGAAGCATCTCAACCTCAGGACTCCTTACCTCTCATCCATCCTGACCTTATTGACTGGGAAAATGAAAGACATACTACCATTGATACCTTTCCTAATGACCATGCCATATCCTTATATCTTAATGCAATCGAACCCACAACAACTTTCACCAGGAATTTAAAAAACACATCTTCTAGTCAAGTGGGTGCCAAATCTCCCAATTGCAAAAAGAAAAAAAAATAAATAATAATATCAAGTCTAATGTTGAAAACCATTTATTGGCAACATTAGACCAAGAAAAAGTAAAAAGAAAAGATGCATCTAATGATGAAAACCTCTTCAAGGCACCGAAAGATGGGATATTTGACACTTTACCTGAATACTATCAAGAAAGGTCATCCATTTTGATCGAGCCAACAGAGGCAGTTAACATTAACACAACAAAGCAACCAAAGATTCTGCATCCAACAACTTCTCTATTAGAACAAGAAAGGCAACAATATATGGAATTCTTCAAATGACGACAAATCAATTTCGCTTGGTCATATGCAAACATGCTAGGATTGGATCCAAATCTTATTATGCATCGCTTAAATATCAGTCCAGGAGCCAAACCAGTTAAACAAAAATTAAGGAAGATGAATCCTCATATCACTCTTCTTGTTAAAGCAGAACTAAAGAAATTATTGGATGTAGGATTCATCAAACCTATAGCATATCCTCAATGGGTATCAAACATCATTCTCGTTTCCAAACTAGATAAAAGTATCAGAGTATGCATAGACTTCAGAGATCTCAATAATGCATGTCCAAAGGATGACTTTCCTTTGCCTAATATTGACATCATTGTGGATTTAACCTCTAGACATTCCATGTTTTCTCTAATGGATGGTTTCTTCGGATACAATCAGATTAAAATAGCACTTGAAGATCAAGAAAAGACAACTTTCACATGTCCATGGGGTACTTTCTGCTGGAATGTCATGCCATTTGGACTAAAGAACATGGGTGCTACATATCAGAGATCTATGACAATGATATTCCATGACATGATGCATACATCATGGAAGATTATGTGGATGACATATTGGGAAAATCATACAACGAAGAAGAACATATAGGAATACTGGAAAAGATCTTTGATCGGTTAGAACAATACAAGCTACGGCTCAATCCCAAGAAATGTGCCTTTGGTGTCACTTTAGGTAAGCTATTGGGATACATTATTTCAGCTAGGGGTATCGAAGTAGATCCAGCCAAGGTCAAAGCAATCATTGAAATGGAATCTCCTAGGAATATCAGTCAATTCAGATCACTTCAAGGAAGACTGTAGTCAATCAGAATATTTGTTGCTCAGCTAATAGATAAATGCCAACCATTTACTCATCTATTGCACAAAAATATCCATTTCAAATGGGATAATCAATGTGAAGAAGCATTCAACAAAATCAAAGAATATCTCATGCAACCACCAATTCTAATGTCACCAATTCAAGGAAAGTCATTGTTACTATATGTATCAACCACAAAAGTATCAATAGGAGTTTTGCTTGCACAACAGGATAATGAAGGAAAAGAACAAGCTGTCTGCTACATCAACAGAACATTAGTGGGATACAAACTCAACTATTCACCAACATAAAAAGCATGCTTGGAGATAGTGTTTTCTTCTCCTAAATTGAGACATTATCTCCTATCTCACTCTATCAAGTTAATTGCTAAAATCGATCTATTGAAGTATTTTCTCAGCAAGGTGACATTAACAAGATGACTAGCAAAATGGATCATGATCCTGAGTGAGTTTGATATTGAGTATGTGGAAATAAAAGCTATCAAGGGGCAAGTCATTGCAGACCAACTAGCAGAAGTACCACTTCAAGATGATCATCCTTTACACATTGAATTTCTAGATGTTGATATCCTAATGGTCACCACAAAGACATGGCAATTGTACTTCAATGGTTCATATACACAGCATGGATCAGGAGCAGACATTCTATTCATCACGCCACAAGGTCATACAATTCCAAAGGCAGACAAATTAAGCTTTCCATGCACCAATAATACAATAGAATATGAAGCTTTGGTCACAAGAATAAAGATGGCCATAGAGTGGAACATTACATAGCTATAGGTCTTTGGAGACTCTCAACTCATCATCAATCAAATCAATGACGATTATCAAACAAAGGATGAAAAATTAACGCCTTATAAGAAGATGGTTGATGATGTCAAGAAATAATTTGTCGAAATAACTTTTGAGCAGATTCTGAGGAATGACAACAAAGCAGCAGATGTCATGGCAACACTTGCTTCTTTACTTTAGACACAGGAAAATCAAGAGCATTATGAATTTCTGGTGGAAAAGTTGTTTTACCCTGCTCATAATTGTCTTGATTCCCAAACTATCTGTCACCTTGTTGGGCGTGATTCCTCTCGCTATGACGAAACTTATACATACCTAAAAGACAATATCCTCCCTCCTGACTTGTCAAAGAACCAAAAGAGAAACTTTGTTTGCCAATCCTCCCATTATACTCTTGTCGTGGATACCCTTTTTAAACGAGGTCTTGACGGTACTCTTTTAAGATGTCTTGATCAAGAAGAATCTGAGAAGGCCTTAAATGAAGTTCATAACGACATTTGTGGCACTCATTCAAGTGGTCTTACCCTTTCGAAAAAACTCATACGCTTGGGCTATTATTGGCCAACTATGGAATGAGATTCTTTTCGGATAGCTAAAACATGTAAACAATGCTAGATCCATGGAAATTTAATTCATGCACCAGCACAAGAACTTCATGCTTTGGCAACATCTTGGCCTTTCTGCTAATGGGGTCTTGATCTAGTAGGAAAGATAAATCCTCCTTCATCCAATAGATTGAGGCAATACCTCTTACAAATATCACTGGAAAATAAATTATTGCATTTATCTTGAACTACATCATATGTCACTATGGCATACCCATGACCATTATCACTGATAATGGGTGATTGTTCAAGAACCAGGATTTACAAGAGCTATGTGAGAAATTCAAGATCCAAAACAGATCTTCCACACCCTACTATCCCCAAGGGAATGGGCAAGCAGAAGCATCAAACAAAACTATTTTGAAATTTCTCAAAAAGATAGTGAATGATACTGGCAGAGATTGGCATATTCAATTGAACCCTACTCTATGGGCCTACCATACCAGTATCCGCACACCAACATGCACCACACCTTTCTCTCTTGTCTATGGATCAGAAGCAATACTGTCAATCGAATTAGAGATACCTTCTCTACGAGTATCATTAAAAGGCCTTATCGCAGATGAAGAAGAACGAGTATCTAGATTGCAAGAGTTAGAATTTATCCATGAACGAAGACAAAATGCCTTTGATCATTTAAAGGTGTATCAACAAAGATATGTCGAAGTTATAATCACAAGGTCAAACCATGAGCCTTTCAAGTTGGAGAACTAGTACTAAAGGAAAATCCACGAAACCAGTCAAATCGAGAAAAGGAAGGGAAGTTTGAACCAAACTGGTCGGGTCCATTTGTGGTCACAACAATATTTGGGTTAGGATCATATCAGCTATCAACGCAGGATGAGGATAAGCTCGAAGAACCCATCAATAACATGCATCTGAAGAATTTTTATGTCTAAAAAAAAGCAGAAAATCCAAAAATAGTGGAAAAGCTGAAAAATCCAAAAACAGTGGAAAAGCTGAAAAATCCAAAAACAGTGGAAAAGCTGAAAAATCCAAAAACAGTGGAAAAGCTGAAAAATCCAAAAACAGTGGAAAAGCTAAAAAATTGAAAAAAAAGTGAAAAAAACAGAAAAATCCAAAAACAATGAAAATAAACAAAAAAAATCAAATATGAGAAAAAGTGCAAAAATAACAGATGGTGAAAACGTGGCAAACAGGCGATATCTGTCAGCTAGCTCTTCCATCTATTGGTTCATGCATCCTTTCGCTTGCATTCATTTCCATTAGTGTTGTCCATATCCATAATAAAGCCTTTTTACATATGCAGGCATCGCAGGTGATTTCTCACCATGGTTTGGATCATCGTATTTATCATAATAAAGTTTGTTTTCTAGACGGGGGCAAAATCATGAACCTAGCTGGGAGCAAAAACTATCATCGTTTGAGCTTAATCCAACAGGTAGAACAATAGTTAGGCAACACTTGTCAAGCGAAAACTGAGATACATCCAACGTTGAACACAAGATAAAATTCTCAACCATCAACTATCAACTATCAGTCTAAACATGACAAACACTTATCAATGGATGATATCTTTTGACTAATGATTTTAACACTTTGACAATAATGGTTCAACTATTTTATCTTGTTTTTTGCTATCATGATTTCTGAGTGACTCCAAAATGTCTTTGACTAGAAGAACAAGGAAGGAACATGATATTTTGTTGTCTACTGTCTGTAAATTAATCATTAATATGTGCAAAGTTATCTTAGGACATGATCATCGGATTATCATCGAAGACATTTCAGATTTACATATAGAAATGGTTAATACTACCTATTTTATGCAAGCAACACTCAGGTTATCTTGGTTCAACTATACATCGATGCTTGTGCTAACTTGCAATATCGAAACCTAGGAAAGTAGTGCTCAGGTCATCATGGTTCAATTATGCCATCGATGTTTGCACTCACTTCCCACATTTTAAAGGCTCAATGATGAAATAAAGCAATGACCAAATGACCGGTCCGATCACAACATTGCATTTCATTTTGCATTTACATTTCATTTTGCATGGGATTACAACACTCATCTTTTCCAAGGCCAAAGGATTCAACATGGTGTTATCTCTCTTATTACGTGATTGAGTACAATGGACATTAACAAAAATAATCAATTCATTCATCCTGCATGGTAAGTTAGTTCATCTCATGTAACCATTGCATACTAAGACATCATTCATATAAAACATCCAATCATTCATTCATTTAGTTAGATCATTGCATTGCATCCATCTCATATCAATTGTATAAAGTAGCATCATTACATTGCATTGCATCCATCTCATATCAATCGTATAAAGTAGTATCATTGCATTGCATCCATCTCATATTAACATGCATAAAAAAATCATAAAAATATCTAATGGTTGTGTGATAGGTAGGTGCTCCCAAGCCCATATCTGGAGAACTGTCACCCTTGTCAATAATTCGACCGATCC
Source organism: Cryptomeria japonica (assembly GCF_030272615.1). Taxonomy (NCBI): domain Eukaryota; kingdom Viridiplantae; phylum Streptophyta; class Pinopsida; order Cupressales; family Cupressaceae; genus Cryptomeria; species Cryptomeria japonica. Next base: position 280,482,631 of record NC_081406.1, on the reverse strand, counting down.
CTGGTACACTACTCGGTGCAATTCATAATACAAGTGAGTCAGCATGCATGAACCCCACGCAAATCGGGTTCCCTATGTCACCAACTGCTCAAGAAGGTGACCCCATCCAATGGATAATCTCTTTGACCTGTGATCGGAACAAAGGAAACCCCCAATGAATCTGGCAAGAACAGTGGGTAATGTGGCATAACCTAGCTCTAGCATCTCCTGCCACGCAATGTCATATCCACCAATCTCATCATCATCAAACACTCTGCAAAGTGCACCTGTCCCACCCCGCTCACTAAGATCATAATACACTAGCTCGCCCATCACAGGGATGCGCCGTATCCGGTACACATCCTCAGGTGTCATTGTCATCTAGCCAGTTGGGAAGTGAAAAGTATTGTGCTCACTATGCCAATGCTCTGCTAAGGCTACCAATAATCCCTGGTTATTCAAAGGTCAGGGCATGTCAAGAAGGGAAGATAAACCACACCTATCAATGTGGTCTCGCTCTGCCTGGCTAAGGCGGGGTATCCACATCCATGTCTTCGGGAAGCGCTCCCGAGACTGGAGGACACTAAAGTACTCCTGTAATCAAATCATCTCATCATATCAATATCTTGATTTATCTATCTATCAAATCAATCTATCTTGCTCACTTGATATTTCTATCAAATCTTGTTGAGCCCCTATCAATGAAGCTCATCTCTCATGAGGTCAAATTTCATCAATCAAATTTCATCAATCAAGAGTATCTAATTTTATCAATTAGATAGCTAATCAAATCTATCTTACTCTGTCGAAATCAAAAATCAAATTAAATTGACATCATTCCAGTATCTTTATCAACAATCGTGACGTTTGGGGGTCAGAGGAGCAACAAAAAATTTATCGACATCATCAAAATCAATCATCCGAAATTAAATCAGATCATCAAAATTTGTCAAAAATCCAAAATAAAAAAATCAAGCCAAAATGATCAAAAAAAAAAAAATCAATTCAAATAATCAGTCATCACGAAAGCAAAAATCAAATCACTAATTGGAAAGTCAAATCATCAAAATCACACCAGTAATAAAAAATCAAAAAAATCATGTCAAAAAAAATCATTTTAAAAAAATCATTTTAAAAAAATCAAAAAATTTAAAAATAAAAAATAATTTAAAAATGGAAAATCTTTTCAAAAAAAGAAAATCAAAAAATCGAAAATCATTCAAAACAAAAAAAATAAAATTGGGCAACATCATGCAGGCGGTGGCGCCTGCGATGTCGGTCGGCGGCAGCGCTCGCGACATCAGTCGTCACGCCAACGGTGCTTGCAGCAGTGCCCACGATGGCGCCGGTAGCATCCGTCACGGTGCGTGTGGCGTTGCTGAGGCACCACCTTCTCCCCCCCCCCCAAAAAAAAAAAAAAATGAAAAATTTACATAAATTTTCAAAAAGCCAAAAAACCAATTTTGTCATGCTAAAAAATGATTTTTTTCTACAAATGGCTAATTTTTTCAAAATCACCTAAAAATTTGCTAAAGTTGGGTTATCTTGGACTATGTACCGGTGGACCGTAGGCAGGAGGACGCTCATGTCGCCGAACTCGCTCGATCCTGTGTTGGTGGTACAGGATCGCCATTCTTTCCTCTAGAGCAAATTTTTCAAACAGCTCAAGTGCACAAATGAAGAGTGGTAAAAGGAATTCACCTTTTTAAACTCAAAGTGGGGCATTTTGGTGGGATTTTTATTCCACTTATTTTCGATCATCTAATCAACTAATTAGCCTGGCAGGGTAGTGTTTTCAAATTTCTTATTGAGAAATGAATCAAATTAACTCTGAAATATCTAAAAATTGGAAAATCATTAAAAATCTAAAAAATCGTAATAATTTTGAAAAATTCAAAAACATTAAAAAAAAAATCGCGAAAAATTCAAAAACGTTGAAAAATTATCCGATTCATCTCCCGAGGGGGAATCTTCGCATCGTAATCTGTAAATCAATGTCTGGGGCATCATATCGAGATTTATCATCTCAAAATCGAATCAGTTTCATATCGAAACCTAATCCGCATCGAAATCAAGACCGAATCTGCTTCTATCAAAATCAATATCAACAACATCATCAATCGAGTTTTCTTTGAACCAATGCATCGTCACACATCGCTTCAAAGAGGGGAAAAATGTATACACCTAAAAATGGTTTGAAGATAACTAATTAAATATGCAGTTATTTAATTAATCCCCCTTCCCAATTAATCGAATTCACAAGGAAATTTGATTAATTCCCTTATTCATCTACTAGTAAATGAATCTACATGATTTATTTGTATAGTTCATCTCATATCCCCTTTGATTAATTAATCTAAATTAATTAATCCTTCCCCCATCTAAATTCATTCTTCTAATCTCATAATTACCTAAAACAAATCAAATTGTGATTTGTTGAGATTAATTATCTTTTTCGAATATTTGAATTTATAAATTCAAATGAGCTGTTGGTGTAAATAAATATTTATTTTGGATATTATTACACTTTACTTAAGTTAACTTAGGATAATGCATCTCTTCGTAGTTTGGATTTGAGACACTTAGGGAAGTGTGCACATAGGGATAGAGCTTGTAGGAGAAATTCCACCTTTTGTGGTCTTATTTTGCTATTACACTCCACATTCGGTGGGTCATCCACCTCTTGTGGAGTATTATACTATTTCTCCTACCTACCCCTAGTATTTCTTACCTACCCTTGTTTCTCATTGAGCCACATGTCATAATTGTGTACTCGTACATCCATATGGCCTTGCCTATATAAGCAGGCCTATATTCATTGTATTGGTTAATCCAGTTGATCATTTGCATATTGATGAGAATACAGTTTTGTTCTTGTCATTCTATTGTCTCTCTTTTATGCTTTTCATTGTGCCCTTGATCTTGGCAAAATCCTACATGGTATTAGAGCTGTTGGGGCTTCATTGATTAGTTTTTTTGGAGACATTTTGGAGGCTTCTATTTTTGGATTTGGGGATCTTCATTTTTTGGGGGTGTCGTACAATGATTTGGACATCACCGTTGAATCCGAGAGGCCGTTTCCATGAATTTCAACTATAAAGTTGACCTATTTTGACCCCCCCTGTGATCTCCGTACTTGCAGGTCTGCGCGGCCCCTACCACTGTACCTGCACCCGACGGTACCTTTTTTTAGGTTGCCTCCATCACCAGCACCAGCCACAGTCACCGACATCAGTGCCCAAAACTCCCGGCCTCCCCCGTGCCGCCCTATACCCACTCCCGCCGCTGGCCCCTTCGGCTCCTGGCCCGTCGGTAACTCCTCCGCCCGGCACCTTCTCCTCCTGGCGACGCTTCCCTCCCGCTAGCAGTTTTTTTAAACTGGCAACCCACATCCGCCATGTGGTAGGAGGCCACTAGCCCATGGACACATAATCTCTACCATGTTAGATCCGTACGCCACGTCTGCCTGCCACGGTACGTCCGCCACATTAGCTTGCACAGTCAGCATGTCCGTACAGTACGGATGCCATGCAAGGGGGAGATGGCATTTTTGTGACGGCCAGACGGGCATCAAATTTAAGCCCATCATTTGCTAACATCAGCACCACATCAGCAGACTTTTAAAAAAAAATTGACCCCCTCTTCATTGAGCTTTTCAGTTTTGCAGTTCAACTTTGAAAGGCCATATCTTGCTCATTTTTGCTCCTTTCTTGGTGCAATTTTTTTTGAAATGGGATAAAATTTTGTGATCTTCACAGTGGTGTGGTTCTTTTCTTATTTTGGTGCACAAGTTTTTTGGAATTTTTGGATTCTCTCAGCTGTACTTGTCGAATCCTCAATTTTGCAACTTCAAAGGCCTCATTTGAGCTCATACGACCTCCTTTTCAGGTGCCATTTTTTTTGAAAGTGCATGTTTTTTCGTCCACTTTCATAATCTATGATCAGATTTCAGAGATTTTGAGTGGAAATTGTACTTTTATATATTGGTCTTATTTGGCCTATCAGGTACTTGTAAAGTGCTTGGATCTTAGTTTAGATCTCTTGCATTATTAGTTTGAGTCTTTTTTGGCCTTATTGAGGCAGTTGTAAAATTGTAATCAGAAGCCCACTTTGCCATTTTTTGCAAGTGGCCCATTGTATACGCACTAAGTATAAAGTGCCAAATCATCACTTTTGGGGGGGTTCTTTGATTGAGTGAATTTGGGGGGGTGTCTTGTGTGATTGTGCCTCTCTTTGTGCTCTTTCATTTTTGTTGCAATGAGTCCTCATAAATTTCCACCTTTAACTCCACATAATTATGCATCATGGAAAATTAAAGTATGGAGTAAATTAATGGAAAAGGGTCTCACGCATTACATAGATGGAACAATAGCAGCAACACCTGATCCTAAGGCTGATCCTAATGCTCAGTTAGAATGGCTCACAAAGAATTGCATGGCTCTTGGAACTTTGCGCAAGTATGTATCAGATGACCTCATTTTTCACATTGAGAAGGTTACAACAATCAAAGAGGCTTGGGATATGTTTCAGAAATTGTATGGTCAAGTTGATGAAATCAGAGGCTACAAAATTGACAATGAGCTTACCAACTTGGATCCCAAGAGTTTTGATACAATCCAAGATTATGTCACCAAAGCAAATGAGCTAAGAGCAAAGCTTAATGATTGTGGAATTGACAAAAAGGATGCTCAGTTGATATTCAACTTGTTGGACAAGCTTGCACCAGAATATGCAGCATTTGTGTCTAGCTTCCAAACTCATCGTTTGACAGTGGGGAGTTCCTATGTTATGCCTTCATTTGATGCTTTCATAGAAATGTTAATTTTGGAACAATCCAAATTGTTGAACATGGGACTTCTCAAGTCTTCAAAGTCCAAGGCTTTGGTGGCAAATCAAGGGAATCAAGGAAGTCAAGGCAAAGATTCCAACAAGAAGAAGAAGCAATTCAAGTCTAAGCCACACCAGGAAAAAGGACAGTCATCCTCTCCATCACAAGGTGATTTTTCATCCTCTTCCAAGAAGGGGACACCACCTAAGAAGGATAAACCAACTTGTGCATATTGCAAGAAGTATGGTCATGATGAGCATCGATGCCACGCAAAGCAAGTTGATGAGTTAACTAATCTTCTTAAGAAAAACAACATCAACTTGCCATCCGCCTACACCAAGAAGGATTCATCTCCTTCTTCTTCCTCACATTCTAAGGGAAAAGGGCAAGCATTTGTGGCTACAACAGGTTCTTCACAGCAATGGATACTTGACTTGGGTGCCTCATATCACAAGGGTTCTACAAAGGAGCAGTTTTCTTCATTGGAGCCATCTAAGGTACCTCACATTTACATAGGTGATGGTACACAAGTAGAGGTTGAAGGGAAAGGTTCAGTTGACATGGATGATGGAACATTTGAGAATGTTCTCTATGTTCCTAACGTGTCTACCAACCTTCTCTCTATCTACCAAATCACTCACTATGGAAATGGGAAAAAGGTTGAGTTTACACCAGATTCAGTTGTGGTAAAGGAACTTGATGATGATGCCTTGGTAGCAGTGGGACAAGTCAATGACAACTCAAGGCTTTATTCATTCTCCCACTTTGTGCCAAGTTCACCTTCTAGGGCCTTGCTTACTCATTCAAATTCAGAAAGTAAGCTATGGCATGAGTGGTTTGGTCACCTCAACTACTGCTATCTTCAGCAGCTCAGCACTAAAGACATGGTCACAGGTCTACCTCGAATCAATTTTTCAGAGGGTGTATGTTCAGGTTGTTCCATGTGCAAGCATCCCGAGGAGAAGTTTGATAAGGGGAAAGCTTGGAGAGCTTTGGAAGTTCTTCAACTTGTTCACAGCGATGTAGCAGGTCCATTTCCAGCACCTTCATTTAGTAAGGCCCGCTATGTCCTCACCTTCATTGATGACTACTCCCGCTTCACTTGGGTCTATTTTCTTATTCATAAGTGTGAAGTATTTGACAGATTTCAGGACTTCAAGACTCGTGTGGAGAAGCGATCCGGGAAAGTAGTGAAGATTCTTCGTATAGATAATGGAAGGGAATATGTGAACAAAAGACTTGAGGATTTTTGTACATTTGAGGGGATTGATCTTCAGCATTCTATCACTTACACTCCACAGCAGAACTGTCATGTTCCCTCCTTGATCATTATATATATAGCATAAATGAAACAATTATTATTATTAATTAATATAATAATTATCAATGAATAATTATTTGAAAATTATTAAATATTTATTAAAATTTATTACTAATAATATTCTTGAAATATTCAAGTAAAATAAATAATAATAATATAATAATAGCAGGAACTAGGCCTCTGTCAGGTAGGCCACCCATTGCAGTTGACTAAAAGGTCTACTGGCAGTTGGGCCAAGGGGGAGTGTACCGCCCTTGGGCCTGATAAGCGCTACGGGCATCCTATGGTAGCTAGTCCTCTCGATTCCACTAGGAACTAAATATGGGAATTGACTTATTGATAAACAAATGATCTTAAGTGAATCTGGCTAATTACTCATACCCAAAAATCAATTGTTGAAATTCATTGTTTTTTATGTTTTCTTTAGATTGCAGAGTTGGGGACATCACAAACTAGATTGGATGTTTATGTTTTTACATCGAGCTGGTGTTGATTTGTGTTTCTACTCATAACAAGAAAGAAATTTCACAATGTGTGTATTCACATGTATACTCCGTGTTTGCATATATGTATGCTTCGTGTTTTCCATGTGTATGCTCTGTGCCTTCCACGTGTATGCTTCGTGTTTCCCATGTATATGCTTTGTGTTGTTTAAACTCATGTTGGTAGATGACTTAGTTGAGGAAATTAAAATAAACATTTGCTTGAGGACAAGCAAATTCGGGAAGGGCAGACTGTCATGTTCCCTCCTTGATCATTATATATATAGCATAAATGAAACAATTATTATTATTAATTAATATAATAATTATCAATGAATAGTTATTTGAAAATTATTAAATATTTATTAAAATTTATTACTAATAATATTCTTGAAATATTCAAGTAAAATAAATAATAATAATATAATAATATAAATAAATAAATAACCAATAACAAAATATAATATTTATCAACAAAATCGGTGACTTCACTAATTACCATCGCCGGCCTTAAGGGAAGAAAGCACAACAGTTCAAAGTTTTAGTGTTTAAACAATAATAATATTTGATATGTTTTGATCAATAATAATATTTAATGATTGATTGAAGATACTTGATCGATTAAACAATGGTAATTAGCACTAACAATAGTAATGATGAGAGAGCGGCTTAGTTGTAAGAAGAGTTGCGATGAACCTAAGGGTGCCACCCTTACAAACAGTTAGCCAGCTAATAAGACATGTCGTCCCTAACATGCAACCCTTGGTAAGAGTTGTATCTCTACATCAGCAAACAAAGAATATAAAGGCGCTACCCAACAATCAGAAAGGCATGCATGAAGGGAAGGAAAAAGGGTATATATATTATCTGGCAGCCATCGATCAGATCATATCAGAACTCTTATTCAGTTACAGGCAGTAACATCCTTGTCCATAGTGGTATGCATAGGGACGTGCTTAGCATATGCTTAATATAGAAGGTTGCTGATGTTCCAATAAAGAATTTGATAATATTATGAATGCTAATAATGATATAATAATTATAAATTATTATAATACTAACTGGTAGCTATTCTGTAGTAATATATATATATATATATATATATATATATATATATATATATATATATATATATATATATATATATATATATCTGAAAATAGATGAAAGTATGTGTGTGTGTGTGTATACATAGAAAAGACAAATAAATATTAGAATATAAACCAGAAGAATTCTTAAGTTAATATCAGAAAGAAGAATATGTTTTTCTGTTACGTCTTTCCGTATTTAAGAAGATGGGATTGAGATGTTTCAAAGAGGGGCAGTCTAAATCCAAGCAACATGTTAAGTCCCAAGATAGGGTGGGGATCAGCGACCCATAAGCCTTGAGGGTATAGACCCAAGATAGGTAAGGGCTTGGATCTGTAAACTTTGAGGGAACCTATTGTAGTTGGTCTCTAAGCACTTTGGTAATATATGTAAACCCTTCTCCCTTAAACTGAAGTAGTAGCAGGGTTTGATATCTATATTAAGAACTATGAATAATGAAATTAATCAGCTAATGAGAAAAAATAGACAAGCACTGTTAATAACTTATTGAAGAAAATCTATCAATTTTAGTATATTTAAATAGATCAAGCAGGGGACATTACAAGAACGGAGTTGCAGAACGCAAGAATAGAACTCTCAAAGAAATGGCTAGTTGTATGATACATGCATGTTCTCTTGATCTCGCCTTTTGGGCAGAGGCTATCAGTTGTGCCACACACATCCAGAATTGGGTTCCTCACAAAGCTTTGCAAGGTATTACTCCTTTTGAGGCTTGGGCTAGTAGGAAACTGATTGTGAGACATTTCAAAGTCTTTGGGTGTCTAGCATGGGCTCGCATACCTCCATAGAAACGCAAGGCATTGGAACCTCAGAGTCGGCCTTGCATATTTGTTGGATATCCTGAGGGTGTTAAGGCATATAGATTGATGGATCCTGAGACACATGAGGTGTTCATTGAGAGGAGTGTTCACTTTGAGGAAAGCTCTCCTAGCTTAGCCTCTCTACCTCCTCCACCTTCCTCCATTGTGGATAGTGATGTTAGTGATTCAGATGATGAGACTCCTTCAACTCTGACTCGTAGGGTTACACCTCCACAGGGTCCACTTGCAATTGAAGAGCCTCGTTCTCCACCTCCACCTAGACCTCGTTGGTCTCAACAGACACTTGAGTCCACGGGTTCTCTTGTTGGGGATCCTTCAGATACACGGAGAACTCGATCACAACATCAGGATCTACCACATGCATTCATTGCTACCACTTCCAATCCACAGACATTTAGGGAAGCATCAGGGGTTCCTGAGTGGGACCAAGCTATGGAGGAAGAGTATAGTTCTTTGATGAGGAACAACACATGGGATTTAGTCCATCTCCCTAAGGGGAGAAAGATGGTTCGATGTAAGTGGATCTATCGGACCAAGTTTGCAGTGGATGGTAGTGTGGATAAGTATAAGGCTCGACTTGTTGCGAAAGGTTTCTCTCAGGTTGCAGGTGTTGACTATACTGAGACCTTTGCACCCGTAACCAAGATGAACTCCATTCGTTTGACACTTGCTATTGCTGCAACTCATGGTTGGGTTGTACATCAGATGGATGTGAAGAGTGCTTTTCTTCATGGTGATCTTGATGAGGAGATTTATATGGAGTAGCCACAGGGTTTCATCCAGGATACTTCCTTGGTTTGCAGACTAAGGAAATCTCTTTATGGCCTTAAGCAGGCCCCCAGGGCTTGGTACGCCAAGATGGATTCCTTTCTTCTCTCAGCAGGGTTCACCAGGTGTCATTCTAATCCGAATGTCTACATTTTGCGATAGGATGACTCTCACTTGATCCTTGTGCTCTATGTTGATGACTTGATCATTACAGGGAGTACTTCATCCATCATTAGCAGGGTCAAATCTGCTTTTCATGACAAATTTGCTATGACTGATTTGGGTCTTTTGCACTACTTTCTCAGGATAGAGATTTCACAGTCACCTTCTGGGATTACACTATCGCAGCCCAAGTATGCTCTTGATCTACTTGCACGCTTTCAAATGGTTGATTGTAAGCCTACCCCGACTCCCTTTCTTTTAGGAGTCAAGCTTGAGGCTCAGTGTTCTTCTCCACTAGTTGATGCCACTTTGTATCATCAGCTTGTGGGTAGTCTCATCTACTTGACCCATACATGCTCTGATATTTCATTTGTAGTTGGCATGGTTTCCCGCTTCATGTAGGAACCACATGAGCTTCATTGGAAAGCCACCAAACACATCCTTCATTACATCCAGGGTACACATCACTATGGGATTCACTATGCAGCAGGCACAGGACTTTGCTTGGTTGGTTACACAGACTCTGATTGGGCTGGCGATCTTGATGATCATAAGTCTACTTCTGGTTACAGTTTTCACCTTGGTTCAGGCCCCATTTGTTGGCAGAGCAAGAAGCAACATGCTATTTCTCTCTCTTCAACTGAGGATGAGTATTGAGGTGCTGTTAACGCAGCAACTGAGATCATTTGGCTCCAGCAGATTCTCATAGAGTTTGGATTCACCACTCCATGGCCAACAGTTCTACATTATGACAATCAGAGTGCTATTGCGATCTCGAAGAACCTGGTCCAGCACTAGTGGACCAAACACATCGAGATTCATATGCACTATATCCGAGAGCTCATTTAGGAGCAGGTCATTGATTTGCAGTATTGTCCTATAGCGGAGCAGGTTGTTGACATATTCACCAAACCTTTCATCGAGAGTAAGTTCCAGCAGTTGCGAGCTCTCTTGTGGGTGTGGGATGTGTCATTAGGGGGGGTCAACTGACTTCTCCTTCCTCTCTTATGAGGGGAACTTTTTCCTCTTTGAGGTTTTGTCCTTCTTCTTTGAGAGTCTTTTGTACATTCATCTCTCTTTTGGGGGGGAGTTTTTTCCCACTGGGTTTTCTCCCTTTCTCCGTTTGTGAGAGATTGCATTGCATAGTTTTGCTTGCATTTGCATATTGTACATGGGTACCTATCATGGCCTAGTAGCCGGGACCCATCTTGCATTGTTGACTTGAGTCTTCATTCCCCTAAGTTGCACTTAAGGGGGGGTGTTGGTGTAAATAAATATTCATTTTGGATATTATTACACTCTACTTAAGTTAACTTAGGATAATGCATCTCTTCATAGTTTGGATTTGAGACACTCAGGGAAGTGTGCACATAGGGATAGAGCTTGTAGGAGAAATTCCACCTTTTGTGGTCTTATTTTGCTGTTACACTCCAAATTCGGTGGGTCATCCACCTCTTGTGGAATATTATATTATTTCTCCTACCTACCCCTAGTATTTCTTATCTACCCTTGTTTCTCATTGAGCCACATGTCATAATTGTGTGCCCGTACATCCATATGGCCTTGCCTATATAAGCAGGCCTATATTCATTGTATTGGTTAATCCAGTTGATCATTTGCATATTGATGAGAATACAGTTTTGTTCTTGTCATTCTATTGTCTCTCTTTTATGCTTTTCATTGTGCCCTTGATCTTAGCAAAATCCTACATGAGCACATGGCTCCTAACTTTTAACCACCTAACCCATTCTATCTAATCCTAGGGTCTAACTAACCCTATCCTCTTGCATATCCTAACCTATTATGGGTTGTATATTCTCCCCTTGAGACACATGGCACTTTTGCCACATGTCTCCTCCCTTGGACACTTGCCCTCTCATGAGCAAGGCTCCTTTCACCACAGAGATGACAAGTGTCCCTTCCTCCAACCTCTTCTCCAACTTCCTCAATCTTGAACCTTGATATCTTCAGATCAAATCTGGACCGTCGATTCCTGCCACCTCAACTTTGGCCTTGGAATTCCTATAAATACCCCTTATTTTGGAGCAATAAGGATCCCTTGCATTCCTAGTTTTTGCATTGTTATTATAGGCATTTTACATCATATCATCTAGCATTAATTGTTAATTAGATTAATCATAGTTCATTTTCATATTAATCTAGTTTCATTATATCAATCATGTAGCTTGAATAGATCATTATAGCTAAATCATTCATCAATCATCATATTTTACATACAATTTACACAATCAATCATGAAGTAGTTACTCAACTCTTGAGTTGCCACTTTGGAGGTCATTGCACCATTGAGAGCCAACAATTATTCAACCTTCAAGGTCCTCAAGAATAGAGGAAGATGGGACATTTGAAAGGAGGCTATGGGTTTGCATCTTTAATTTAGATCTTGCTTTTGCTTCCTACTTATGTTTTATTGTCTCATCTATGTGTATGCTTGTTTCATTTAACCACATCTTTAGCATCACAGTCTGTAGCAAGATGACATGTTGAATAGCACTTCCAATGGCAAAAGGGGAGGCCCTCATAATCCAAGGGTTGCGTCCAAGGCCTATCACCAACCATAAGAATCACATCCCTCGAGAGAGGTGAAGAAAAGTCAATGTCGATTAAAATGCGGGCAAAAGTACAATGCCCCATAGAAAATGTGGCATCATCCACTTTCAAGAAACAACCAATAGAGTTGCCAATGGCCTCATAGCAAGATTGTTCCCAAAAATGGAGAGGAAGATTAGGAAGGCGAACCCATACTAGACGCACATTAAGTGATTCAGTAATGAACCCATACATATCCGTATTATTTTATGATTTGTATGTAATAATATTATTGTTAAAAGATCTTTTGACATTAGTAGAAAATGTACTTTTTCTTCATGAATCATGTTCTTCTCATTTCATCTTCATATTTGTTTTTGTTTACGTTCCATTCCATAGATTTGTAAAAGAGTTGCAGCCTCTATGTTGTTTATTTGTGTAATGTCCTTAACAAGGAACCTCAAGGTAAAAGACAGGCACAAGCAATAACAGATAAATGCAATTTTTTTTAAAAAAAAACCAAGAATATAACTAACAACATTTAATGATAAGTATTAATTAAGGTTCATAATACATATTTTCAAGAGGTTCCTCAACACCATATAACAATTCAATTTCGCATGAAACATAAAAGTAATACCCATAAGCAATCATATGTATTGCATTTTAACTACATTTATCTACTACATATGTTTAACATGTCTAAATCATGAAATGTTGAACATCAACTGAATTAAAAAGGTAACTCATAAGCACATAATGGATTGTCGGCACCAACACCACACAATCTAAATCCACTAAACATATCTTAACATTACATTGTCTAGTTACATGAATATTCAACCTTAGTGGAGTGATGCAATTACAATCATATAAAAGTACATGAAACGCCATCATAGGTACATCAAAAACATCAATAATTGGAAACGCGAACAAGATGCACCAATTGAAGAAGATCACAACCATTCTCTACAAGGGAACTAACTTCCAAATGTAGGTCACGATCATCCAACCATGTGGAACCCAAAGGTCCACCCCACCATGCTAGGGAGATAGACACCAGGTCCTAACAGACATACTAAGGTCAACAAGATCCAACCACCCCAAGGAAATTCCAGTACTAACATCAAGATCTACCATCAGAGGCTCGTTACCACAATAATCTAGGTAAGATGCTAGAATGCATTAGAGGAAGAGTGGCATCACATGGCCCCTTCCAGGGTACACATGTAGTATTGGCAACCTTTCATGAGGACAAGGAGGTCGACTATGCCAACTCCAAACATCTTATGGACGGACAAGCAATGCCAGCTCCAAACATCTCACAAACGGGCATGCAATGCCAGCTCTATATGTCACATAGACGAACAAGCATCTTCTCAAACCCATCCAAAGCCTATACGAGCACTCAAGGACGTGGGTGAGGGAAAACTTATTTATCTTGATTAGTGTGTTACCTCGGTTCATTATTACGTTCTCTTGTTAAGCAGTTCATTATTATGTTCTCTTGTTAAGTAACTCCACAATGGATTACCCGGGTGACCACCTTCCTACTAGTTAACCCAATCCTAGGGCAAAATCCATACATAAACAATTCTAATCAAGCAAGGAATTCACCATCCTGACAATAAAGCTTTAGTGCCATAACCACATAGTCTAATTAATCACAAATAGATAGCTATGCCACATCTCTGGCATCCAATCATACTCAATAAACAACATAAGGATAAAGAATCAAAATAACTAGGCCACCCCTAAGAGCCTCTGAGATGCTTTCACTCAATCAAGAATAAAACCCTAAGACAATCTATAAAACGTAACAGATTTTATTGAAATAAGCAAAAAGACTCAACATGAACGAAATATCTGAGAGTCATCTTCATTAATAGCTACCTCAATTTAAATAACATTGTATTGACATCATTACTAAGGATATAGTTTTAATTAAACTAATTAAAGAAACAAATTAAATAATCATTTAAATTGATCGATATCTAATCTCATATATATGAGAATTCAATTACTAAAAGACTATATATGTTATAGAACCCATTTCTAATTACTAATTAAACGATTAAATTAAACTAAAAATATTATATACATATAAATTAAATATCATTAATTACTTTATATTTAATCGAAACATTGAATAATTATAAAAATACAGGATCACACGGGAAAATATAATTCAAACCTATTGTCCATTATTATTAATTTAATTTCCTTTGGGTGGTTTATTAAAACAACTTTACAAAACACTTTATACATAAATAATTAAATTGCTTTTCATTAACTTTTCACTCAAAATACAATAAAGAACACTACTGGACAGATTTTAAAATAAAGGTTTATATTGCTTAATACTATGCCCGGATCAAACCAAAAGAACAATGAAAACCCTAAATCTAAAATTATACTCCTAATGTTCAGGAGAAGGGCTATATACGACTAAACCCTAAGATTAAATTTCGAGCAACCAAAACATTATAATTTAATAAAATATTTCATTGGCTTGAATGGACATGTTAGGGTCACACAAGAGTTGAATCATGCACCAAAGGAGGGATGGTTGCCTAGGCGTGATCTCCCCTCTTCTCATAATGAATTTGAGCATCATAAGCCTCCCAATTGTCATAACCAACCATTCACGTTAATTAATCAATTAAATATTATCTCTGCCATTTATTACATTATCTTTTAACTATTTATAATATTGAAATTGTTTAATAAATTTAATTAATTAAATAAAATGATTATTTAAGTTATTTACAACATAGTATAATGTTATAAGGTTGCATATATATATATATATATATATATATATATTTGTTTTATTCATTGTTACAAATTTAAATATAAATATATTTTTACATCTATTTGAAACTATACATTTAATTTAACCTTTTCTTCAATTACTAGCTATAATAATAGCTTTATAACATAACCATAACACAATAATCAGAGATCACACTCAACTGACTCAACTCACACTGCACAACAGATGACCTAGATGACCTAGACCAAAAGCATGCAAAGGTCAAGTGTGTTATCCTTGCTCCCACATTGGAGCAACAACAAGGTAGACACCTAGGACATGTGTTCTATCTCTCATTATCACCATCGGAAGCCAATAGGACACACTCAGTCTTGAGATCAAGAGCAGTCGATGCTCAATACCTGCATGTTGCATCCACCAAAAGAAACAACGTAGAACATCATAGGTGTATATACATGAGTAGCATATACCATCAATAGAATGAAGATTATTGTAAACTCACATGCCTCTCAAAACGAGTGACGAGGTTCCAATCAATTACTAAATTCATGTAACATTCGTGTTAGTATCATAATCATTTCTGATTCTATTTTCAATAACATATAATTCTAAGCATAATGTGAGTAAAGAATGTATCACACTATTGTATTTTACTCCTAATTTTGACGAATGTTTGGTGACATATCAACAAAATATTGTCGATTTACTGACGAAACCCTGGCTTAAATTTTCATCGCTGTAACGACCAATTATTATACGTCAAAACCATGACCCATATTCATTGGTCAGCAAAAAGGAGAATGTTTGTGGTGTTCATCGCAAATTTTCATCCATCTATCAACAAAAAAGACCATAGAACGTTGCAAAACATTTGTTTGAAATCATCGAAAAAACACCAAATTGTCGTCCATTTTCTGATGAGGTGGAGCAAACTTTCGTTCTCATTACGACGAAATCAACATCATGTGTACATCAACCTCATCACCAATGTTTGTGGTTCATCAGGATTTGTACATCATAAGTTCAACGATAATAACTGATCGGAATAACTTTTAGAATCGGTGTACCCCTTTCAAGTTATCCTAATAGTATTAGCTTGGCCGATGAGTTGTTGTTCGGGATAGCTATCCTGATGCAGTGTTTTCAGAATGACTTGTGTTGTCGAGATACATATTCTGATAGAACTATCATTTTGGTGACCGGTATAGCTATATCAAAAAGGTCATCTCCGAGGATGTTTGTTGAAATTTTGACGAAACTTTTCAGTTTTAAAAAAAAATTAATTCATTCAAAAATTATTGTGGACATAGTGGAAGCATATCGAGATAATTTACCAATGGTTAGTTTTCACCTTGACAATAGTTATCGGGATAGCTTAGCCGATAGCCAACTAATCGAAATAGTTTATGTATATGGTGAAAATGGAAACAACAATGATAACGATATTGAAAGGCTAAATGAGTTCAACCACAAAACCCTAGCCTAATAACAACAAAGATCCACCATAACATATGAAGATTACCTAAGACAATGCAAATCAAATGAAATCACAAAGATTATACCATCACATGTCCAATAGGGTTTAGATCTCCATTCTTCCTATCTCCATTGATCTTGTTTGATATATTTGCTCTCAGATTTTATGTGCACAAGAGCTCAACAAAGAACGAAATGTGGTTGCAAGTAGGATCGCCTATGTTCAAAAGCGTAGTGTAGTCAAGTAGTCAACGGGGGGTTTGAGAATGAAGGAAGCGTCTCCTTATATAGAAGACATTATATGAAATGGAGGGATAAGATTGAAAGGTGTAAAAGGAGGTCGGCTATGATTAGAGGGTAGGTAAAAGAAATAATAAAATAATGAAAGGGGTAGGTAGTGTATGAATTAAGAGATGAATGACATGTGTCATGGGTAGAAAAGGTTAATGAATTAATTAAATAAACAAAGATTTATTTAATTAATAGAAAGAGTGAGATAATTAAATAAATAAGATATTTATTTAATTTAGGAAAAGGATAATTTAAATAAACAAATGTATTTATTTAAATGAGAAATAAGGCTAGAAAAGGATAAATGAATTAATTAAATAAATAAAGATTTATTTAATTAATAGAAGAATTAGGCTAAAGTAATTAAATAAATAAAATATTTATTTAATTAGACTGGACAATTTTAGGTGTCTACATTTTGCCCCTCTTTGAGACAATGCAGCTTCTTGCGTTGTTTCAAAGAAGATAATATGAACTGATACAAAGTTGCCCCAAGATGGGAATGATATGCCCCCTCGAGAGATTGGATGAAAAAATGTCTGAAAAGATCACAGAAAATCTCTCGATAAGAAAGACGGGATAGAATGGACTGACCGGATAGAGTGACAGAGTCACGGGATAATGAAGACTGACTCGGGAAACGAGGGCTAGGGCAGTCTATAAGATAGCCCACGAGGGAAATACATCATCATTGTCATCTACACCTCCAAGAGATTAGAGTGCAGAGAGAGAAAAGAGTAGCAGCAGTCAGTAGCGATGGCTTTGGTTCACAAATTCGACCGCGTTCGCCGATTCCAGAGGCCAGCAGAGGCAAGAGAGCTAGTAAGTACCACAAAACCTCCTTGTACTTTAATGCATTTATTATTGTCATTAATGCATGCTAGGTAATGTAATAAATGCACGTTTATGTCAGGAAAATGCGTTTGTGTCCAAAAATGTGAATTTGTGTCTTCTAGGTCAAATCGACAATTCTGTGATGAACATACGCTGTCGATTGGATAAGCTGCTGAGAGGATACACTCAAGCAGGTCCTCTAGGGAAAACTAGGATAGCAAATAGGGCTAGGATTGACAATTCTATCATAGAACATACGTTGCCAATTAGGAAACTACTCAAGAGGATTCACTCAAGCATAGGCCCTAGGATAAGATAGATCAAGGCACTTTGTGATGAACAGTGAGTACCAAGATATAGTACTTTGTGATGAACAGGGAGTACTAAAATATGAGCAGCACTTTGTGATGAACAGTAAGTGCAAATGTGAGCAGCACTTTGTGATAAACAGGGAGTGTCAAACACGTAGTACTTTGTGATGAACAAGGAGTGCCACTAGGATAGAAGCAACACTTTGTGATGAACAGTGAGTGTCACTAGGACTGAGATGATTGATTTGTGTGACTGCAGGAAGTCATGGGAGAGATTCCCGTCGACTCAAAGGTTGCGACCTGAGTTGACAGTCGAGGACCGAGCTGCGATTGAGGCTATGGGATTGAGACATATTCTGTATGTGCCTGAGTTTCGGGCGAACATGGGATTGCAAACTGCACTGGCGGAGAGGTGGCACTCTGCGACTTGCACTTTTCATTTACCGATGGGGGAGATGACAGTCACCCTGAAGGATGTATACAGGATTTTGCAGATACCGATCGATGGGGAGCTGATTCTGTATGATCGAGATGGAGATAGGGAGGCCTTGAGACGAGTTTTTCAGGATCCGGGACTAGAGATGACGGTTGGACACGTGGCATGGGACACGATGACACAGACAGGATTAGCACTATCGGTAGTATTGGCAGGAGTGATCAGTGGGCTCCTCTATCTGGATAGGGTGACACGAGGATTGGCTACGGGATCGGGGAGGAGGAGGAGAGGAGGAGGATGAGACAACTAGGCTCAAGAGACAGAGGGGATAGGAGAGATGATCATGGGGTGGGTCCTTCCAAGGCTCAGACTCTGTCGAGGCCAGCCGACTCCGAGGGAGGGAGTTCATCATAGCCATAGAGGGCTCCCTATGTATCAATTTTGTACCATTTTGTATGATGATGTAGACACCTTCGGGTGATTGTAGCCATATGATTTTGACATCATTGTATCATGACACTTATGATTATATATATGAGATGATTCATCTTTGCAGTAGCTATATGCATGCATACCTATGTGATGTATGTTTCTATGTGATGCTTATGATATGGATGCAAATATGTATATGATGCAATGCAATATATTTTTTTGTTCTTTTATGTTTTATATGTGTATGCATGATGCAAATGTGAATGTATGTAATGCAGATGAATATGATAATGCAAATGTAAATTGTGCTAACAGGTGTTGTGTGCAGGATGTGATGCAGTTGTGATATCTATATGTATGTATGAAATGCTTATATGTGGTAATGCAGGTGCAACTACATGAAATGCAAATGTTTTTGGTGTGTCATTATACTTAGTCATGTGATAGCAGGCTACGCGGACTCAAGAAGGATGATGGAAGTCAATCAAGAAAGGGGGATGACAGATAGAAGATATGAAAGTGAAAGAGTTTCTTGTGCTTTATCATCATTGAACTTTATTATGGCAAAATAGGTTATGACAATCAAGGCATATGTTCGACCCAGAAAGTCATTGTACCCATTTGCATGGAGATAAGACAGTTGCAAACAAGGAATGCCCCAGTTCACACTAGACTCTCAGTGTCCTCATATCCGTGGACAAGTCATAGCATTACTAAAAGACAATCCACAGACAGCAAATACAAATAGGTGATCATACCCCATCCTCGCCTTTCTAGTCAGAGACATCCTGGAGATAGAATCTCTAGTCAGAGACATCCTGGAAAAGCTAAAAGACATGTCACCAAAAGATAAAATCAAAAGAAAACCAAGACTCGACACCAACATCCACTGTAGTCCTCAAATTTAGTGTCTCTTGTCACTTGTATAAGTCTTATTTGATTGTGGTCACAATGTTTACTTTCACAGAAAGGATAGATAGCACTGAACCATATGTTGTCTGAGTCTGTTGAAAGATTTGATTTGTTGAAGCCCATTGTTGTTGTTGTGTCTCATTTGAAACTGACTAAATCCATGAAACTGATACTTTATTGTGGAGAAGATGAAAATTTATTGCAGATCTGTGATGCAAATGTTGCTTTATTGTGGATTGTGCGCGGATAGACTGTAGGAAGCTGGAAGAAACTGTACTCCTCGAAACATGTGATGTTCTCAGTTCCACACCCATCACTGGACGTAGGATTTGTCTTAGCCACAGATATGATCTGATTTATTATGGATGGAAAGGGATGTGAAAAGGGAGGTTTATTATGAATGGCTAACCAATCTTGGGTAGATCAATAACAAGCCATGATGGGAATGGGTAAGTTTATTATGAACGAATAGGTTGTGAGTGTGTGCAAAGTGAAAGGATGAAAGTGAATCAGGAGGGAGGAGCAATGTCTCTATGCATGGCATTGGTGACCCAGTTTTCACCATGGTACTTGCCTAGGGTGCCACTAAAGTGGTTTTCACCGTTGGACAAAATTATTTCTCTTTAGTTTTTTCGATTTTTCAATGTTTTTTTGTTTTTTTTAATGTCGTCACAAGGCGCCTGTTTGCTAGGTTTTCACCAAGCAACGATTTTTATGTTTTTATGATTTTTTTGTATTTTTGAAATTTTTGATTTTTTTTTGGTATTTTTGAATTAGGATATTCCAAAGAGCTATGTGTAGAACCTGCGAAGGTGCATGTTGTTGATAGGATCCTCCAAAGGTTCGCCCTCTGTGGTTGAGAGCTGATATGCCCCAAATCCATATGCTGTTGTAATGATGTAAGGACCAAGCCAATATGGTTCGAACTTGCCCTTCTTCTCTCTGTCTTGTTGATTTTTGGGATTTTCTCTGAGAACTAAGTCCCCTACCTCAAATATGTGAGGCTTGACCTTATGATTGTAGCTGCGTCGTTCCTTGACTAAATGATGTGTAGCTCGAGCGACTGTCTTCCTTGATAAAGGAATTGAGACAGAATTACTAGTGTGTGGACTACATAGGCCCATATGTGTGTCACCTAAAGAAGTTTGGGAATCCTTGATAACAAATTCCTTCAAGGAAGCTCCATTAAAGGTCCATGATGTATCGCCAGAAGAGAATGGATGTGTGGAACAAGTGGATGAGGAATGAAGGCTTATGATTGTGAAAAGAAGTGAAAGTAGGATAGCATGATGGAGACTTAGGATCAACAAGTATGCTTTTTGACTTAAAATTTTAGAACTTTTGCCCCCAGTTATTTTGATATTAGGGGAGATCAACTCTTTTTCTTTTTCTTTCATAGGATTTTTATCCTTGACCTTGATTTTTGTAGAGTCCAATAGCTTTTGATTTTGATTTAGACTGAACGTTTTTTCTTTAGTTTTGACTTTTAGATTTTTCTTTTCAAATCTTGATTTTTGATCCCCAATGAGTAAGGGCTTTTGTGATTCTTGTTGATCTAAGTCTGGAAGTGGAGTGGAAATGGAAGGAATGGATGAAATGGTAAGGCTATGTGATCTCTCAAGAGGGCTGGCGATACACTCAATAGATTCTTTGTTGGGACCACTCTTAGGACTATTGATATCAGGAGTTGCTTGCACCACTGGGGGAGATTTGCATTCAAACTTAGTAGCCACAACACTAGGTGGTTCACACCCAATTCCTTGGCATTGAAAATTGTTTATAGGTTGTTCATGTTGACTGAATACCTTAGGAGATAGTGGGAGTTGATCAACATGAAAGATATACTCACCACATCCCAGGTCTTTAATCTTGAAATTTTCTTTGATCTCTGCTTGTTTTGATGTAAAAGCTTTCAAGGATTCTGGATCCACATATGCTGATGAAGGAATAGCTTGTCGATTGACTGGGATTGTTATTTTTGATCTAGGTTGCAAATTGTTGCAATATATGAATGGGTTAGGATCAGCTTTGATGATCACTTCAACTCCATTGTGTGAAAACTTGGTGCATCAATGATATGTTGATGGTACTACACTCATCTCATGAATCCATGGGCGTCCCAAGAGTATGTTGTATGTGAGCTCTAGATCAAGGACTTGAAAAACCACATCTTTTGTAACTGGCCCAACTTTGAGAGGTAAGGTGACTGTGCCTTTGGATGAACGCTCTTCATCATCATATGCTTTGATAGTAATTTTGTTTGTAGAATTCACAGCTTTGTTGGAATATCCCAATTGTTTAATAGTGCTCAATGTACAAATGTTTAGACCTGCTCCTCCATCTATCAGGACTCGTTTGATTCTATGTTTGTGTATGAAGGCTTCAATGTGTAATGGTGCATTATGTGGCTGACTTATAGAGGCGTCATCGGCATCTGTGAATGTAAGGGAGTGTGGAATGGAAAGGTATCCCACCATGGCTTGAAACTAGTCCACGTTCAGATCAGTAGGAACAGCAGTTTCTCTCAAGATTTTGTCAAGAATGGATTTATGTGTGGGCGATATGCGCAAGAGTTCAAGTATGCAGATGAGTGTGGGTGTCTTCCCTAACTGTTCTACAAGGTCATACTCAGGTTTGGTTGATGAGGAAGTGGTGTTTTTAGCTGGAGCACCTTGCAAAGTGAATTTACCTCGGCGGGTTGTAACATGACATTCAGAGGTAGGTTCGGAAGAAGATCCAACATCTTTCAGAATGATCTTGGGTCTTTGGGTATAATTCTCAGGGGTTTTGTCCTTGATGATAATGGTAGAGACATAATTGTCCATCGAGATGTGATTGATGGTTCAATCATAGTTATAAGATGCTCTGGTAGAGTTGGTTTGGTCATCTGTGGCTGCAACTTTTCCCTTGTCATGCTTTGGGAATGGTTCCTTAAATATTTCATGTTCTTGATTGGATGAGTGTCCTTCAATCTCAATGTCACCTCTATCAATGAGATCTTGTATGATGTTCTTCAGTCGATGACAATTTCCTATCTTATGACCCTTGCTCTTATGAAATTCACAATATTCATCATCATTCCACCAATTTGGTTTAACCTTTGGTTCATATGGAGGAAAATCCGGAATAATGATTACCTTGTTTGCCACTAGCTTTTTGAAAACTGACTCAAGTGGTTCTCCCAATGGAGTGTACTTCCTTCGTGATTTAGAAGTTGTTTGAGTATTCACCTAATTTGATCTGGAAAAAACAAATTTGGGTCTCACTGTATTGGCATCAACAACACCATCATTGACTGTGTTCTTGTTTTTATTCCAAAATCTTGGCTTGTCTTTTCCTTTAAAGTCATCTTTGTTTTCCTTGAATATCTTAATGACTCCTTGTTCAATTAGGACCTTCTCTATTACTAAGCCTTTTTCAATGACGTCCTTGAAGGTGGACAAACAAGCTTTCCTTAAGTCATAACCAATCTCTTTGTTAACATTTTGGGTGAACATTTCTACCATTTGTTTTTGTGGAATTTCACAAGAGCATCTGCTGACTAGATTCCTCCATCTTTGTAAAAATGATGCAAAAGACTTTCCCTCTTTTTGCTTGGTGTTGCACAAAGTAGTGACTGATATGTCTGTCTCTATATTGTAGGAGAAATGTTGAATAAATGCCTCTACTAAGTCACCCCATGACTTAATTCCAGGTGGAAGTTGGGAGAACCATTTGATAGCTTGATCGCCTAGGCTCTATGGGAATAATCTCATCAAATATGTCTCTTCTGCTGCTATCTCAATGCAAGCTGTGAAAAATTGTCTTATGTGTGCCTTAGGATCCCCTTTTCCTCTATACTTATAAAATTTAGGCGTCACAAAGTGTGTAGGAAAAGGAGGCATTGGAATGCTCTTGTCAAATGGATAAGGACATATGTCTCTCATTGTGTATGTTGGCTTCGATGTATTTATGTCCTCCATTTTCTTTTGTAAGTCCCTGATTTGTTGCTCCAAATTGCTCTTAGGTGGAGATCGACTTCTTGGACCATACCCCATGCTTGAGGCACCAATTGGAGGAGAAGCATGTTGCATATATGGATGATATTGATCATACACATGTTCATATGGAGGAGGTCTATAGTGATGCTGCATATATGGACCACTTGGTATAGATTCATGTTGAGGAACGAAATATCTATTTTGTCCATGTATACCATACTCTACAGGCATGTCATGTTATAATGTGTTGCCCCCAAATTTGACACGGGGTTTCCTTGTGTCCAAATTTTGAGCATGCCTTTGAATATCCAATTGCTTTGGTGGTTGATCCTTAGCATTGATATGTGATTGAGCATATTTCTCTGTATAAGACTTCCATAATGGTCTACAAAGGTGAGTATCATATGCTTGACCATGTGTATGTGGGACCTCTGGTTTTTGAAACAAAGATGATGGTGATTCAAGCACAAGATGTGGTCTTCTATTGCCTCCACTATTAGGCCTCCTTTGATCCATGTTGGAGTAAGGTTGTTGCAAAGGTCGATTTTCCATTATTTGAGACATGTCAAAATCATGAGGTATCTTGGCTCCACTTTGTGCCATCATTTGTAAGAAGTATTGTCTATCCCTCCTCATTATTTCCTCAACCAATCGATTGAAATAGGGATCCATAATGGATTCTTCCACATCTGCTGAATGTACTGAAAAGTTGTCCGTATCATCATTGTGTATATCATTGTTGTTTGTAGTGTCCATGTTCTCAACATTTGGAATGTTTCTATAGGCATCCATGTCAAGTAATGTAGTATGATCAGAATTGAAAAAGATATCATTGTCATACTCATGAGAACTCATGTTTGTGGACTCTTGAGCCTCTTTAGCTTCTCTCCTAGATTTTTGTGAACGGGTTTCAACCATGAACTAGGTATTGACCAAGATGTGTGAGACTAGATGAAAATAGAAAAAGTATGGAAGACCAAGAGTTGGATGGAATGTAAATGAATCTGAGGTGTACTTGCAATGTCCAAAGTGTAAGACCAAGTATGTATGTAGTAGAGTAGGTGTGACTTCCAAATAGAGGATAGTTTCTCTTGATGAGGTAAGTTGACCTTGACTCTAAGTAAGACCAAATGAGACCCAAAGGTGATAGACCTTGATGAGGGACCACTTAGCAAATTGTTGTTGTATGTAGTGTGTTGACAAAGTATGATGAGGACAAGCAAGTGACCTTTTGACTCAAGTTTAGACAAATGTAAATTTAATGCAAGATGTAAAGCAATGATGGACTTTGTGAGACCCAAAGACAAGTTGAATGCTAGATGAAAACCTGAAGAGATGGCTTAGGAAGCTCAAGAATTCTGAAACTGATTGCTCTTGTTTGCTGGACTGTAAAAATTTTCCAATTTGTGAAGTTGTTGGTTGTGACCAAATCTGAATGTTTGACTATTTTTTGTGACAAGAGGACACAATGTTGATGAGGACTCAATGTTTACAAGTGTTTAGACTCAAAATGACTCCAAGAAAAGTGTGTTGTTTGATGTAAAAAAAATTTGCATACACTTGAAGACACAAAAGACACAATGTTTTGCTATTTGGTCTTGAATGTTTTGAATGTTTAAAATAAGTCAAACACAATTCTTATGGCTAGCCAAGACAATAGTTGTTGATCCCACATGAGGTTTTACCCCTGAGGCTATGCTATTCAAAGCGGATACTTAGATCCTTGACCTCACTGGCTCCACCCTCGGCACTCACTTATCGGGTTAGCCAAGCATCAATCCCCACAAAAACTCCCCGTGGTGAACTTTGTATCTCTACTAAGAACCGTATGTGTGTGGGCCGCTACCAGAGGTCCGACCTCCTGCCTCAACAACTAGAAGGATTTTGGCTTCTAAAACAAAAAGGTGCTAGTAAGGGCATCCGCTCATGTGGCCATACATGCAGTACTTTCAGCTCTATAAATACAGAAGGCTCCCAGCCGGTAGAGGTTACGCCCTACAACTGATCAAATAAATTTGATCAAACGGGTTTATGGGGAGACATAGTGTCGATATGAACTAATCAGCACACGTTATCCATAGTTTTCACCATGAATATAGTTGTTTATAGTGGTTCGGAAGAGGTGGGTTTTCCTCGCTACCACTTGGGTCGTTCTCTTCTCACTAGTAGTCCTAATGACCACATGGGAAGATAGACCCTCTAAAGATTAAACAAAAAGAGCCTATTGTTCAAGACACAAAAGACAATGATTCAATTTTAGTGCACCAATTAAAGTGTTTGCTAGTCTATGAAAACAAGGCACACAATAAAAATCCAAAAACCCTTGCCAAGGACCTGCAACAAAGATTTATTAGTAGTTTGGATTGTTTGAAATAATCACCCCTTCCTGCAAGCACACAAGTTAGGTAAATTTTAGATCCAAAAGACTTTGTGAAATAGGGGCCTTCAACAATGCATTTTGTTGACCAATTCAAAGATCTGACTCATCATTAAAAAAAACAACTTGTAAAATTTCAAGAGATTTCCAAAAATGTAAGAAAATCCAAAAAATTTGCTAATTTGCTCCAAAAATTAATTTTTTATGAAAAATCATAAAAAATTCATATAAAATGCAAAATTGATCAAAAAAACCTAAAAGTTTTACTGGAGAGTCTTGATGGTCTTCCAAACCTTCATAAACAAATTTCTGCAACAAATCCAAGCAGTTTGTAAGATATGAGTAAAATAATGCAAAACCCTAATTTTCAAAGATCTAATTTTTGAGAAATTATTTTGCATCAAATTTAAAATCACAAAGAACAAATCTTATGTATAATTTTGAGCTATTTCCAAAAATGTAAGAAATTCTGAAAAATTTGTTAATTTTCTCTCAAAATTAATTTTTTATGAAAACTCATAAAAAATTCATATAAATTTAAAAATTGATCCAAAAAATCTGAAATTTTTACTAAATCCTTTTGATACTTTTCCTAACCTAAAAAAAAAAAATGCCAAAATTCGAAGCCGTTTGTGAGATCTGATCAAAATAAGGAAAAACCCTAAATTTTAAAGATCTGATTTTTAGGGAAATATTTTGCATCAAAATTAAAATCACAAAGAACAAATCCTGTGTATAATTATGAGAGATTTCCAAAAATGTAATAAAATCCGAAAAAATCTCTCATTTTCTCTCAAAATTATTTTTTAATGAAAAATCATAAAAAATTCATAGAAAATGAAAATGTGCTCCAAAAATTCTGAATTTTGGATTGAAAGCTCCTAATACTTTCTTCAACCTGCAAAAACAATTTGGTGCAAAATTTTCAAGCCGTTTGTGAGATATGATCAAATCTCTCCAAGATCTTGATTTTGTGTCCAAAACCCTAGCTGCACAAGATTATTCTCCAAATTGTTTTACAAAACAACAAAATAGGGTTAGAAAAATCTACAAAAAACATAGATCTAACAAAAATACATGTCCCACGGGGCGTGCCAAAATGTATATGGTGAAAATGGAAACAACAATGATAACGATATTGAAAGGCTAAATGAATTCAACCACAAAACCCTAGCCTAACAACAACAAAGATCCACCATAACATATGAAAATTACCTAAGACAATTCAAATCAAATGAAATCACAAAGATTATACCATCACATGTCCAATAGGGTTTGGATCTCCATTCTTCCTATCTCCATTGATCTTGTTTGATATATTTGCTCTCAGATTTTATGTGCACAAGAGTTCAATAAAGAACGGAATGTGGTTGCAAGTAGGATCACCTATGTTCAAAAGCGTAGTGTAGTTAAGTAGTCAAAAGGGAGTTTGATAATGAAGGAAGCATCTCCTTATATAGAAGACACTATATGAAATGGAGGGATAAGATTGAGAGGTGTAAAAGGAGGTCGGCTATGATTAGAGGGTAGGTAAAAGAAATAATAAAATAATGAAAGGGGTAGGTAGTGTATGAATTAAGAGATGAATGACATGTGTCATGGGTAGAAAAGGTTAATGAATTAATTAAATAAATAAAGATTTATTTAATTAATAGAAGGAGTGAGATAATTAAATAAATAAGATATTTATTTAATTTAGGAAAAGGATAATTTAAATAAACAAATGTATTTATTTAAATGAGAAATAAGGCTAGAAGAGGATAAATGAATTAATTAAATAAATAAAGATTTATTTAATTAATAGAAGAATTAGGCTAAAGTAATTAAATAAATAAAATATTTATTTAATTAGACTGGACAATTTTAGGTGTCTATAGTTTCTACTGTTGATTTAAAGTTTTTGTGTTATTTTGATAGTATAAATCTGGTCGACGAGTCTTGATCAGAATAGCTATACTGATAGTGTTCCAAGGTGCATTTTTTGGAATAAGTCTATACTGTCGGTTTATCCTTTTTGTGCAATTTTGATAGTGTTGGGGATTTCAATGGGATTGTGTTTCGAGATACCAATGTCGATAGAGGAGGATTGATAGTATGTCATTGGAATGACTTATACTGTCGTTTTAGTAGGTTTTTGTTATGTTGATAGTGTAATAGTACATGGCCACATGATGAAGCTATAGGAAACATCATTAATTTTTTAGTAATAGGACAATGTAATGACAGCAACAACAACTTAGTGCTCAACAATTAAGAATCAAAAGTAGAGAGTCAAAAGTATTAGAGCATTTATATGCACATCAAGACAACATGAATAATGAACATTGATCACTAATACATCAGCAGAAAACATACAACATGCACCTCTTAAGGATGTTGATACATTAACAGAGATGATACAAGCTCGCATTCATTGTTTGTTCAAGAGGCAAGAAATATTTTCAAACAGTGTTGAAATACATACTGTAAGTACAAGAATGGTATCTCCAGATAATAAAATGTACCTCTAAGTATTGTGATAACTAAAGGAAGATGTAGCATTAGAAATACACATAGCATATTTGTATTCAAAACATCCCCAAAAATCAGAAAACTCTCACTGGCATATCTTAAACAAAATCAAGCATATGTGATCAATATCCCTCATTAACAACTTGACTGATCACAACTTTCCCCAACCATGGAGCAACTCTCCCTTGACTCGGATGACAAACAAGCTTTTACAAAATTCCAACTTGTATCCACATAGGTTCAACTCTTAACTGAAAACAACTTTCAAGATACAAAGTTCAATCATAGACTGTGATTGCTGCATAATTGACAGGGCAGGTAATAACACTATGAGAAATAAGGAACTAAGACAACATTTACCTCTTGATATCTCATTGGAGAAAGTCCATGCAACTTTGGAAACATCTTCACAATCTTCCACCACCTAAACTCACATTCATCATGCCCAAAGACTTTAACAATCCACTGTCATTATTATCACTAATCACAACCATGGTTTTAGCAGTACTAGGGTTGTTGGCCATTTGGTGGAATTAAATATGTGTTGCATTGATGTTTTTTCATTGATGCCAACACTAGTTGTTTGGATGCTTTACCGGCACCCTTCTGGTTCCAGTAGGTTGAGTGGTTTTTGGTTAACTTGGACCCGACTTGATCTGGTAGGCTCCGGTATAGTCTGGTGATGAAATTGGTTTGTTCATGATACTCATGCTCATATCTGGTCAGTTGGTTTTTGTCTAGTGATCGGATGCTATCCTACTTGCTTAGAAGATTGGTTTCTGGTTCCGATGAGGGTTTCACCGGCAGAGCTTTTTGGTGGAGATCTTTGATGAATTGCATAAGTGGTGTCGGTGCATCTTTTGATGGAGTTTTTGGATGTTGTCGGTGATCATGTTCGAGACTTGGCAGATGGAGATCATTGCTGAAGCGTATGGACCTATAATGGGTCCCAGTTGATCTAGGTTATGGATTGGCTTTAATGTAATGTGTGGATAGGACCTATTGATGTATTTTCGGGATGTCTTATGTGTTGATATTATTTGTTTGGCCTAAGGCCGGCATGGTTTGTAATTATGTAATCGGTCTATTGTCTGGTGGCCGACCTGATTGTTTATGGTCGAGGGTTTGTATATATAGATGTAAGATCTCATTGTAGATCATCATGGTTATTGTAAAAGGTCATGGTCAAGGAATATAATGTGCGAATAATGTAATATCATTCAGGTAGAAGAGTTGGTCGATCATTTGAGATTGAATTGGGTTTATGTAAGAGGATTTAGTCCTCTAGTATTGAGCTTAACCGAAACTATATTCAGGCATAGGAGGTGCTATCTTTTGCAGTTTAACACTTCTTTGAATTGTAGTCTGGATTTCTATGTAGTCAGTGAGGCTCCTTTTGTGATGAGCAGTGCGCTCTAGGTTGTTGGCCTTCTTGCAAGTGCAGGCCCCTCAATTTTAATTCGCATACTTACTGCAGAAGTATTATCTGACTATGGGTAGGCTTCCCACTATATTTTTTCCCTTTACTGGGTTTTCCACGTACAAATATTGGTGTTATGTAGATGGCTTTTATTCTATGATTATTGTTTATGCTTAATTGGTTTATCTGCTATTCCGGTATTAATGTTTTGGGTTTCAGTATTAAAGTTTAAATTGATAATGGTTTCAGTAATTTGTGACAATTGATTCACCCCCCTTCCCAGTTGTCTTCTGGTTATTTGAATTGTCTAACAATTGGTATCAGAACCATGGTCCTCTCTGCAGAAAGCTTAACCACTTGAGGAAGATCCTATGGCAACTAACAGTTCAAGTTCATCTAGTTATTCTATAGCTATCTTTCGAAGGTATATTCTGAAGCTTGATGGAACAAATTACATAGTATGGAAGATTCAGATGGAGACTCATCTGAGATGTCTTGGCAAGGATATTTGGGAGATCACACCAAATGGTGTCACACCCTATAATCTGGGATCTGGCAAACCTAGACAAGGAGCTTGAGAATGATTGTAGAGAAAGAGAATCCCTCTTGTGTGCACTTTCTGATCAACAAATAATGGGATTAATCGACAAATCATCTAGAAAGACTATATGGGATAAGTTGGAGACTCTTAATGAAGGTGAGCCTATAGTGAATATTGCTAAACTTGATGGTTACCGGGTGAGATATGAAAACTTGAAGATGGAAGAAGATGAAAGGATTACTGCATTCATGGAAAAGGTAAATGAGATTGTTATGGGAATTCAATGTTGTGGTGGAACTCTGAGTGAGGATGAAATTGTTTCTAAAGTCATGAGAGCCCTACCACCAACTTACAAAATGAAGGCTACTGCTATTAATTAGTTAAGAACAATGGCTAATACATTTGTCAATAGAGATACTTTGGTTGGGAAACTATCTGCTTTTGAGCTTGAAGAATTTGGACCTTCTGGAGCTATGAAGTTTGAACCTGCTTTTCATGCATCTACATCTACAACCAGTAAGCAAGACTAGAAAGCTTTGTATGAAAAGGAATTGGAAGATATGAAGAGAGAAGATGATGAGTTTGAGCAAATTGAAGCACTATTTTCTAGAAGAGTACCTAAAGGACTGATAGGAAGTAAGTATGAAGGAAAAACACCTTTTAAATGTTTTGCATGTAATAAGATTGGTCATTTTGCATCTAGATGTCCTGAAAGAAATTCAAGATTTGAAGAAAGAGTTAGAAGATCATTTAAGCCTAACCCTAGATATTAGAAAAAGTAAAAATACAAGGAAAACAGAGACAAATCATGCTACATAGCTGATGAGGAAGGCATTATTGATTCTGATGATGAACTAGTAGAAGACTCTGCTAGCAGATCCAACAATGGGAAGGAATGGGTGTTCCTGGCTATCAAAGAAGATGATCCAGCACAGGAAGAGAATGTCCCTAAAGAGAAGGAACTTGCTGCTAAAATTGAAGACAAGGATGAATAGGTAATTGATAGCGGTTGTTCAAATCATATGACTGGAGATAAAGGGAAGTTATTGTCTTTGCAAGAATTTGATGGTGGTCTAGTTAGATTTGGAGATGACAAAGTATGTATGATCAAAGGAAAAGGAACTATATCATTGGATGGTAAGAACAATACTGACAATGTTTATTATGTTGAAGGTTTGAGGCATAATCTTTTGAGTGTAGGACAATTGGTAGATAAGGGATTTCAACTACAGTTCAAGGATGGAAAATCCAAAATCATTAACAAATCTGGTTTGGAGATTCCAACTAGTACACAGACAAAAGGTAATATATTTCATTTGAACTCTCATGAGAAGACATGTTTAATTACACAGATTGATGAAAGTTGGCTACGACATAAAAGGTTGTGTCATGTGAATTTTGATTGCATTGTGAAGATCAGTTCAACTAAGGTAGTTTGGGCTATACCTAAGATTATGAATCCCTATAATCTGGTATGAAAAGAATGTCAAATTGGTAAACAGGTCAAAACCTCTTTTAGGAGTATACAAGATTGATAGTTTTGATACTTAATATAAGTACAGATCCAATAGCCAACAAGATGAGAGGGGGGGGGGGGTGAATCATACAAACTTAATCATCCATAAAAACATTAGATTCAACCTTGGTAACATATATATTAGTAATATAACCAAAATTGTTAAACATGCAAACTCAAAAGCATATGAACATTATAAACCTTATAACACCATATTTAATGTGGAAACCCAAATAGGGAAAAACCACTGTGGGATTTCGAACCCACTAAGAAATATACTCTTCTAGAGTATGCTCGGTTAAAAGAAAATCCTGTTAAAGATTACAAACACATTGCTAGATGTGACCCGGTTAAGGGATTTCCCTTAGATCTGTTAGGATCTTCACTTTGTTAGAAGTGACCTTGTTAAAGGATTTCAAACACTCAATCAGAATGTCACCTTGCTAGAGGGTTTACATATAAGACTGTTAAGTCCACTCAGTTAAGAGATTTTCTATCACTTTCACAAAATAACAGTAATAAAAATCTATCTGCAACTTCACATCTAAAATGCTAAAGCAGATTCTTATTTGTGCAATACAATCTAGACATAGAATTAATCTTGTATGTCTGTTGGGCTTCTATACTCTGTTAGTCAAACAAGTCTTCAAGCTTTTGTGCTCTGTAATCACTATGTAGCATCCATGTGCATACACTTGCTTGCATACATTGTTTATCAACAGTTTCCTATTTATAAACAATTAGATAACCGCTTAATCTCCTTAATCACATTTCCCATGATCAATCATAGCCATCAGATCTTCAATCTTGTCCAGGTTCAATGTATCTTTCGATCTGAAAACGTTTTACCCCACCTTGGAACTTGCATACTAGTCTTGGAACTTGTGCCAGGGTATTGCGGTTCAATCTGAGCTGTAGATCTTCATGCCAACTTTTCATTGCCTTAGATTCGTTAACAAACTTCTTCCACGGCTTACCAATCATTTAATCCGCTCCAGCTCATCAGCTTCCTTCATTAAATACCACATGTAAACATTTAATGCATTCTATTATAGCTCGATTACAACTCAGTAACAACTCGGTGAATACTAAACTTCACTCAGTAGACATTCCACCTTCATTAACCGATAGCGATAACCTTAGGGTTTACCGACTAGGTTCTTTAGGGTTTACCGACTAGGTTCTTTGCTTGATAACATAGTATAGTATTAACCTTTACAATTTACAACATATGTATGATGTTAAAACAATCTAAAACATCATGATCTCATCATTGCCTGACTCGGTAGTAGTTGCCCATTGAATATTCATCCCCTTATTCATCATATTCTTTCATGTGTCTTTTACCGACATCTTTATAATCTTCATATCATACTTCTTCAGATATGGCAACATCATACTAAATTAGAAAATCAATTTCTTGACATCAATGACAAAATAATAATATCAAGATAGTAAAACATCTTTAATCAGTTATATCCATAATCATCAACAACCTTCTCAATATCCTTATGAAATGCCAACAATTTTTCATTGTCTATTATAATGCAATATTGCCAACAATCTCCCCCTTTGGCATTGATGGCAAAACCAATTGATTTGACCTTAATAGATTCGGATTGCTGTGATTCTGAAATGTTGAAATGCTCTCCCCCATACATTAGACTTTTCCTCATTTATGTCTTCTTTCCAATCTGTAGTTTGCTCTTAGTCTTCTCCCCTGATAGGTCTTCTCTTAGTCATCTCTCCTTCATAGTAGTCTTCTCCCCCTTTGTAGGTCTTCTCCCCCTTTGACAACAATGCCAAAAAGTAAAGAACTAAAACATAATTTCTTTCTATAAGAAGTTATTTCCTGTTGTTGTGTATCAATTGAGTCTCAGTCAGAGCATTTTGTCTTCAATTCCTGTTCCCTGTAATATTTCTTGTATTATGTCATGTACACCTTTACAAAACATCCTAAAGTGTATAACTCAACATCAGCTCCTAAAAGATATTCATTAGAGTCATCGGATTGATGCTTTCACTGAACTCGGTCAGTGAGTAGAAGATAGGGGTAGGACACCTAACTTACTTCTGAGATATTCAAAAGTGTCCTTTGGTAGTGGCTTGGTGAAGATATTTGCTATTTTCTCCTTTGTGCTAACATACTCCAACACCACTTTCTTCTCTTGAGCTTCTTCTCTAAGATAATGATATTTGATAGATATGTTCTTTGTCTTAGAGTGCATAACAGGATTCTTCGAAATATTAATGGCACTAGTATTGTCACAGAATATAGTTACTGGCTTGATAACTTTCTCATTTATACCTTCCAACAGTTGTTTGATCCATGCAATGTTGGTACAATTCAATGTTGCAGCAATGTATTCAGCTTCTGTTATTGACTGTGAAACACATCCTTGTTTTTTGCTAAGCCAACTCACTAGTCTTTCTCCTAAAAAGAAAGCTCATCCACTTGTGCTTTTCCTGTCATCAATGTTGCCTGCCCAATCAATATCAGTATAAACTTTTAAATCAAAATCATTTCCTTTCTGATATACTAAGCCATAATCCTCTGTGCCTTTCAAGTATCTGAAAATTCTTTTGATTGTTGTCATGTGTGTTTCCTTAGGATCTGCAGAGAATCTTGCAACTATACCTACTGCATGTGCTATATCTAGTCTGTTGTGAACAACATATTGTAGTTTTCCAATCATGGATCGGTAGAGTGTCTCATCAACAGATGCAGATTCATTAGTCTTTGATAATTTGCAGTTGGTAGTCATAGGAGTACTTACTAGTTTTGAATCATCCATTCCAAATTTCTTCAAGATTTCCTTTATGTACTTGGATTGAGTAATGAAAATCTCATTTTTCATTTGCAGTATCTGTAAACCTATAAAATACTTTATCTCACCGATTAATGACATCTCAAATTCTTTTCTCTTGTAATTTCCAAATTTCTTGCATAAAGAGTCATTTACACAAAATATAATATCATCAACAAATATGGCTGAGATCAGTATTCCATTTTCATCATTCTTCATGTACATGTTGTTGTTCTCACTTGTCCTTATAAAACCAATCTTAATCAAATAAGAGTGCAATCTTTCATACCATGCTCTTGGTGCTTGTTTCAAACCATATAAAGCTTTGTTCAATTTACATACCTAATCTTTATTATTGTCTTCAAAAAATCCTTCAGGCTGTTCAATGAAAACTTCTTCTTCTAATATTCCATTTAGAAATGCAGATTTGACATCCATTTGATATATCTTGAAGTTCTTGAAAGCAGCATAGGCCAACAATATTCTAACTCCTTCAAGTCTAGCAACAGGTGCAAAAGTTTCACCATAATCAATTCCTTCTTCTTGAGCATAACCTTTGCAAACTAGTCTTGCTTTGTTTTGAATGACTTCACCTTTTTCATTTAGCTTGTTTCTGAAAATCCACTTTGTACCGATTACATTTTTGCCCTTCGGTCTTGGGATTAGTGTCCATGTGTCATTCTTCTTGATTTGATCAATCTCTTCTATCATAGCATTTACCCAATCTTCACTGTTAAATGCCTCTTTTACTATTCTCGGTTCAAATTCAGATATCAAGCATGTGTTCTGTCTTAGTTTGTTCCTTGTCATCACTGGATCATCCTTGTCTCCTATAATCTGACTTGGTGCATGATGTCTTCTTACATACTTGGCTAATACAGGCTTGGTAGGCTCTATATGATCTTCTTCATCACTCGGTAACTGAATATTCTCTTCATTTTCTTCAACAGTCTTCTCGGTAGGACTTCTCGGTTGAACATAGACAAATTCATCATAGTCTTCTGGTTCCTTGGAATTTCCTTCATCATTTCTTTCTGCAAATTCATCAATTTTCACATTTGCACTTTCTACTATTTTGTTAGATGATTTGATCAGACATTTAAATGCTTTGCTTCTAGAAGAGTAACCTAGACCTAGAAACATTCCTTCTTCACTTTTCTGATCAAACTTACCATTTCTATCATCTTTATGAACATAGCATCTACTTCCAAAGATTTTAAAATAACTAACATTAGGTTTCTTATCATACCAGATTTCTTTTGGTGTCTTCAAAGTACCTTTCTTCAATTTAACTCGGTTCAAGGTGTAAACTGTTGTACTTATTGCTTCTCTCCAAAATGTTTGTGGCACCTTCTTTTCAATCATCAGTGTTCTAGCACAATCCACAATAGATATGTTTC
The DNA here is from genome assembly GCF_030272615.1 of Cryptomeria japonica. NCBI lineage: Eukaryota > Viridiplantae > Streptophyta > Pinopsida > Cupressales > Cupressaceae > Cryptomeria > Cryptomeria japonica. The sequence goes on along the minus strand of NC_081406.1, from coordinate 280,446,590 downwards.
TTCTTTCAGCTATTCCATTCTGTTGTGGAGTTCTCGGTGCAGAGAATTGTCTTTTAATACCATGATCATTGCAAAATAAGTTGAACTCATCAGATGTGAACTCTCCTCCTCTATCTGATCTAAGACATTTCAGTTATCTTCCTGTTTCATTTTCAACTCTTGCCTTGTACCATTTAAACATTTGAAAAGCTTCTGATTTTTTTGTTAAAAACATTACTGACATCATCCTTGAATAGTCATCCACAAATAATATGAAATACTTATCACCATAATAACTTTGAACTTTCATAGGACCACAAAGATCAGTGTGCACTAGATCTAAAATTCCCTTAGAAGTGTAGGACTTACTTGTAAAGCTTGATCTTGTCATCTTACCCATCTGGCATCCTCGACACATAGCATTCTCAGGTTTTTCAAAACTCGGTAGACCTCTTACTCTGTGCTTCTTACTTATTTTGATCAGATTATCAAAATTGGCATGACAAAACCTTTTATGCCATAACCAGGTATCATCAATCTTTGCATGCAAACACTTATTCCAAGTTGAGTCAAGGTGAAATGTATTACCTTTTGTTTATGTCCCGGTAGCAGCTAACTTTCCATTTTTGTCATGAACTTTGACAATTCTTTTCTGAAATTCTATTCGGTAACCTGTGTTGTTTAGTTGTGCTACACTCAACAAATTGTATTTCAAACCTTCAACCCAATAAACATCATTGCATCTTGCATTATCAAGAAGTGTTATAGATCCTTTAGCTCTTACCGGACATGGTGCATCATTACCAAATCTAACATAGCCTCCATCATAATCTTCTAATATAACAAACTTGTGTTTATCTCCTATCATATGATGTGAGCATCCACTATCTATAATCCAAGAATCATTAGTGTTTATGTGAGATATTAGGGCTTTTTCTTCATACCTTTCTTCATCTAAGCCATCCTTGATAGCCACATAAACTACTTCCTCTGTATCAGTCTCATATGTTTTATCATCGTTAGATTCCTCGTCAGCTATTAAGCATGTCTTTCTATCTCTTCTTCTGAAGTCCCAGTGTCCTCTGTAATGATTATCTTTCTGTCCATCATCTCGGTAATCTCTTCTTTCAGTAAAATCTTTGTCAGGACAGTTAGAAGCCATATTTCCTATCTTATCACAATTGAAACATTTCAAAGGTAGTTTTCCTTTATACTTACCTTTGCCTCTCGGTAACCTTTTGGCTAATAGTGCTTCAAACTCTTCTTGCTTTCTGATTTCTTCATACAGTTTGTGTACTTCTTCCATGTTCTTCCAAAATATTTCACTTGCTCCACTGTGATCTCCTTCAGAGTACTTATATTTTCTTTCATTGTAATCATTAGATTCATCAAGATGAAAAGAACTAAATGTAGATTCAACTTTATTTACCGAAGATCCACTGTTATCAAAATTACTTAACTCAAATGCATGTAGCTTACCAATAGTAGCATCTAAAGAAACTAGCATATTAGGTACAGACCTCAATTCATTGATTGCAGAGACTCGGATTGCATAAGCTAGTAGAAGGGTTCTCAACAACTTACTTGTTATATCCTTTCTTCAATAGTTCCACCTACTCCTTTGATTTGATTGATAATCTCCTTTAGTCTTGTACTATACTGAGTTATGTTCTCACCTTCATTCATCCTCATAGATTCAAGTTGTCCTCTCAAACTATCTAGTTTTTCTCTTTGAACATATTCATATCCTCCATATACTAATATGAGCTTATCCCACATTGCCTTTGCATCATTGCAGCCTTCTAGATCATTAAACTTTGAATCATTAAATGCAAATGTTATTTCAATCATTGCTTGAATATGTTCTTGCTTTGCCCTTATCTCTTCCATAGTCAATGGATAGGTGATCAGTGCAACAAAATCATTCTCCAGATAGTATACAACATATTCTCCAACTCCTGATAGATGTAGCTTCATCCTTTTCTGCCATGTAGAGAAACTTGACTTGTTCAGCTTCGGTGCATCCCTCTTATACATCTTTGGATCTTTAACTCAAGTGCCTTTAAACTTTCCTTCCGGAGTCCAAAGCTCTGATACCAATTGATAGTTATGATACTTAATATAAGTACAGATCCAATAGCCAACAAGATAAGAGGGGGGGGGGGTGAATCATACAAACTTAATCATCCATAAAAACATCAGATTCAACCTCGGTAACATATATAACAGTAATATAACCAAAACTGTTAAAACATGCAAACTCAAAAACATATGAATAATATAAACCTCATAACACTATATTTAACATGGAAACCCAAATAGGGAAAAACCACTATGGGATTTCGGACCCACTAAGAAATATACTCTTCTAGAGTATGCTCGGTTAAAAGCAAATCCTATTAAAGATTACAAACACATTGCTAGATGTGACCCGGTTAAGGGATTTCCCTTAGATCTGTTAGGATCTTCACTTTGTTAGAAGTGACCTTGTTAAAGGATTTCAAACACTCAATCAGAATGTCATCTTGCTAGAGGGTTTACATATAAGACTGTTAAGTCCACTCGGTTAAGAGATTTTCTGTCACTTTCACAAAATAACAGTAATAAAAATCTATCTGCAACTTCACATCTAAAATGCTAAAGCAGATTCTTATTTGTGCAATACAATCTAGACATAGAACTAATCTTGTCTATCTATTGGGCTTCTATACTCTGTTATTCAAACAGGTCTTCAAGCTTCTGTGCTCGGTAATCACTATGTAGCATCCATGTGCATACACTTGCCCGCATACATTGTTTATCAACAGTTTCCTATTTATAAACAATTAGATAACCGCTTAATCTCCTTGATCACATTTCCCATGATCAATCATAGCCATCAAATCTTCAATCTTGTCCAGGTTCAATGCATCTTTCGATCTGAAAATGTTTTACCCCACCTTGGAACTTGCATACTAGTCTTGGAACTTGTGCCAGGGTATTGCGGTTCAATCTGAGCTATAGATCTTCATGCTGACTTTTCATTGCCTTAGATTCATTAACAAACTTCTTCCACGGCTTACCAATCATTTAATCCACTCCAGCTCATCAGCTTCCTTCATTAAATACTGCATGTAAACATTTAATACATTTTGTTATAGCTTGGTTACAACTCGGTAACAACTCGGTGAATACTAAACTTCAGTCGGTAGACATTCTGCCTTCATTAACCGATAGCGATAACCTTAGGGTTTATCAACTAGGTTCTTTAGGGTTTACCGACTAGGTTCTTTGTTTGATAACATAGTATAGTATTAACCTTTACAATTTACAACATATGTATGATGTTAAAACAATCTAAAACATCATGATCTCATCATTGTCTGACTCGGTAGTAGTTGCCCATTGAATACCTTATTCATCCCCTTATTCATCATATTCTTTCATGTGTCTTTTACCGACATCTTTATAATCTTCATATCATACTTCTCAAGATATGACAATATCGTACTGAATTAGAAAATCAATTTCTTGACATCAATGACAAAATAATAATATCAAGACAGTAAAACATCTTTAATTAGTTATATCCATAATCATCAACAACCTTCTCAATATCCTTATGAAATGTCAACAATCTTTCATTGTCTATTATAATGCAATATTGCCAACAAAGATAAATCAAATGATGTTCTTGATCTTATTCGTACTGATTTATGTGGCCCTGCTAGAGTTAAAAGTTTTCAAGGTAATGGATATTTTATGCTAATCATTGATGATTATTCTAGAATGATGTGGGTTACTTTTTTGAAAGAAAAATCTGAAGTATTTGAAGAGTTTAAAATGTTTAAGGCTAAAGTGGAAACTGAGACAGGATTCAAGATAAAATGTTTGAGATCAGATCATGGTGGAGAATTCACATCCGGTGAGTTTAATAACTTTTGTGACAAGCATGGTATAAGAAGATAATTTTTTGCTCCCCGGATACCTCAGCGGAATGGAGTTGTGGAAAGGAAGAACAAAACTATCTTGGATGCTTCTAGAACAATGATGATGGAAGCTAGTCTACCTCATATTTACTAAAGAGAAGCAATGAGTGCAGCGGTTTATACATTCAACAGAGTACATATCAAAGGAGAAATCGATAAGACACCTTATGAATTATGGTTTGGCAATACACCTACAGTTAAGTATTTCAGAATTTTTGGTAGTAAATGTTATATCAAGAGAGATGATATTATTGGGAAATTTGATCCTAGATGTGATGAAGGCATATTTCTTGGTTATTTTAATGAAAGCAAAGCATATAGATGTTATAACAAGAGATTGCAGAGAATTGTGGAGAGTGCTAATGTCAAAGTAGATGAGTTGAACATAAGTCAAAATAGAGTTTATGAGAAGGAACCGGCAGTGGAAATGAACCAGTTACTCTAGTAGTATTAGAGAATTCTACATTAATTGAAGAACAAGGAAGAGGAACTGAAATTCAGAAGACTCCTAGGTATGTGAGATTGAATCATTCAGAAGATCAGATCATTAGGGATAAGAGAAATGGAGTGATGACAAGAAGAAGGCTGGAAACTAATGAGATATTTTTAATTTCACAAGTTGAACTGGTATCAGTAATTGAGGCATGTAAAGATGAACATTGGTTGAAAGCTATGGAAGAAGAATTAGATCAGATTGAGAAAAATAACACATGGACCTTGGTTCCCCAACCTAAAAAATAAAAATGTTATTGGAACTAAATGGGTTTTTAGGAATAAATTGAATGAGGATGGTCAAGTTATAAGGAATAAGGCTAGATTGGTTTGTAAAGGATATTCTCAAAAGGAAGGAATTGATTATGGAGAGACTTTTGCACCTGTAGCTAAGATTGAAGTTGTAAGATTATTTCTTACCTATGTTGCTTATAAAAACTACAAGGTTTATCAAATGGATGTTAAATGTGCATTTTTGAATGGGGATCTTGATGAGGAAGTTTATATTGAGCAACCTGATGGTTTTTCACTATCAGATGATATAGATATGGTTTACAGGTTAAGGAAAGCTTTATATGGATTGAAACAAGCACCTAGAGCTTGGTATGCAAGGTTGGATCACTAGTACATTTGGGCCTAATTTCCGATGGCTAATTGTCGGATTTGCGATGACCAAACGTCAGAATTATGACCAACTTTACCATCGAAAACTTGTCGTCAGGCTTCCCGACGATGCCATTTGCATCGGTCGTCCGACGGCGGCTATATTTGCACCCCTGACCACAAATATCAGCGGATTTCCATCGGAAATCCGACGGACACTATGATTGGTCCTCGATGACCATCCGACATGGAAGTGACATCGGATATACAGCATCCTTGTTGGACGTTTCATTAGTTGTCATCGAAATTCTGACGACGAGAGATGATGTGGGTCAAACGACTTTGCCGTCGGTGAATGAAAGCATTGAACGAGTTCTATTTTTAAAAATTGCATTAAACATTTATCATTTATTTGATTTAGTGTTATTTGCAAAAAATGATTATCAATGATGTTTCCTTTCTCCAAGAAAGGTCTAGGATCATTCCATCAGATAATATGTAATATCGAATGACTAAATCTTTTCTTTACAAATGCTTATTTTATTTAATTATTATCTGAGCGTGAATTAAAATTTATATCTGTATGGAAGTAGAACATACAAGTTGAAGAGTCATGTGCAAGCAAATTTCGTAAAAGAAAGCAAGCAGGCATTATCTTGAATGACATGGAAAAAAGCTCATCAGCTGCCTAGAAGAGAGCAATTGGAGAAAAGCAGAGGAAAGTGTTTAAGGGTGATAAATAGATAGAGAATATGCAATACAAACAAACAATGTCTGGAGTGTGTGATGTGACGTCTCTAATTTATGTCTGGAGGGACTAACTGGTTTTGGAATTCCTGCGAAACCTATTGGGCCACACTTTGGAGGAAATCAATGTGTTCATGCAAGGAGCACCTTTTTTCTATTATGAGAATGATGCTTTTGCACCAAAGGATATTTGGAAGTCAATATCCAAAAATTTCTATAGTGTGGAACCAGAGTTGGTGGACTCAAAGTAATTTTCAGCTTTCAGAAGACCAAGAGGTTATGTACACAATCTCCCAATAGAAGGGTGATTTCAAGCATTACCTCTCCCCCCATGACTATTCGGGAAGCACTTCCTCAGATAAAGGACTATTGACCTCCATGGGATCAAAGAAAAAAATTGAAGCATAGACTCTAGACGATGTGGTGGTGTCCTTCATGAAGAACTATGCACTATAATTGAAAATTCATGAGGGAAACTGCAAGATAGTGAAGAGAAATACAATCTTGAAAAGTGGGAAGAATGCATCTTGGTTTGGGTGGGGCCAAGCCAGGTGGCTCCTCTAGAGGTTGATGAGATAGAAATCATATTAGGATTTGAAAAAGATCACACTCGTGGAACTTCATGTGCGACTGATCGATTGCGGTGTTTGGGTAATGCATTCCAAATAGATACAGTTGCATACCATTTATCTGTCTTGATTAAAGAATTTTATCCTGATGGCATTAAATTAAAGTTATTTCTCTTCTATTTGGTATTGGTGGAGAAGAGGTTGCTTTGCATCGACCTGACATGCCAATAGGTGGCAGGTCAGGTCGATAGGTGGCAGGTCAGGTCGATGCAAAGCAACCTCTTCTCCACTAATACCAGATAGAAGAGAAAGTACTTTAATTTAATGCCAGTGGGATAAAAGGCTTTAATCAAGATAGATAAATGGTATGCAACTGTATCTATTTGGAATGCATTACCCAAACACCACAATCGATCACTCGCACATGAAGTTTCGCAAGTGTGATCTTTTTCAAATCCTAATATGATTTCTATCTCATCAACCTCTAGAGGAGCCACCTGGCTTGGCCCCACACAAACCAAGATCCATTCTTCCCACTTTTCAAGATTATATTTCTCTTCACTATCTTGTAGTTTCCCTCGTGAATTTTCAATTACAGTACAGAGTTCTTCATGAAGGACACCACCACATTGTCTAGAATCTATGCTTCAATTTTTTTCTTTGATCCCATGGAGGCCAATAGTCCTTTGTCTAAGGAAGTGCTTCCTGAATAGTCATGGGGGGGAGACGTAAAGCTTGAAATCGCCCTTCTATTAGGAGATTGTGTACATAACCTCTTGGTCTTCTGAAAGCTAAAAATTACTTCGAGTCCGCCAACTCTGGTTCCACACTATAGAAATTTTTGGATATTGACTTCCAAATATCCTTCAGTGCAAAAGCATCATTCTTATAATAGAAAAAAGGTGCTCCTTGCATGAACACATTGATTTCCTCCAAGCATGGCCCAATAGGTTTCACAGGAACTCCAAAACCAGTTAGTCCCTCCGGACATAAATTAAAGACGTCACATCACACACTCCAGACATTGTTTGTTTGTATTGCATACTCTATCTATTTATCACCCTTAAACACTTTCCTCTGCTTTTCTCCAATTGCTCTCTTCTAGGCAGCTAATGAGATTTTTTCCATGTCATTCAAGATAATGCCTGCTTGCTTTATTTTACGAAATTTGCTTGCACATTACTCTTCAACTTGTATGTTCTGCTTCCATACAGATATAAATTTTAATTCACGCTTAGATAATAATTAAATAAAATAATCATTTGTACAGAAAATATTTAGTCATTTGATGTTACATATTATCTAACGGAAAGATCCTAAACCTTTCTTGGAGAAAGGAAACATCATTGATAATCATTTTTTGCAAATAGCACTGAATCAAATAAATTAAAAATGTTTAATATAATTTTTAAAAGTAGAACTCGTTCAATGCTTTCATGCACCGATGGCAAAGCTGTCTGACCCACACCATTATCCATAATAGAACAAATCATTATAATAGGCTATTATAAAGAATATATACAAAAATATGAAAGAACATTAAATTACCATTACAAACACATCATTTCAAATGAAAGGTGAATCCATCATCATTTGGATGGTATAGTGTTTAGAAGAAGGGTATATGAGAAACCCTACTTTTAAGGGTTTGTGAGAGGCTAAATAAGGGATTTTGCATCTAAGAAGGTTAAAACTTGTAAATCATTGCATTTCCTTAGTTTTGAATCATATACTTTCCAAAGCAACCTTTTGATAGTAGATTATGTGTATCATCCTAATCCAAAAAGCATTCATTTTGTCTACATCTGATAGTCATTGCTAAAATCAGTTTAAAGTGGATTCATTTAGGGACCTTTCATAAAATATTCTCAACTTACACATCATAAAAGGATCTTAAAATATTCATTGTTTATAATGATAAGAATTCGGTTGTTCCTGTGGCATAGAAATTAGGAATCATCAAAATAAGATATCAATCAAAAACATTAAACATGATAGCTCAATCATAAGAAAACTCATTGAAATGAACCTAATTCTAAAGCACATTCAATGGAGGTATGAAAACAAAGCATTCAAGAGTAAAATTATGCAAACCAGATGTAGAGTTGAATACTTCTTCCATGCGGCTCCATTGTTGTTCTTTCCTCTTCAATGGGTTTGTGGATCTCACCTACAAGTGCTCACACAATTGAAAGCAAGATTTGATGAAAAGTTCAAGAGTACTAGAAGCGAAGATTCGGTAATTTGATAGAAATTCGGATTCGGGATTCAAGGGGTTTGATTGAAGAAAATCATCCAATTTATAGAGAAATTGGAGAAATGGACAAATTAGCATGACAATGATTCGAATAGAAATTCCAATCAAGAATAGCAAAGCTATGACATGTTGCTATGCAAAGAGGCTTATGACAATTCATGACAAATTTCTATGTCAAGAATTTATGACATTTTATGACATTTTATGACAAATTCTATGACACATTTCTATGTCAAGAATTTTATGACAATTTATGACATTTTATGACAAATTTCTATGTCATTGCCATAAATTTAGGAAAGAAATAGGAGAAAATTGAATTTGGAATTAAGAAATTAGGAAATTAGAGAATAATGAAAATAGGAAATTAGAAATTAGTGAATTAATCAATAATTTTTCATTTATTAATTAATTCACTCACAAAGAGGAATAATTAGCCAATTAAATGAATATTTAATTGTAATGAGAAAACTTAGGATTAATAAATAATTTAGTAATCCTAAAGGAAGAAATGACACATTAGGTTAAATGATTAAATCATAAAACCCTAGAAGGCGAATTAGAAATGCGAGGATGACAATTAGGTCTTGATTGAAGATAATTAATGTCATGATTTGATTTGATAAATGACCAATGCGACAAAATGATTTGATTGATAAATGCGCCAATTGACGAGGAACAATGACAAATTGATCCAAATTGACATAATTGAGACAAAGAATGATCGATAGTGAAATGATCGCAAAATGACAAGATTGACAAAAGGACGAGGATCGATGATAAAATAGATTGCAAGATGACAAGGTTGATAACGACCACGATCAATGACAAATTGATCACAAGATGACAAGATTGAACATGACAACTATCGATGACAAATCGATCGTTAAAATGACAAGATTGAAGGATTGATGATAAATCGACAAGATTGATAAGAGGACAAAACCCTAATCAGGATTGACGATGTCCAAAATGATGACAAATGAATGCGCATATTGATGTGACAGAGTAAAATCGATCAGAATCATGACTAGATAATGTTATTGCCAAGACCAAATTCGAGGACGAGATGATTGAAGAATATAGAAGAATGACTCGATGTTCGCAAATGATAACGACCAAGTGCGTGACATAGGAGAAATGTTAATGCGACGCAAAAACCTAAAATGAGGCAATGCGCAAATGTTAAAGTATGATTCCGCAAGCGTTGACCATTTTTGGGTGTCTACAGTTCCATACACCTTCCTTTACTATTTTAAAAATATCATCGACCAAAATATTGTGCAGCAGCAGTATGGAGTGCATTTCATCTATTTTATGCCTAAATATTTCATCATACCACTTTCTTTTCAAAGGCGACTGATCAATTATGGTGTTTGGGTAATGCATTCCAAATAGATACAGTTGCATACCATTTATTTGTCTTGATTAAAGACTTTTATCCTGATGGCATTAAATTAAAGTTATTTCTCTATTTTCTGGTGATCTCTGGAGTAGAGGTTGCTTTGCATCGACCTGGGATACATTTAACTTGTGTTGTATCTGCGGAAATATGTATCCTAGGATGATGCAATGCAACCTCTGCTCCACCAATACCAGATAGAAGAGAAAGTACTTTAATTTAAAGCCATTAGGATAAAATGCTTTCAAGACATATATTAGGTATAAAAGGAAGCCTACCCTGTCATTTGAAGGGGTCTACCTACAATTCAAGTGATCTCTTAATTATAAAATCAATTCAATTCCAAGTGAATAGGCAATCAAGCATTGAAGGAGAATTCAAGTTCGTGCAAGTGCATTTGGAAGACCAAAGGACTCAATGAAGCCATTAAAGACTTTTGAAGGTCTTAGGAGTGAAGAGCCAATCAATTATGATGTGCCTTAAACAACACACACTAAGCTTTGACCACTTAGGTATGTTATGTGCCCATTCCTTCCCTTGACGTCCCTTCCCATTTGTTTCCAATAAAAAGACAATCGATGTTAGCATTTGAATTCAAACAGTGTTCCCGTGTTTGACTGGATAGAACAAAGCAAATGGCATAAGAAACTCTCATCTACCTCGCAGCCGTTATAGAATACCTCCCCAAGGAGATATTCTCATTTCGTTTCCTACTTTATGTTGTCGATGAAAGACATAAGCATCCTCACAATGCAGTCAATGCAACAAATAGATTTCCATTTTGGTCAGTTTTATTTGCCAATGTACTCTCTACCTGTGCCAAAATGGGAGCTTTGGAACAGAGTATGGGCTTCCATCAAAGAAGAAGGTAACGGCAATTAATATCATATGCTTACGGTTGGAAATGCTCTGTTTGACATGTTTGGAAAATGTGGAAGTATAGACATGAAAGTGCATGAACTATTTGGTCAGATGCATCAAAGAAACGTGATCTAATGGAATGCTATGATTGCAGGATATGCACAAAATGTGTTTGAAATGGATTTAGAAACTTCCAACCAAATGTGATTAGTGAGTATAGATGTTGTAGTGCAACTGCCTATGTACACATGCATACAAAATGTGTAAGCTTAGATAAGGCACACGAACTATTTGACATAATGCCTCAAAGATCACCCAATATCCAATGACGATTGGGAGAAAGAAAACATCAAAATTTTGAGAATCTTAAATATTTCTTTATTCATCACTATAAATATATTATGAATTTAGTCTCGATATTGCAGAAATTTATTCTATTATGAATGCAATATTTAGGGATGTAATCTTTATATATTTTTTTAATTAGGAAAAGGTCCTAATAGAATCCCCAACTAATTAATCTAGAGAAAGATACCACTAAAGAAATAAATTCAATCCTCACCACTATGGTCTTGAAGGCTTTTAAGACACTTGGATTCCTATTTTGGCCCGCTTTTCCTTGACCCTATGTTAAGATAGTAAACTAGTTTGAGAGAATCTATTGGATGGGAAATTGTGTATGGTTGCAATTATTTTCATGCATGGAAATTGATTTAAAGTTTGGACCAATAGAGGATAAGTATTTCTTGAACCTTCGAGGACATGTGTAGAGCATCGCATGGATGTTTCTCCATTATTGAACTCTTTGAATATGTAAGTAAATTATTTTTGGTTGATGACACAGTAAGTGTGGTATTTGTCTTTTTGATATGTTGTGGATAATATTAATCAAATATGGAATTTTTTTGATGGAATTTTTGGATTGAATTTAGGTAAGCAAAGAGGTAATGGAAGAATAAAAAAGGTATACAAAGGAAGAAGAGTGAAATAGGTGGTTTGGGATGGAGGTTACAAGTATATGATAATTCGTATGGATAATTTGTTGTCTATAAAGAGGCAAATAAGCTATCACAACTTCAACATGAATGAATGCCTCATCTACAGAAGCAAAAGGTACCTCTAATGGTTTCAAAAATTTGTCAAAATAGTTATGATATACCAAATAATCAAGTGGAATATCCTTTAGGTAACTAATATTATCTTCAAACTATTTATTTTAATTTTCCATCATATATGGACCTAATTGCCCCACCTTTAGGACATAACTATAAGAGATAATTTATTACATTTAAAAGTCCATCATAAATAAATTAATTATAAATGCTATGTGAATGTTTACTATCACAAATTGATTTTAATTCATTTATCTACATGAATACACTCTTTATTTATTAGTTCTAGGAATGGAGCACTCACATGGGCAAACAAAATGCTAGGTTTGAGAAAAATAGTTAAGAGATTGGATATATTTTTTTATATTTTTCAAATGGCTTGAGTATAATGATAATATAATTTTTAAAATAGGTTTATATCACTTTCCTTTGACTTGGTCATAGAAGATCATCTAAACCCTGAATGCACCTTCATCTTTAAAAACATGTAGTTTAAGGTCAATCATTCATATCTATCCTATCAAACATTAGAGGAGTGAGCTTCTAAAAGTAAGAAGTACCAAGATGCGTGCTCTAGTAAAAAATTTGTACTCCTAAATATCCACAAAATTTGGAACAATAATACAATTTGTTAATAATATTTAATTGTAAAGGAAAGGATTAAAATGAAACTAAACACTCTAAATAAATTAATCAAGTTTAAAGGGATAAACTAGGATCAATTCATGAAGGCAAGATCTGTTATCTCAAAATTAATAGATACATGCAAGAAAAGAAATATTAAATCTAGAGATAAAATTCTTGAAAAATTTAGCTAGCTAAAAGTGAAAAGAACATAAAACATTTTCACAACTTAACCAAGAAAATAAGAAGCTAATATAATTCTATCAAATGCCATAGAAGAGAATCTCTCACTAATTATAGAAGAGAATCTCTCACTAATTCTAAACTCATTAAGATTGAGTCAATGTTCTTTTAAGAGGATTGAAACATGTAGGAACAAATAGACTTCTTATAGTTCATTCCCTTATTAAGTGAAGATAGTCTAATCTTAATGAGATTGAAAAATGCATTCCAGGAGAACGATTATCTTTGAGGCATTATGTCAAACAGTTCATGTGCCTTGTCTAAGTTTACACATTTTGCATACATGTCTACCTGGGAAGTTGCACTACAACATCTCTATGATGGGTGTTTGTACCCTGCTCCAAAGCTCTCATTTTCACACAGACTGGAAGAATGTTGGAAAAGTTTGTAGAGGGTAAAGGTTGTTGGCCGTTCTAGGGTCCGACTTTATACCCACCGATCAGATTTCGTTGGAATTTTGTAAATCCATTTCAACAAACATTGTTTGTGCATATCCTACAATCATAGCATTTCATTAGACCCCATTTCTTTGAGGCATCTGACCAAAAAGTTCATGCCCTTTGTCTATACATCCACATTTTCCAAACATGTCAAACAAAGCATTTCCAACATGTCAAATAAAGCATTTCCAACTGTAAAGGTTTAAGGAGGTACACTATCATCATAATTAATGTTAGAGTGTTGTGTGAAGAAGAATGGCCACGAAAGGAGTGACTATCCTAAGTGCTTGAGACTATCACAAAAAGTGAATGTTGCAGTAGTGAATCTTCCTTTGACCTTTGTGTTTTTGGGAGGGTAAAGACCCATGGTGGTATATGTTGAGTGGTTGGGAGGGTAAAGACCCACATATCAACTATCTACTTTGACATCCTAGGATGGTGTCCACCTACTCTAAAACCTTGTGGGCACTCTCTGTCTGATAATAACATATACATAACATGTGCCTCTCATATAACCCTATGTTGGCTAGGCCCCACCATAATTAGAAGATCCTAATTACTAAAAACACTAGATTCTCCCCTAAAAGGTTGTTGAGTCATAGAAGGCCTAGCTTGATAGCCCTATAGTCTCTCATACCTAAAATGAGAGACTTTGCCATAGTTGGTTACAAATTTCTCTCATGCCTCTTGTGTCCTCCCATGTACCTCCTTTTCCATTAGAGACTTTGTCATAGCAACCCTAAAGTCATTTGGATTGGCCATGTGTAGGAAAACTGAAATTTTGGGCTTTCCACCCCTAATGAAATAATTGACAAGTAACTTGTCTTGAATGTAATCTACAAACTACATGAACTCCAAAAAATAACTCTCATGTTGAGCCACTATGAAACCTTATTATGTAAATTGTGAAACTCATCTATGCATCTCTGTCAAAATTTTTTTGAAATATAACAGACTTTGAAGCACTCCAAAATGGTATCAGGAGAGGGTTTCCAATGTGAGTTGGTGCATTTTATCCTCCCAATACCACAAGGTGGAATCAAGTCCTCTCAAAAATTGCATTGAAAATTATGCCTTTAAGTTGCTCACATATAGATGCAACCCAAAGCATAAGTCCAAGCTAAGTAACCAAGACTTATCCTCAACCCCATTTGTGGATCTTAAAAATGTAGAGGATTGGAGATGAAGCAACTCTTGAATATGATCCTTTGGCTCATGATATGTGCTTTCTATAGTCTATACCTCTTGTATTTATGCATGATGAGGCTAGGTAATGTTTATTGATCAATATTTTGTCTCCTCTATGTGTATTTTGCAAATTCAAGGCAAACTCCTAATAAGCTCCCAAGATGCAAGTATATGCTCCTCTACTACAAGTGGATCCTCATGGCTTGTAAGATTTGAGGTCCATACTCGGGCTACTCATCTTGGTGAAAAATCTCAAAGTGATATGACCCTTCCTTCCATTTCCTACACCCTATTTTATAACCCACACCTCATAACCTTTACCTCACTTCCTATCATTATTACCTTCCATCTACCTTTCATATCCTCTATCTTAACCTCCTCCACTTTCCTACATCCTATCTTAAACCTTAACCTCCTACACACTTACTTTTACTTCACCTACCTAACCCCATCCATCCTTCACATCCTTTTATCTCCCCCCATTCACTTTCCTACCTTCCAAACCCCTAACATATCCTAACTTACTCTTTAACCATTACATCCTTCATCACTTACCTCCCTATGTTATCCTAACCCACACCTCATAACCTTATACCTCTCAGCTTCCATTTTATACCACCTTCCTAACGGTACACTTATGCTCCCTTCCAAAACATCGACAAAAATTAGCACTCGATCACTACACAGTGCTCTCACAGTTCTGCAGCAGGGATTTTCTGTCACAACCATATATACCAGCATCCATAATTAGGATATATTTTACATAATGGTACTTGATCACGCAAGTTTAGGTCATCCCTCTACTTAATTAGGATATATTTTAAATATGGAAAGTAGTGTTAATATGTTTCAGGCTAACTATATTGTTCATTATTTAAAATGCAGTGTTTAATTAATACATGATTGTAGGATTGTTCAATGGTTTAGGTCTTGTAAGAAATTCTTCTTTTAAATCGATCATATCATATTACAGAAACCTCTCACCATCTCTACTATTAGAAATTAATCTGATAAATCTATAATAAACTTTGAATCTAAATATTGGAACATGTATAACAATGAATTTTCTGATTATACCCTACCTTTTTCCTGCAGTGGTTAAACCATTCCTACATCCTGTAGCAATTAAAACCACAGGGAACCTATGTCCACCTCCCTCCTTCGTGTTCATCGAGGGGTGGCCCAACAATAACTTCTCAACTTACTAGACCCCCACCCGCGACTTCTTGAGCATGTAATCGATATGGATTCTTTCGCTAGAATCGGCATAGGAGGAACCACTTGATGGGGAGGCTTCAAGAGGACTAAAACACACAATGAGATGTGAGGGAAAATGAACAGGGGAACCTACTAGGATGACATGGTGTTGTTGAGCAAAAAATTCAGACTGACATAACAACACTGCAATCTATCAAACTTCAATCTCCAATCTGAACTCATTCCCACACAACTCTCATTCATACGCACTCTCACGGCAAGCACATAGAGATGTTGCCCTACCACGTGTGTGCTTCTTCTACTTGCGGCCCGTTCTTGCAAATGACCATGAGAATGATAATGTACATTCTTCTTGCCCACACTCCACCACGTTCAGGCCACTTCACATGGTAGACACGCGAGCAGGAAGCATATTTACTCAACTATTCAATTCCTCCAACCCACATTCCCAATCGATTTGGAGGGAATAAGAAGCAAAAAACAAACAGTTACTTAATTGTTCTGCAAACACCAGACCGGGAAATAGTTTTCTAATGTTGGTTTAAACATTATATACTTATAAACAAGGATTTAGTCTCTCGATCAGGTATGGAGATGAATCTGCTACTTGTTAGGTGGTTCCGGATGGGATATGCTAGTGTCGGATCAATGGCTTAATCAGCGACATCAACTCCCCTTCGTGCCCATCGATTAGAGATGGGGGGGAAAGCAAGGGAGGGGGGAAGGGTTTCCAGCAATGAGTAGCAAACACAAGGGAGGGGATGGGGCTACGATCGATCCCATCCTGAAATGCTACGATCTGGGTCAGGTAGGTAGGAAAGCAATGGATTGGGTGAGCCGAGGTGGGAATAAGAAGTGTCTGATCCCACTGTGGGTTGGGAACTATAGAAAGCCTTGATGTTTAAATCCTAAACCCATACACCCCTAAAAAAATGCCAAACAGCTTACAAATGGGCCCAAAACATGCCCTTATTACATTAAATAATGCCTAGACTTGAAAATGCCCCTAAACAGACGACAAACACAAAAACATAACAAAATTCCTACCATGAAGCTCGAAAGTTTCCCATCGCCTGGTATCCTGGTATAGCTGCTCCTACAGCACCACTTCATTCCACGGCTAGTTCCCTGCAGAGGCAGCATTTTGTAATGGTAGAGGCAGGATGAAGAGGCAGGATTTTGTAATGGCAAAGGTCGATGGGACGAAGAGGCGAGATTTATGAAATGACTTGGTCTTTTCTCTTTTTTTTGAAGTAATGCACGTGATCGTCAGAATTTCGACGAACGCGGGCACTTTTTCTAAAAAAAACCCAAATGTCATTGCTAATTCCTTCTCCGTCGAAACCAAATGTTGCATTATCATCGGAATTCCGATGAAATCGGGCATTTTTTCAAAAAAAAATCAAATTTGATCACAATATACCTTCTTTGTCGGAAACCTCCATCGGAATTTTTGGCCAAATGTATTAGTAGATAAATATATTTTGAAGCTTGGTTTTACTAAGGGCAGTGCTGATAGTAATTTATATTATAAAATCACTGATGATGATATACTGATTATTGAAGTATTTGTTGATGACATTATTTTTGGAGGTGAAGATAAGTTATGCATAGAATTTTCTAAGAATATGGAGAAAGAATTTGAGATGTCTATGATTGGTGAGATGAAATTTTTCTTAGGTTTACAAATTACTCAGACTGACAAAGGTATTTTCATTTGTCAAACTAAATATGCTAAGGAATTGTTGAAGAAGTTTGGTATGGGAGATTTTAAACCAGTAAGTACTCCTATGGTTACAAATGATAAATTGACAAGAAAAGATGTTTATGCACCGATAAATCCTACAAGATACAAATCTATGATTGGAGGTCTTCTTTATTTGACTCAAACTAGGCCTGACATTATGAATGTTGTTTGTATTGTTTCAAGATTTCAGAGTGTTCCTAGAGAAAATCATGAGATAGCGGTGAAAAGGATTTTTAGATAATTGCAAGGTACTTCAGAATATGGTTTGTGGTACCCTAAGGATGATAACTTTACTTTATGTGCATATACAGATGTTGATTGGGCTAGAGATGTTGATGATTGGAAAAGTACTTCTGGTGGAGCTTTCTTTCTTGGAAAGAAGTTGGTTTCATGGATCAGCAAGAAACAGTCATGTACTTCTTTATCTACTATTGAAGTTGAGTATGTTGTTGTTGCTACTAATTGTACACAAGTTTTATGGAAGAAGCAAATGTTGAAGGATATAAAGGTGGATTGTGATGCATCGATAGTTATTCATTGTGATAACTATGTTGCTATTGATATATCAAAGAATCTGGTATTTCATTCTAAAACAAAGCACATATCTATCAAATATAACTTTTTGAAGGAAAAGGTGGAAGCAAATGAAGTTAAACTAGTTTATGTGAACACCAAAGAGAAGATTGTAGATATTTTCACTAAATCTTTGTCCAAGGGATCATTTGAGTACCTGAGAGACAGATTGGGATTTTCTGTCCCTCTGGTAGAGACTTGATTGATGTGGTTTAGAATTAGTCTGGCATGCATTATCAGAGATACTATTTATTCTGGCACTGATGTGGGATGCTACTACTCAGGGGGAGTAGTCAGCTTTGTGATTCAATGGTTTATGTTTTTGCTTTAATATTTTTGTCAGATTTTTGGCATTGATGTCAAAGGGGGAGAGATATTGATGTGAAAAAGGTAAAGAAATTCAGAGCTTTATAGAGATATTATTCAGAGGGGGAGATATTGATATTTAGAACTATATGATGGAGTTTGTTGGTTGTCTTCCATTGGGGGAGACTTGTTTGGCATTTCTTGGTACTTAGATGTTTTTCACATCTAGTGTTGTCATCAATGCCAAAGGGGGAAATTGTTGGCCATTTGGTGGAATTGATTATGTGTTGAATTGATGTTGTGTCATTGATGCCAACACAAGTTGTTTGGATTCTTTATCGGCACCCTTCTGGTCTCGGTAGGTTGAGTGGTTTCTGGTTAACTTGGATCTGGAATGATCCAGTAGGCTCTGGTATAGTCTGGTGATGGAACTGGTTTGTTCATGATACTCATGCTCATATCTGGTCAATTGGTTTTGGTCTGGTGATTGGATGCTATCCTGCTTGCTTAGAAGATTGGTTTCTGGTTCTGGTGAGGGTTTCACCGGTAGAGCTTTTTGGTGGATATCTTTGATGAATTGCATAAGTGGTGTCGGTGCAGCTTCTGATGGATTTTTTGGATGTTGTTGGTGATCATGTTCAAGATTTGGTAGATGGAGATCATTGGTGAAGCATATGGACCTATACTGGGTCCCGGTTGATCTAGGTTATGGACCGGCTTTAATGTAACGTGTGGATAGGACCTATTGATGTATTTTCAGGATGTTTTATGTGTTGATATTATTTGTTTAGCCTAAGGCCAACATGGTTTGTAATTATGTAATCGGTTTAGTGTCTAGTGGCTAACCTAATTGTTTATGGTCGACGGTTTGTATATATAGATGTAAGATCTCATTGTAGATCATCATGGTTATTGTAAAAGGTCATGGTCAAGGAATATAATGTGTGAATAATGCAATATCATTTAGGTAGAGGAGGTGGTCGATCATTGGATATCAAATTGGGTTTATGTAAGAGGATTTAGTGCTTTGGTATTAAGCTTAACCGGAACTATACTCAAGCATAGGAGATGCTATCTTTTGCAGTTCAACACTTCTCGAGATTGTAGTCTGGATTTCTATGTAGTCAGTGAGGCTCCTTTTGTGATGAGCAGTGTGCTCTAGGCTGTTGGCCTTCTTGCAAGTGCAGGCCCCTCAATTTTAATTCACATACTTATTGCAGAAGTATTATCTGACTGTGGGTAGGCTTCCCACCATGGGTTTTCCCTTTACTGGGTTTTCCACTTACAAATCTTGGTGTTATGTGGATGGCTTTTATTCTGTGATTATTGTTTATGCTTAATTGGTTTATCTGCTAATCTGGTATTAATGTTTTGGGTTCTGGTATTAAAGTTTAAATTGATAATGGTTCTGGTAATCTGTGACAACTGATTCACCCCCCACCCCCCCCACCCCTATCAGTTGTCTTCTGGTTATTTGAACTATCTAACAAGGGCATCATTAAAACCCTCCCAAACCTCTGTGAATCAGCCTGCCACTTTGAAATCTTGGAGTATATATATAAACCCTGCATATCACCAAAAACTAGATTTTCCCACTAGCTATATTAGGATTTGTACAAATAATTTGCTTGTTGGTTACCCTCATTGAGGGTTTCAGACTATTTTTTGAAAAACTAACATAACTTGCAAAAGACAATGTGAAAACAACTTCATATTTGATCACCTCTTTCACTGTAAAAATCATGAAGTTGTAGAACTGTATGACAATTGGTCATCCTGTTACAAAAACTTCATTTCCTTATAATCCCTCCTTTTGAAATTAGACTCTAATGAAAGGAAATACATTTATCAACATGCCCTGTTATATAAGACTATTTGAAACCAAATAACATTATATCCTTGGAGTATTGTTGTCACAGAGATCTAAAACATGAAGGAAAATGACATATTTTATTAGTTTTTGTTATCAAATATCCTTATAAACCTCCACACATGCCATCTCTCGATGGAATCATGTTAAATAAACCTTCATAGACTAGAGGGCCCCTCACCCCCCTCACATCACTCTCAATTCCCCATACTTGATCATATAACATTAAAATCATTCATTCATCCATTAATAACATATGACATTCATTCATTCATCCATTAATAACATATAAAATTCATTCATTAACATATTCACATTCATTCATTAACATATAGCATTTATTCTTTTAGTTTTTACATATTATCAAAAATATGGTTGTCAAAAATATGATTACAATCACTTTTTGGGGGGTTTCTTTTTTGCGGCTAAATAAAGAAGAAATGGAGTATCATTTTCTAAATCATATGTCCCCCCTTCAGTTGTTCTTCCCTCTACTTGTGATCTTAATGTATGCCTATTCATGTACTCACGACGTGGAGGCTGCTGCAAGGGGGGTCTGCTGCAATAACAAAGAAATGTTAAATTGATATGTTTTATTATTATTGTTACAAGTATTTCATTAATTAAAAGAACATTAGAGTGGTGCTCTTTAGCTGGTGTTTCCACATCATGTTCCCGATCTTGTGTAGCTTGATCATGCTCAACATGTTGAGCATGCTCTACATGCTCTACAGTTGAAACACGAAAGTTTACATTAATTGATACACCAATTGCAATCAAATATATATGTTTAAAAGAACATTGGAGTGGTCCCCTTTACCTGATGGGTCCACATCATGTTCCTGGTCTTGTCTAGCCTGATCATGCTCAACATGTTGATCACGCTCTACATTCTCTAAAGTTGAAAAATGAAAGGTTACATTAATTAATACGCCAATTGCAATTAAAGATGTTTAATTGTATTAATGTATATTGTGTTTTGTATAGAACATGAATACATCCAGTACTGAGATGCACACCATGACCTTCATCTGCAAGTTGTTCTCCACCCTCACCACGCTACATTCCAATGTCATGTGCAATATTATCATTGTTTGCCTGTTTAAAACAAATAGGCACATAATTACTTTATGTTGGAAATTAATATTGAATAGATTGCACAAGTATTAAATTTTAAATAAACTTCGTTGAGTTTATTTACCTACGTGTCAGATTCAATGGAAGCTTTTGTTTGCCTAGACAAGAGTCTTAAGCGTTCAGCCACGGCTCCATAGCCTTGCTAGAAAGAAATCTTCGGGTCCTCTTTTGTGGGCACTCTATTGAATTCAAAGCCTTGCATTTTTGCATAAGATCATGAATTTTTCTTCTATGGTGTGATAAAACCAAAATTGTTTGCAATTTATTATTTGGATGCAATATTTCATTTATTGATACTTACGATTTGTGCGGCTAATTTCATATAACCACCAGAGCCAATTTTGTGTTGCCCATGTTTTTCTAGTCTTGCCTTTGTTGCCTTTGATGTGTCGAGAAGCCTATGAAAAGTTTGAAATATGTTAGACTATGTAAAAAGAAAGAGTAAACAGTATATAATTGCATTGTTGATAGTATCACATACCTTCCTTGGCCCGGTGGTGTCTTTCCTTTTTTTCTTTACAGCCTTCTCCTTTCCATCTGACACTAGGTCCTTCCACTCCCTTTGGAATCATGGGGGGACACTCATAGTTTTTGTTCTACTCCAAATGTGACCTATATTGGTCCCTCACATACTTCAGATAGGTACCAGCTTTCTTAAGGACCTTGGTTCGGTTGAATGTGTTATTACCGAACAACACAACTAAACAGTTAATGAGCTCATCTTTTAAATCTTGATTTTGGGCATTCCACTGTGTACGTATGATGGGCCCAAAGATCTCCAATGTAATATCATTTAGATGTTTATAAAAAACATTATTTCCTACAAAAAGATCATGGGGTCATTAGTCTAAAAAGAGTAATCAATAAGTAAATTTCAATTGGATTGTATATAATAATAATTAAAACATTTTAAAGTACATGGGACCTTCTCTATCTTTATGGGAACAAAATCCTTGGTCACCACAAATGTGACCAGAAATGTTGCCATTAGTAATACGAGAAGACCCAGGAAATGCTTCTAAAACATCACCACTACTAGTGGCCTCTGCATCCCCAAGTACATGTTCTGACACATGTTCTGGCATGTGTTCATTGCTAGAGGGTGCACTATGCGATGTCTGCATGCTATGTGTTGCCAAAATTTCAATCGACAATATAGGCACGGATGATGAGGTCGGATGATGTGATGTATGCGCAAGAAGATCAAGATCGACACTTGTACCAACCCCTACTCTCTGAGCAGCACCTGCATTACCCTGATCATGGCCAACAACATCATGAGGATGCAAAAAATACTGTAAAAACAACACATATTTTAGTTCATGACATAAAAGAGTATAATATATAAAACAATGAATGAACTTGAGTTATAATTAAAGATCTCATGACAGCTTACTTGCAAGTTGTGTGCTCTCTCAGTTGATATTTTCACCCTTTCTCTTATCTCATCTATTTGAGGCACTATGAATAACAACTGAAGGATTTCTTCATTGCATTTTTTTGGGGTCTTCTTTATCATTTCCAGAGGGTTTTCGGAATATGTGATGTCATCATCGCATAATAGTGACTGCACCTCCCTATGGATGCTCTCCTCTACTGATGGTTCCTTTCCCCAATCATCCGACTACGACAAGAATATTAAAAAAATTATCAAAATTAATCCAATAAACTTAAGAAAAAAACATAATGATAAAACATTTTGCTTGTATCTAATTTGTAATATTACAATGAGGTAAACCTATCGGGTAGAAGCGCCTAAAGCTGCATTGTGATCTGTGCTCTCGGTCGGAGTCTTCCACCTACGATCAATGTCTCGTTGTGACAAAAATTAAATATAAAAAAATATTACCAAATTGAAACCAATAGACTTACGAAAAAAAATAATAATAAAATGGCATATTGGAGTCATTAATTGGAGGTTGGGTAAAATGGTATATAGTATGTACCACCCCCATAGTAACTGTGTTTGTATCTATGTGATTTAAATTGTAATCGATTAGCAACTCTTCCCCTGCAGTTATTGATTTTATCGCACATACAAATACACGATTTCCCTCACGTGCCTCGAATATGCAATTGGGTTGCTTATTTGTTGACCCAAGTCATGTACTGTTTATAAACCCTACAATATTCCCTAATGCTTTTGGTCTTCTATCAATGTACATAGCCACTCCTTTATTTTGATCCTTATCTTTTAGTTGTATATAATTTTCTAATAGTGCATACCTATGCATACTTTGTGTATATTGAACCAGCTGCATCCAATCTTTGTAACTATAACAAGGTCCAACATACTCCATCAATTCAGTAACTTTATCGCAACAGACCTTTATGTCATCCATGCAAAATAGGCCCAAACCATGTAATGACAATGGTGCTATGTGATATATCCTCTTGTTGACACAAGATTCAATGTTTATTGGAGGAATTTCCTTGCGTACCCATTGTTCCGTAGATGTGTGTACCTCAAGGGCACCTTGATGTCACTTATGCTCTCATCATCATAAGAACATGACGCCCCTTCAGCAAGAAAAAATTCCATGCATTTACGGAATTTTCTTCTAATCTTTTGACCTCTAGTTGATCTCCCTCTTTTAGACCTAATAAATGTCTTGATTTCCTCTTCTCTTCCTAAATTTCCCTCGCTCGAGGAAGACAGATCTGACAAATACCTATTTGGTGGTACCAGCACTCCATCGAATGAGACAAGGCAAACAAATACTCAACAATTTCTCTTGTGAAAAAATAATATTCTTAGGGGGGGTGTATGGTGCAGGAGAATAAAGAGCCCTTTGAGGCCATTCCATGAGTAAATAAGGTCATTCCATGTATTGGATCAAATTTGTAAGGCCATTGTGCCATTTTTTGTCATCTCTAGGCCAACTAGGTCCTAAATAGGTCAACACTGGTCAACTCCTCTAGAGGTGGCCAAAAGTGATGAAATTGATGTAATTCATGGTTTTATGTCATATTTAGCATGTTTGAGGAGTCCTGGGTTGATAAGAGATCATTTGGTTGAAAATTGCAAAAGTTGTCAAAATTGCTCAAAAGTTGAAAATGAGCAACTTTGCAATTTTGGTGCAAAAAGTAGCATTTTGTTTCCCAAATGACCAACTAATTAGAAAGTTGGTTAAAACAGTTGGTGAGGGTTTGTAATGACTATATAAATCCTCTTTGGGTTGAAGGTGTAAGTTGGTTTGTCTCTAATTGTTGCCCCAAACTACTGCTCAATCTAATCCATTGTGTAGCAGTCATATGTACAATTGACTTTTGGTTTGTTTTGGAGTCTGATGTGTCTTGAACCATCATTAGAATCATATTACAACATACCCAAACTCCAAAAAATGGCTCCACAAAATCTTAATCCATTATTACTATTATACTATTATTATTTCTAGTATACTATTATTATTTCCAATATACTATTATTATTATTTTTAATATACAAATGTGTATTCAATGTCGGCTCATGCGAAAGGATAGTGCACATAGTCTAGGACATGCGAGGAATGTTGACTCTGATAGCCTTTAATTTTGACGGCCGATGTTGGGTTGGATTGCAGATGTTTCGTGTGTTAATGCATTTAAAGCCTTTATTTCTAGCAGTCGATATTAATGCATTTAAAGCCTTGGGCTTGTTTGCGGCCGTCGCTTTTGTTTTCTTGCTCAAAGTTGCAAGTGCTGGGTGGTTTTGGTCAATGAAGAATGGAAGCGAATTTCACATTATTGACTGACAAGAAATTGGTGTCATTTTTGGACAAGATAACATATAGGAGGATGAAAGGTCTTTTCCTTTTCAAACACCAACGTCTGTATGAAGCAGTTAAAATGTTGCTTGGGGAATATTTTGTCCATGTGAGTCATCAATATCGAACTAACATGGAAGTGTACTCTTTGATTGCTGCTTGGGGGTTGCAATTTGAGGAAGAGGTGGAGGAGGTGAAGAGGGCTCTAAGAACTTTGATTGATTCAGACTACCTGTTGTATTTGGATGATATTTGTGAATGAGCAATTCTGGGTGAGGGCACTAGGACCTCTGTAGACCAAGATGTACTGGTGCACTATTGCCTTTTATCTGATGGCAGGAGGATGGCTTGAAGGCTCATTTCAGGGACCTGGCTCGTCATGGCTAGGAAGCATTCAAAACATTTGCTAAGTTGATGAGGTCGGAGGAGATTATGTGGGCTTTGCGCGAGGTGGCAAGAGAGGAGGTGGGTTGGGAGTTGCAACCAAGGCCGAGGATGGCACATGCAATGAAGTCCCTCTCCAAATTCAACAATGATCCAATCTACAAGCCGCTTATGGGTTAATTGTTGTGCCTGGTTTGGATTGTAGTTTTTTTGGTCTGGCTCCTGCTTTGATAAAATGTTGTTTCATGTCTCTGGTGTCTGGGAATTAGTCCCCAACTCTGTAAATTTGAGCTGGTGTCATGGACACTAATTTTGTATTGCTGGGTGTGTGGATATGGGGTTTTTTTGTATGCCATTGGGGTTTCTGCATCTAGTTTGGATAGGCAGTTTTGTAGAAGTGTTTTTTGGGTGGTAGGGATGACTGGTGGTTTTATGAAACCACTTTTCTTTGGTTCAAATGTACTGGTTTTCTTATTAAATAATATAAATACCAATTATCGATCCAAAAAAAAAGCATATGCTATACCAGAAAAATTACTTCTCCTACAATAGAAAGCTCATTAATAACAATATTGTAACAATTATGAGCTCAAAGACTTAAAACTTTGTCAAGATGGCAAGTTTGCTGAAAATGCAGAAGGACAGGATATCTTATCATGACCTCATGTAATGATAAGCCAGAAGGACAGGATATCTTCATTGTTTGAGGATGAAATGTTGTTGTGTGTGCTTCAAGATTGAGCAAAGCGGTAGAGGTTTTTTTGATGCAGCTTAAACTTTTTGGATGATGTTTGTAGCTCTATTATTATGACTAAAGCCCTAGGTGTAGTTGATAAATTATGGTTAGGCTTTGGGAGGTTTAGCAATTGGTTTTAAGGACTGATTTGTGGAATGTTTTGAATGTAATTTCTAAATGTTGGGAGAAAATCACTTACAGTCATTGTCCCTTGGTCGATTTTTCCTTTCTGAGTACCCTCACCTCTCGCTCTGGCTTTTCTCCTACCAAATGGTTCTCGGTGCAACTCCCCACTCCTGCGCACGCATGATAGTTTGAAGTATTCATTGTAGCCAAATAGTATTTATATCCTTTAATCAAATTGAAAAGTGGTAAATAGATTTTTACTTTATTTGTTAAAATTTATTTTTAGTTATTGAATTATTTGATGTTTAAGAAAAAACAAATTTTAGGCTATAATTTCGTAAATTGCAATCCTGTAAGTTGAAAAATAAGGGGAACTTGACAATCAACCTATTGAAGACCTCTTGAAGAATTAAACAAAGGTGCAGGATTATTGTTAATTAGAACTAAATAAAAAATAGAGGTAATGCAACCCATAACCCATCTAATCAAATCATAGCTTATCAAAAAGGCAATAGGGATTTTCTAAAGAAAGGAACACTTGATCCAATCATAAGTGTATGGCCTTCGTAGAAAGGAGTGATCCACCTTAGCAATAGCAACTACCCCATCCAAAATTTTCTCAAATTACACAAAGCCACAATGTTCCTCCAAGTTAGGTCAATTTTTAGGGGAGCTACAATAGTTGTAACATCATGAATTAACAACATTAAAATGTACATCATGAATTAATCATGTAACCATATAAGTCAAATATAATTATATCAAGAAATCAATATCAAATAGATAATATAATTGCATAACTCATATATTTCAATGTCATTGATCTTCTTCTTCATCCAACTCTTTGTCTGTATCATCCAATCCAAATTCAGCATTGTAAGGATTGGTCATATAATCATCATTGTCATTGATATTAGTTTTGATAATGTCATCATCCACATCGATATCATCTTCATGAATATTAACTCCTACATGATCATGATCTAGTTCCTCTTTTTTGACATCTTCGTCAGGCACATCATCAACTAACTGTTGATCCTGATCATCATCTACATCATCTTCTAGCTCTTCAGTATCTTCTTCTTCCACCACATTATACTTTACCGGCCTTCCTCTTGGATCATGTCTAACAACAAATGACCAACCCGGTTTACCTGGAACCTCTAAGTAAAATACCTGCTCACATTGGCTTGGGAGAACATAGGGCTCATTTCCAACTTGCTCGATCTGCCTTGTATTAACCATGGTAAATCCATTATCATGTTCAATAGCAATTCTCTCGAGATCATTTTCATTCAATCATAGCCTGTATCATTGGATGACGAACAAAACTAATTTGAAGGACTTGAAGTCACACTCAAGTATATCATCCAAAATCCCATATTATCGATTTTCTGAGAATTATGGATGTATGTCTCTTCTAGATGAAAAATTAGTCACCAAAAAGACTATAGTTATCCCAGAATCACAAGTTTTCTTCGTGTCATCCAACTTTTTGATTTGAAATTTACAACCATTGCACCACATAGCCTTGTGGTGTTTCATCTGCAATATGTCAAACATGTAGAAATTATTGCATCGTCAATTGATAAACATATTTATTCTTGGCCAAATGTATGCAAAGAAAAAAAACTCAACATATATATACATCAATATAATTGAAAATAATTAAAAAATATGGGTGATTAATATATTTATTCGTACCTGTTTATCTCTTAAACCATATGCTAAATAAATTTCCCTTGGTGTAACATTGGAATCTCTATTATGATGAGATTCTTTAACCAATGAAGCCACACCTTCCCATGTTAATGCGCGACCAGATTGTTTACATCATCCAATCAAAGATTGTTTGCAACGTACAAATGTAGTGTATCAAAAAAATTGAAATTCACAAACGACGTATAATTAGTTAATTACCACGGTATACAACCTTAATTTTTAATTGATGTACCTAAAAACCTAACATCCCACTACCTTATACGACCTTAATTTATAATTTATAAATGATACATTATGTACATATCGGGATAACTAACCCGATCTAATAAATCACAGTTGTATGTTGATATTAGGATAACAATGCCGAATACAAAGTAAGAGCCACTTATCGGGATAGCTGACAAAGGTGGAATAGCAATCCAATGTAACACCGATGGAATAAAATCTCTCGATATCACTATATCAAAATATCTCTATCGAACAGGAGACCGGGAATATATATCGGAGTAACTATCGAAAGCAGAATGACAAGTTTCTACAATGCCG
The DNA here is from genome assembly GCF_030272615.1 of Cryptomeria japonica. Taxonomy (NCBI): domain Eukaryota; kingdom Viridiplantae; phylum Streptophyta; class Pinopsida; order Cupressales; family Cupressaceae; genus Cryptomeria; species Cryptomeria japonica. The sequence goes on along the minus strand of NC_081406.1, from coordinate 280,417,994 downwards.
ATAGACTAACCTATTCTGACATCTTCCTATCGGGATAAAAAAATGGTGATAAAAGGCAAGTAAAGGCAAAGTCTCTATCGGTATAGCTAATGAGATCGAAATCATAAATTATTTGTGCTCCGACTGTGTAAGTTATCCTGATAGCGAATGAATAAAATGAAGGCGGTAAAACCATCCCGATCACTGATTTGTAAGTAGAATAGTATCATCGGGATAACTTATAGAGATAAGTGAAATCAAAGATGAAGTCTCCATTGGAGTAACCAAAGAAGTCAGGAATGCAATTCTGAGAGATGTCGATGGTTAAAGTAATACCGATAGGCGTTATCTAAAGGGTCTTTGGTATAGTTAACCCGAAGGTGGGAATCAAATGAGTAATGTCTCATCGGTGTAAATTTCACTGAAGTTACACGAGAAGGGGAGAAATTTATGTTATACATTAGAACATCGCCATATTTATCCATAGCGATAAATCTATCAAAATGGCACTAGATTTGGAGGCATCAACAAAAGTGGATTATGTCGATAGCACACGTCAAAAAAAGCAATTCAAATTTCAAAAAGATTGTTGTATTGAATAGAAGGTTGAGACATTTATCGTGCACAAAAGACATTCTTTGCAAATATATTCAGAGTGATTTCATACCAAAACACATTGTTCGATGGTTATTAAGGGTGAAACTAGAGTAAGCCGAAAGAAGAAGCAAGAGCAAGCAAGCTTGCAGAACAAGTAAGTCTTCGGGACAATTCTTCTGTGATTCCTTGAAATAATTGGTTGAATTTTCTATACAATGGAAAGCTCTAGCAGTAATAAGAAAAGACATGAGAAAGAGGAAACCATTAAGGGAAATGGTAAGAAATAGAAAATGAAAGACACCAGTGTAGAAGTAGAGCAAACTAAAACAGAGGAGAGAAAATTGAATCAAGATTTTCTTGATCAATTACCTGGTTCAACCACTAAACCTAAGAAGTCTGCACAATGGAAACTAGAGGAAAATTATAACCTTGTGGGGGATATCTATACCACCATTAGAGGCCATGAACTCTTCATGTTCCATTACCACAGGTGAGACATCCCTCAACCAATCTGTAACCCATGGAGGTTAAATTTAGGAAAACTTGTTGTTCCTAATGTTTATGTCAATGTAGACATAGTGAAATTATTGGCACAACATTATGACTCCAAGAGGACGGCAATTTGCAACATAGAGGGCAAGCCCTATTTCCATGTGTCAAGAGAAGCAATCTTTGAGGTGTTCGATCTGATCGATATCTATGACTATCCCATTGTCCTCTAAGACTTGGTGAAAGAATGTCATAGACTGGATACCACCTACACAGGGTGGAGGTTACCCCTTCAGATGCTCAATCCTGATGCACCACTAGAGGCAGAGGAAGGACTTGGATTCTGCGTAAACCTATTTAAAACCTATCTCAGGTGTACACAATATTCAGTTGCCCAAGTCCTTAGTCTCAATACCCCATATTTTGTGATGATAGAATCCATGGTGATTGCAGCGGACATTCAATGCCTTAATGATAGAGATTGGGATTTTTCCACATTCATTGCCAGACAGATTGATTTGACCCTTCTTGCCATGAAGAAGGATACATCTAAAATTTATTTTCCACATTATTCTTTGTTGATGCACATTATATTATTCTATGGCCAAGATCTAGGCATCTGGCCTGAAGAGATGAGAATCAAACAACTTGATAATGATAACCAGCCTTTGCCAGTGCAATTATGGACTTCAGTATGAGATTGTAGATTTTTCATATCAAATTATATTCATTTTGAGGAGTATTTTGTCAAAAGTTTATACAAATTCTATGATCACCCTTGTGGCTCCACACTCACAAATGAGGTCAAAAGGTTCCTAAGGCCTACAGACTTTGGGGGACCTCAGACAGTCAAAAATAATTGGGGTGACTGGTATTGTTTCTCAAATGTGACAATGACTAGGGTTTATGGCTTTGAAGATTCTCCATTTCAGTTACCTAAGATAGTGCCCAACAGGATAGCTTATTTGGAAATTATTAGATAAATGGGAATTTCCAATCACATGCACTTGAGAAAACATGACAAATAGGCTTTTATGCTAGGGACCATATGCATTGGTGAATATATTGTCACTGGGAAGGAAGGATAGGAGCTCACACTGAACAAATTAGCCCATTACAACATGAAGCTAGGTGCACAAAGAAAAGGGTTTGACGCTGAAGGACACATTTTTGAGGGATGATTCGATAAGGAACCTAGATGAGAAGGAGGCTGAACTAGCCATTGACAATCACAATAGAGAGATGGAGCAGAAGATGAGAGAAACACAGAGGATTTATGTGTCATCATCAAGCAATGAAGAATCATCATCAAGTGATGTTGAACTCTCCTTTGACAAAATATGTAAAATAATGATTGAAGAACATGTGTCTCCTGTTAGGGATATAGAGGAAGGGGTGCAAATTGAAGAGGATCTGAGGCAGCTAGCCTATAAATATTTTGTTTTAGATGATGATTTTGTAGTTTGAATGTAAAGCTTTTTTATATAAGATAAAGGTAAAGCAGTCAGGGAAGATGTAGGAGAGGTTACTGACTCCAATGAAAACCAGTTGTTGGTCACCTTGAAAGGTGAAGTTGAGAAACAAATAAGTCAGATGACCCCTAAAAGAGGGAGGAAGCTACATGAGGATGCAGGTGTTTTGATATTTCCTAGATGGGATTTAAATTCAGCTTTTGTGTTTGATAGTTTCCTCCATGATATTGATGCTAAACATGAATTGTCTCTAGAAGGTGTAACCCAAGTCTATCTGGGTTCCATGTATAATCCTGATGAGCACTCCATGCTAATTTGGTCTCTCTAACCTCCACACAAGAAACCAATGATTATTGATACTCAGAAATCTTTTGGGCACATCATGACAATGAAGGTAGGAGAGACATATCCAATTGTCACTATTGATTTGGGTGTTAATGTTGCCAAGCTCAATAAAGCCCAAATTCAGTTGTTGTTGAAAGAGAATGATTTTGGTAGGCTAGGGAACATCAAATTGAGTAAAGAAATTGATCATTTAAGGAATTACTAAAGCAGAAAGAGCAACAAAAATTGTTAACACAAGGTGAAAGCTCACAACCATAGACTAAAGCCAACAAACTTAAGGAAGAAATTTTCCAGATGCCCAACTGAAAAGCGTCAAGACTGAGACACTATCTACATTTGTTGAAAAAAGGTTTACCAACTAGATGGTATCGATGGATAAATATTGGGAAATGTACTCAAAGAACCAGTCGGCCATTGAGGAGAATGAAAGGTTGCATAGAAGACTTCATGACAGGCTTGAAGAGCTCCAAGGAAAAGATGAAGTGAATTCAGATGTTGTCAAAGACTATGAAAGACTGATTAAGGCACGTGGAAAGTATCTGAAAGAGTTAAGATCAAAAGGTGTGGAATTTTTAAGTGATGGATAAAATTGCATCCCACCCCTGCTCAACAAAGATGCAGACTAGAAAGAAAAGATGGATTGGATTCGAGAGTGTCAGTAGGTACTCAAAGATTCTATGAAGGTAGCCAAAGATGGAAATATTGACACGATGGTGGATTGTGCTAAGAAAATGGTGACAGTGGAGAATGAAGCAAGAGATACAATACATGACTATGACACCCATTACAACAAGGAGTGTCTGGACCATTTGACCAAAGCACACTTGTGCTTGATTAGATAATCATTAGGCTCCTTTTAAGTTAATCTTTTAGTTTATTTTCAAGAGACTCTTTTAAAGGGTGTGACCCTATGACATGTTATAAATATATGATGTAAGCATTTGCAAAAACAAGGGAGAAGATACAAGTTAGTTGGACATTGTCAGCAATTTCATATTTCAAAGATAAGACTTTTATTTTCAAGATAATATTAAAACTCAATTCGCTTATTTGCACTTGTGGTGTGGATATTTTCATTTCAAGTCAGTTCTCTGTTGTTATTGTCTATGGTTGATGATAGCTTCTCTAAATCTCTATGTGAAGAAATTGTATGTTGCTTCATAGTTTGATCATCAAGATACATCTGAGAATTGTATAGCCTGTTGTGTTTTGTTTAATTGGTCTTTCAAAAGGAAAGTTAAATTCAATTAAACTAACTGTGAAGAATATCATACAGTTATATGATTGTGAAGAATATTGTATCTTATAGTTGCAAGTTAGATCATTAGCACTTTTTTAGATTTTAATATTTTTCAGCAGTGAAAGACTTATTTTCTGGATTAATACAATACCAATACTTTTCTATTTGTGTGTGGAAGATTCTTTCATTTGGACTAGTTCTCTGTTGTTTCTTTTCAAGCAATTGAAGGCAATGTAAAATGTATTCTAATTAATCTTCATGACCATCTTATAATTACCTCTCACTCTCCTCAATCTACCTTTCCCCATCAGGTACTCCCCTTCGAATGTGTTAATGGAGTTGGGATCCCAAATGCAATCTACATGGATGTAGTACCCCTCCTCGTTTGAACCTATTAGACTCATATTTTACTATTGTTTACTTTCAGTGGATACATTACCATGATGTGTTATTCAGACTTATATGACATTATTTCATGCTTTATCTGGATATGAGATACATAATTTATTTGCAGTATTTCAGTACTTGTAATTTATGGTATTTTATGGATTATTGCTATGTACTGTCACTTTACTTTATCTATGCAATGTGTAATTATATGTTGTGTGTCTGCGAGTGTATTGGATGCAAGGGGACGATTTTCTTTCACTCACTCCGGTGAGACAGGGAACGTCGCGATTCTCCTTCATCGGTGTGCATGTTATGTTTTCTATATTATATATATGCATGTGTGGTTCGGTGATGCAGGATATTGCAGGTACAAGTACCGAGTAGGTACGAGGTATCATCTCCACCTGGCTTCACAGGTCTAAGTGTGCCTTATATTTGTCTGAGGGAAGTGGAGGAGGTGGTAGTTGACCCTATTTTACCCAATTACACTCTTGTGAGTGTCGTCAGTTGGTCGTCCTATCAGTTTGTTCGGCCTTCGTGTATTGTCATTTGACTTTTTCTAAGTCTTTGCTTGGGGTTTGCTCAGTTTGTGTGTTTAGTGAATTTAATTAATTAATTAAATTTATGGAGTTATCTCATAGTTGGTATTTTTGAATTATGTATTTTATGCATTGAGATTATAAATTTAATTAATTAAAAGAAGTTATTAAATTATGTTGCAAGTTGCATTATATTAGAAATATATCTTATTTAAATTTTAGTGAAAAATAAATTAGATTAATTTCATTTATTGTTTCCTAGAATTTAAAAAATAATAATAATAATAAATAAATGAATAAAAGAATAAATTAGAATTAAAGTATTGCTTTAATTTCTTTTTTAGGAAATCAATTAATTTGCATGAGAAAAAAAAAAAATTTGCTTATTGCATGTTAATTTATTCCTTTGGTGGGAATTAGGAATGAAAATAAAATTGCTTTTATTACTAAAATTAAATATTAGGGTTTTTTTGGGGAAAAATATGTGCAACCTAAAATTTTAGGTTAAAAAGGGGAATATATATTTTTTTGTTTGGGGAGTCACGGGAAGAAGGCAGAGATTTTGGTGAAGAAAAATTATTTTGGGAAGCAATATTTTGTTGAAGAAGAAATTATCAAAGGATTGCTGGAAGAGGGATTGGCTTGGAAACCCTGTTGCAGGACAAAGCTCATCCACGTGAATCTTCCAGGAAAGCTTCACAAGTTGGGTTGCTTTGTCTGGTGTTCTTTTGTCTTCTTTAAAAAAAAATAATTTAGTGTGTTGAATCTCTAATCTTTGTTGTGGAGATTCTCATGTTTATTGATTTTTTTTCCTGTATGTTTTAGTTTTGGTATTGTGAAAATCATAGGGAATAAATAATTGGATTAGGGAAGATATTTGTATAAATAAATATGGAGTAAGTGGGGATGCATTGATTTCTATTTCTGTTAAAAATCAATCTTTTTATCCCTATGGAATTTAATTTTAAATCCTTGTGAAAATTTGCTTTTTAATTCTCTGTGAAAATGGATCTTTATATTCTGTAAAAATTTGATATTTATTTTATATATTCTCTGTGAATTTTTCCTTTTAAAAAAAGGGGGGGGGTTGTGAAATTTTAACCTTTTTATATGATTTGGGCATTTATTAAAATTTAAATTTCTTTTAAATTTAAAATATATATATATATATATATATATATATATATATTGGGTTTTACATGGGTCGATAGTTACTACCGACGGTAGCAATGCTACCATATGGTAGCAGTACTACCAGCGGTAGTACCTGCTACCCATCGGTAGCAATGCTACCGTGCAGTAGCAACTGCTACCATTGTTTTACCCCTTAGTCGGGTGTCGTTGTATAACCCTGTTGATGTGAGCCATTGTGTGTTATGTTTCCAAATGGTCAATCCTGGGTTAGTGATTGTGTATCCTTCACCTTTGGTTTGTCAGGATTAGATATGGTTGTCAGTTTCGCCATAGAGTTCTCGTAGAGATACCTTTCCTCTTAGTGTCCCATGAGAGAGAGTGGCTTTCGAGCGGGGGGGCGCGCCCAAAGTGGATGGCAGGATAACCCCTCGAAAGTCAATTAAGAAGTGATAACCTAATAATTGATTAGGGGGTGGGTAGCTAAAATATTAACTAAGATAATGTGCCTCGCACATGGTTGAGTGCTTGTATAGGCTCAGGATGTGGTGAGAAGGCCTGGAATGGCAAACCTACCACCTTGTCTTCGCGAAAGGATTGGTAGGGTCTGCATGATTCTTAGATGGAGTCGGGGGTTCGAGAGAGGTTACCAGGATAACCCATGATGGGGTTGGGACCTACGGAGGCCTACCTAGGGTAACCACCTTAAGCCATGCGATGACACTCTCTCCTTAGAGCCACTAGTGTTTGTGAGTTGAGTCACATGGATGTTTGTGGGGTCATGTAGTTCTGTCGTATTTGTCTTATTTTGCTTGCTTGAGGGTCTTCTACTATCTCCTACTATGGAGGGGTGATTCCATTTTGGGATCACATGGTCGGGTGGTAGTGCCACTTCCCATTGGATGTTCTGGATTGTATCTTCAGGCAAGGAAAGGCTTCCTTGGTGTTTCTTGGTTCGTGGTTCATGTACCAGCTCATGTTCGTGATCATTGTTCAGTTGAGACCTTGTGGTCATGGTGTCAAACATTTATGTAACCTTGGCATTGTAACTTTTGGATACCGTGGTATTTTTGGAAGCCATGTATTTATGGATATTGTAATATTATATCAATGGAATGTATGTTAAATTCAGTTGCTTTAATCTTTTGTATATATGATCTATGGGAAAATAAATGCATTGGAATGTTACTACTTATCAAATTGCCATTAGTTTCATATCTAAAGTCATACTATATTCTAGTCGGTTAGTATTATCAAATCATGCAGTCTGTACACACAGAGAAGTCGGTATGAACAGTCTAGTCGATTACTGAAGAAAGCAATCACAGAACACAGTATTCACCGAGTTGTTTACCGAGTAAAGGTTCATGGCTACCGAGTGGTAAAGTTAACTCACCGAGTTGATATTCACCGAGTGAAACGTCTTACTAGATACATTGAACCTGGACATGCACATGAAAACGTGTTACAAGATCGAGGCACATCTAACCATTTTTTGCATTGGAAATTGCACTAGGAGATTGTGCATGATTACAAGATCAATCTAACCTATGAGATATTTTGTTTAATCAAAGAATCTTTTTGTAAGATCAAAGCAATGAATCAGATCACCGTTGTAAGAGATCTATAGATACAGCATGATTCTAGGGTTAGACAATAAGACATGATATGATGTGATAAGAGATGCAATGAGATAGCAGTGTGTATACATGAAGGAAGACTGTTACAGAGACATAGAGAGGTCACTGAGAAAGTTATCATTGAACAATCGAAGAACAGAGTAAACAGAAGGGTTTACCGAGTTTCAATATGGGTTACCAAGGTATGCTACAAGCTAGGTAATCTTATTCAGAGCACATAGAATCTGCTTTAACATTTCAGATGTAAAGTTGCAGATATTTGTAATGATTATATTGTAATATTTTGAAGTTGTAGGAGAAACCTTTAATAGGGTAAAAGACTCTAAGCAAGTCTATAAATTGTAAATCCTTTAACCAGGTGCTACACTTATATAGTGTTGTACAAATCCTTTTGTAAGGTAGATCTAACTGATCTTAATACTCCTAACAGGGTAAGCTATCAGAAATAGCTAAATGTAGCTCTAACCTAGCATTCTTTATTATTGCAGTAGTGAAGTTGTGGGTGTCATCCCCACCGCATTTTTTCTCTCTAACCAAGAGTTTCTGCGTGACCAAAATATATGTGTTATGGAGTGAATCATGTATGAATGTTATCTGTTGATTATAGTTTTATTTTATGTTACTGCACTATTTTGTTTATGCATAATAGTAAGGTTATTACAAAGGAAAAGTTTTGGAGTACTGATTCACCCCTCCCCTCTCAGTACATTAGCTTTCTATATTGGGCCTAACAATGGAATATTGTGATATTATATCAATGGAATGTATGTTAAATTCAATTGCTTTAATCTTTTGTATATATGATCTATGGGAAAATAAATGCATTGGAATACTTTGATTCTTTGAAGCCATGTATTTATTGATTCTTTGTAACTTTTGGATACCGTGGTATTTTTGGAAGCCATGTATTTATGGATATTGTAATATTATATCAATGGAATGTATGTTAAATTCAGTTGCTTTAATCTTTTGTATATATGATCTATGGGAAAATAAATGCATTGGAATACTTTGATTCTTTCATTATGGAATTTAGATGTATGTGTAGGTTTTATCTTAAGCATTTAATTTTCCTAATTAGATGGACAATTGGATTAACCATGGTGTTAATATAATTTGCAAATTAATCTTCATTGGTAACCCTTAGGAAATCATGTGTTAGACTTCCATTGTGTTATTAAACGTGCAATTATTATAATTAATGCACTTAATCTTTTAAAAATATATATTTCACCCTTTAGTTGCCTAGTTGTGTTGTTTTCCTTTAGGGTTTCTGGCAGGGCATTACAATGGATCTTTGCTGGGAACTTAGAAATATATTCAGTAATGTACACCACGGTTTGGTATACCATATATCCCTCCATAATAGAACCCTTAGGATGTGCTCTTTGTCTAACCAAAGCCTCAAAAATTTCAAGTGCCTCTCAACCATCCATGTTGACCTTGTGTGTACAGGTCCAGAAAATTTGATCTCCTCAACTTGTTGTATGAGGTAGTGTTCTTGTGCATTGAAAAATGTCGAAGGTAGACACTTTTGCATTTCACACATTAGATGAGGACTTTTTATCTTCCAATAATTTATATCTTCTTTATGGATTTCTTTAGATAACAACCATCTACAAGTGATTCAAGGCGCAAATATATTAACGAGATCTAACAAAAATATATAATATATTACATAACAAGTTAAAAAAATGGCAAATATAAGATCTATACAACGAATTGAGCAAATATTGCTACTTACCTCATGTATTTTGCAAGATCATATATAACTTGCTTGGCAGTATTATCAAAGTTGTTTGGGAGAGATAGAGGTAGAACGTATTGCAACAATTATAAAATGATCTTTTCATTATTTTTCCAAAACTAGTAAACGCAATACACTGAAAAGTACATGCAATATACAAATATAGAAATATATATATATATATATATATATATATATATATATATATATATATATATATATATATATATATATATATATATATATATATATATCTGTGTGTTTGTGTGTGTACCAAAATAATTACCTTAATGAAGGTATGTCAATCATGCGTTTTCATCCCCGACTTAAATTCACCTTTCTTTGTTATGATATTGTTTATGTTCGCTGCAAATCCTGTGGGAAATCGAATTTTTCATATGACTTATTTTATAGCATTGCTTTTCTCCTCTGTTAATAACCAAGGGCGCTTATATTAATTTGGTCTCCATTGCTATTTAATTGAATGACATTTTTCATTACATGATTGGCTTCCTAAATGTTACTACAAATTTTGACAATCTTTTCTTTTCCATGCCTTCCATCCAATATTTTTCATAACGTTTATGTTATATTCTTTCTGATATGCATTGTATCAAACAAATGCACAATTTGTAGTTGCTCATAGTAGGGCAACCTACTAAATTGTTTGGGATAAATTTTCAGTTGTTGTGGAAGCCAACCTTGACAACCTTCATGAAGCACATAAGTTAAACAAATTAACAACGATAATCATTGTCAATTATAGCATGAGTAAACAAAACACAATATAAAATAATAAATTCCAAACATATCATATATGATAGATAAACAATTTGATATGATGTATAACCTTGACGATTAATTCAATTATATTCCAACTTCCATAGGTGAGGTGTCATTCTTTGTGGTTTTGATGTAGTCTCCTCTTTTCCATTGAAAAGATGTTTTTCAGTAGTTCGATACTTATGATTTATGTGGAGGCAGTGCATATACTCATCAAACACTTGCTTTCCTAAACTTGTTGAACAACGAGATTTCATCTTTGGACCACAAACTGGACATGCAAATTTTCCCTTTGTTTGAAGGCTTGCAAGGTCATATATAATGAATAGATTATTTAAAAAACATGCATGATATCTACTTCATAAAATTAAATATCATTAAAGTGCAATCCAACGTTATAACATACCATGAAAATGTGTTAGCCCTGGGGCATCATGATTTGTCCATACAAGCATTGCATAGAATTGAAATTGTCTTTGTCCTATTGGTCTACAGACGTCATACATATTGATGCCATTCCATAGCTTTAGTAACTCATCGATAAGAGGCTTGATATATACACTCATATCTTTAACTTGGTACTTACCTAGTTGAATGAACATAAACATTGCATAATTATTATAACCATTTTACTGCAATATGTATAAATTAATGTACATGACTATTAGATGAAAAAATATAAGTCATTATGCAACAAATAAGACAAATGAGATGCTACTACGTTAAAGAAAATTGATGTAAACAAATACCTGGAACAATCATTGCTAACATTATGTGCTCCCTCTTTATTGACATCCATGGAGGAATGTTATTATTGATAACAAAAATAGGCCACACCAAGTAAATAGATCTCAACCCTCCAAATGGATTGACACTGTCCGCTGCCAATGAAAGCCTGAGATTGCGAGGTTCTTCTTTAAAGTGTGGGCATTTTTCCTCCATGTCCCTATATGCAGAACCATTCGCAGGCATTCGAAGAATGTCATCTTCACTTCTATTTCATGCATCGTAATCCATAAATTGCAATAAGCTTTCGCACCTAAATAATCGTTGCATAAGTGGAATAATGGGAATATAACGAAGAACCTTGCGAGGCACCTTTTTTGTTAGTTGATCTGTTCGATATCTACTAATATGACATTCTAGGCATTCTGTTGCAAATTCATGTTGTTTATGATATATAATATGATCATTGGGACATGCAGCTATTGCTTGATACTCCATTCCAATATCTTTCATAATGGCAGATAAATCTTGGTATGAGCAAGGTAAAATATTTGATGGTGGTACCAAAAATTCACCCTTCAATCTACAACAAAAAAATAATTTGTTAATATAAAGAACATTAATGGTACATATTTCATCCTTTATTTACTAGTGATGAACTAACAACAAAAATAGATGAAAAAAGATGACATATATGACATACCTTAACATCCGTGAGATTGCTATGTTGGATAAACCATTCATAACCTTCAAGTTCAACAGCAACAATACAGCAGAGAGAAGAGTTGTTTGGGAGCCTTCATAAAGGGGCTCGTATGCCTTCTCAAGTACAAGTCAATCATGAACATCATCAAAGTCATCTTGATCATCATGATTAGTTGCACCACTAAATGTATCATGGATCAATGTATTTGTACCATCATCTTCAACTGTCTTTTCTAGCGCATGATCATCTTCTTCCATAGGATCATTAACTTCTTTGATATTCACAACTCCATGTTCCTCTGCTTGCAAAACCACATTCTCTGGGCCATGATAATCCATATTGTGTGTCCTAGGGCACCCCACCTTTATAATAACGATTGACACAAATAAACCATGATCATGATCAAGTGATTTTATATATATATATATATATAATGTTAAAACGATATAAACATTTACAAATTCAATCAATATAAAGACATATAATGAACAACTTACCAATGGACGATAATCATGCTCCCCTTCAAATATGACCATGTTGCCTACAATGTTTCTCATTTGTTGTGATTAAAAGTCTTATCATCTTTAAGCCCTTCCAATTATTGCAAGGACAATAACATTTCGCATCACCCTTTCTTTTCAATCTAGCCCACAATCTAACAATTGTCTCTTCATTTTGTTCTAGAATAATATTATTTGACATGATTTTTCTTTACCAAGCTCCCAAGTATATGCAAATTTGATTACAATGGATCAAGTTGAAGAGTCATCCGTAGAAGTGCATACATTTAATTTGACAGAAGGTAAAAGACTATCAAAGGTCAAAATCCCCTAATAAGAGTCCAAAATCCCCTGCACGATTAGTTATAAATGTTTTTTGACAAGCATTAGTTGCACTGGGTTGGGTTGAAATTCATCGAAACCCCGATGAACACTAACGATGTACCTATCGGCCCAAAAATTAAGGCGGCGTGAAACATATACCCATCGGCCCACAAATTTAAGTGTATGTTGAAATAGCGATGAAAATCATGGAGCGTCGCAATTTCAACGAACGTCGAGTGAAATTTTAAAAAAAATGAAAAATTCACATTAAAGACACAGGTACCCAACGATACAAATAATTATTGGACTTTCATCGGAAATTTTCATTGGGTATTGAAGTCAAATGAGTTAGTGTCACTACATATACTAAACATTTGCATAATCAAAAACATCATTGTAATCACTGTCAGGAATCTAGCCAAAACAATATATCTATTATCATGACAAAGTATTAGAGATCAATGACAAGTCCATCAAAACACAGGTAAGCAAAGATATGAGAGGGGCATCACAATTTGGGTCTCATTTCCATGAAACTAGTATCAAAGTAGTAATATCTTTGTTTTATTTGGATTTTATTCCTTCAAAGTGGAGCCTCCAAAGATATCCATCTCTATTAATACTAGATCTCTAATGTGAACTAATTCTCTATCTACAACATCTTGGACCACCTCTAGTCATAGGTTGCCTTGATTGCAATCTTCTAACTCCTCTCCTCTGTCATTGTAATCATTAATATTTTATTTATCTTCGATGTAACATACTACACCATCTTCATCAAATCCATCAATATTCACTCTTTGAAACTCTTTCCAAATCACATTTATGGGTCTTCCATCCACTAGTGATTCTTTCAAATCCTCAATGAACTTTTTTTTCATATTCTAGTAGTTCTAGCCCTCAACTAATTCTACAATGTATGGCTTTCTTCTCAAAAAAAATTACTATTCACAAAGAAGGTATTATTCCCACTAATATTATTCATGTCTCATAACCTTTCTTTCATTTTTTTCTTTCTCATTATTATTTGCCTAACTCTACTTTAACATCCACAATACTTCCTCCATCTCAAACTCTATTTTTTCTAGCTTCATTTTTGTATGCCTCTCCTTTGCCTAATTTCTCTTTCGACTTGTTTATCATATTTTTCATATCATAAAATAATTTCACCTTTACATGCATATCCATAACCATATCCCTCCTTTAGGCTATCAAAAACTCTTCTCAATAGTAGCTAAGGTCATCCTACAAACTCTCTACTCCTCCTAACATATTTGGATGCTCTAACACCAAAATTAATAAAAATTATCTCTATGGCCTACAATAGATGCCAATATTGCAATTAAAAGAAACAATAATAAACCAAAAGAAAAAATTCAATACAAAAAATTAAAAAATAAATTAAATTCTCAAAACAATAAAAATTATTTTCATTATTCTAAAATGAATCACATGTTCTTTCTCAAACTCTTCCTAATGAACCCCCCCCCACAAAAAAAGAAAAGAAAAGAAAATATGTGCTCTAAAAGAAACCCTTCCCATACCGTTCCCAAGCATCCTCAAAAACCCATCTACAAAGAAAACCCACCACTACAAATAGAACCTAGGCAGTTTTATATTCTCCTAAGAACACACAAATTTATCTATAGCAAAGGTCGTTACACACTTCAAAATGAAATGGTTAATTGGTTACATACTTTCATCTCAATAGCTAACACATTTGCAACAGAAAGGAAAATAGCAAGCATAGATTGGACTAATATATATTATCAAATCAGATTTAATTTACAAATTAGTAAAATATATTAAAAAATTAACACAATATCATATCATCCTTAAATTTTCTCATTTCAATAATTCTTGTCATTTCTATTCAATAGAGTCATATTTTAAAATTTTCATGGTGCAACCCAACATGAGTAATCACATGTACTTAGTGAGTCTATCACACAACCTTGTTAGATGCAAAGCGACAACAAACATTATACAAAAAAAATACATAAGAAAAATAGTAAAAATGCACTTTTTAAGTCTTTTTAAGGAACTTCACCCACATAATTTCCCCAAACAACATTTGCAAGTATTTTTGAGTTGTTCAAGTTTGAAATAGATTAGATGAGAAAATTTATGTAACTTTGGGATTCCAAGTAACTTCTTTTCAAATGTTACAAGAATGTAATGTTTTTCAAAATAGATTTAAAATTTTAAGCATGTTTTGAAAAGTATGCATTCAATTTTTATGAATTATAATGCTAATTTAAGCTATTAATTATTGACAAAAATGTAAGTTTTTCAAGTTAAAATTTAGAATATATAAAGTTATTATTTTGTCTAAATAATATAGTTCAAAACATTATTTTTTAATTCTTAACATTAATTTTTCTATTAAAAATATATTTTCTTATTTTATGAATGTAAAATTGGTATACACAAGTACTAGAGTCAATAAGTGGAAGCCAACCCACTATCAAAAGTCATAGGAATGTCACTTGGAAATATTGCACATGATGATCGAATCTAGAAACTATCATTTGCAACTTATGTGGGAAGAAAATTTTAGGAGGCATCAATCACCAAAATTGTCATCTCACATGTATTCCTTATAACAAAGTCAAGCCACATTTCAATGCCATACAAGAGGCTCAATGAATGATGTAGGTCACCCTTGTAGTGTTGGATCAAAAAAAGATTAAATAAATCAAGAGAAAAACTTAAGAAATGGTCTCTTGAAAATTCTATAGAAACTAGCAAATTTATGACAAACATCTAAGCAATGTTTTTCATACTAAAAATCAAATTTTAAAGTGGATGACAATGCTTGTCCTTTATACCATTATTTTTTACAATTTAGTGACTAAATTTTTCTATTCATATTTAAATTATACGATACATCAACATCTAATTTTTTACAATATTTAACATTTCAACATAGATGTTTTTGATAAAAAAAAAGCAGTGTTAACAAGGGCGTTGATCCAATACAAAGAGACCTCAATCCCTCAACGATTAGCGATAACTATTGCTAATTGTTTGAAACAAAGCAGCATTAAGAAGGGCGCTGACCCATTACAAAGCCAAAGGCTATCAAAATTAAAGACCAAGCTGGGGTGCAAACCCCAAAAGGACAAAGTCGGACCGGCTAAACCAACCAGTTAAACCATCAACACCCAAACCAAATCAAGAGGGGGGAGCTCTTGAGAAAGGAGGGCTTGGGAAAGGTGGTTAGAATTTCCTTTCCACCTACGACAAACCACCGTCCAGGCAACACTATCAGTAGGAACTTTCGCAGAAGAAACAGGTGGGGAAAATCCTGCAGAGTCAATGCCAGACTGTTGTTGCAGGGCGGCGACAGGCTGTTGCAGCGGAGCAACAGCAAGAGAAGGAACGCCAGGAGCAGAGTGAAAGTGAGAAGCAGGAGCAACAGGAGGAGGATCCAAGGGGGCAGAAGGGGCCGCAACAACAGTAACATCAACCAGGGCTTCATCAGTTGTAAGGGGCACCTCATCTTGGGATGAATCAACCGAAACAGAATCTGAAGCATTAATCGTCAAGTGGTCCTCCGTAGCATCTTTCCACCAAGTAGCAACACATTTGCGGCAAGAGAGAGAACAGTCAGAAGCAAGGTGACCCGTTGAGAAACACCTTTGACAACGAAATGGGAGGCCCTCATAATCCAACGGTTGAGTCCAAGGCCTGTCCCCAACCATAAGAACCACACCCCTAGGGAGGACCAGTGATAAGTCAACATCAATTAATAGGCGAGCAAAGGTAGAATGACCCATGGAGAACGTGGCATCATCAACCTTCAAGAAGTTGCCAATGGAGTTACTGATGGCCTCAAAACAAGAAGGTTCCCAGAAATGGAGGGGGGGATTGGGGAGGTGGACCCAAACCGGACGAA
The DNA here is from genome assembly GCF_030272615.1 of Cryptomeria japonica. Taxonomy (NCBI): domain Eukaryota; kingdom Viridiplantae; phylum Streptophyta; class Pinopsida; order Cupressales; family Cupressaceae; genus Cryptomeria; species Cryptomeria japonica. The sequence goes on along the minus strand of NC_081406.1, from coordinate 280,401,485 downwards.
CAGAGAGAGATTCTGTAAGGGGATTGAAGGAAGGAGTCCAGGGCTTAAGGGAGAGAGAGTGATCCTCCCAAGACCAAAGCTTACCCAAAATCAAATCACGATCATGAGTAGAGGCAAAGGAAGCAACAAAAAACCCCTTAGCACAAGGGAAAAGCTCAATGCCATAAGAAATATGGGGCTTCCAAGAATCACTCACCCAGCGATGAAGGTTCGGGAGGGAAGGCCAAAACCCAGTAAATTTGCAGACCAGAGCGCTGCGTTGATAGAAGTTGCAATGGGGTGAACATAGAAAATAAAAATAGCTCATGATAAATCAAGGGCATTAAGGCCCAAAATTTATATCTAATAGCATGATATGTATTGATCTCATAATTAAAATTTATATCTCAAATAAAATTTTGCTTCAAGATCAAGAAAATGTTATTAAATATGGATAAATTAGACCATTCTTATATCCTAAAATTGTCATATTTGGCGGTTAGAATGTCAAGAATAGATGAATCCCATCATAAAGCCACTAAACAATTCCTTGGGACAAACAAAACTATAGTAACATCCATTAATCATAACATGCCAACAATAATAGAGTTGGGTATGATATAGATTGTAGAACATCCAACTTATCTAGTTCAAGCAGAACCTTAAAACACACCTGGGGCACAACCTTCATTTCAAGAAATAGTGTGAAACAAAATGCATGAAGAAATAGATAAGACATGTTAATTTCTAATAGTTTAACAATCTTCCTTTCAACATGGCAAAGAGACCATAGATAAAGTATTTGATTACAACATTGTCAATCATGGGTAATCAATTTTATAAAAACAAATAAAGCACCATATTTTGAAACAAGTGAATAGATGTAAGAACTATATCCTCGTCAACTTTTTAGGGGATTTGAATGGTAAGACAACATTTTTGAAGTTGATATAGATCTCTAAAAAAGTGAAATTAAAAAAAAAAAAAAAATTGATCTTAAAGGATACTATGTTAGAGGTGACATTGAAAATGTGATGCAAGATGTATATCAGTAATGTAATAGCATATGTGGTGACAAGGAGACTAGTTTAAAAAAACATCCATCAGTTGTTGACCACTTGCATTGTCTATTGCCTTTAATTTCTTTTGGAGGACATATAAGAATCTAATTAAGACTAATTGTGGAAGAAGTAATTTTATTTGGACATAAGAATCTAATTAAGACTAATTGTGGAAGAAGTCAAGAACATGACAAAATGCATTTATTATCATTATTAGATTCTTATCTTGAAAAAATGTCACACTAAAAGAAAAGAGTTTATAAATGCATTTTGAAACAAATGTTTCTCATTATATAAGGGCTTTGCATTGTGTTATCCTTAAAGCATTTGTTGTTTATTGAAACTTTTGAAATAAATGTTTGTGAGTCAAGTATAACTAAATTCATTATATTCAAATAAGATAGATAGAGTCAAATAATTATTTTAATAATATTTTTTGTGAATGGATATAGAAATCATCAAGGTAACTTCAAACTTCAATTTAAATTTTGAATTGAATCATTTAATTATAATTTATTTGAATTTTAGGTTTAATTTTTTCGAAGTGTTGGGACCTTTAATGTAAGTTTTACACTTGGTGGATGAGAAGCCAAACTTGATAAATACATTTATGAATTTGTGGACAAAATCAATGACGCCATCCAAAATCATTCTCCGAGAAATTTTTTAAAAAAAAAATTTGATTTCATTTGAAAGATAATTGGTCGAAGATCAAATAATCAACTCTACCTTATCTCCAAATATTTGTTATCTAATGACTTTGCAAGTATTAATAGAGAAGTTATGGAGGTCCTCTCAACATGCATTGAGAGGATGATACCTAAAGTTGAGGTGAAAGACTAATTATTTTAAAAAATTAAAATTATACACAAATTAGGGGAAGGCTCTTTCTTTAGCACTAGTTATCTAAGAGAGATCCACCCAAACCTTAAATAACAAGAAGCTTACAATTATTGTGTACAGATTACAATTGTTACTTACAAACCTTTGAACATCTTCTTTACAAATTCTTGGATTGAAAATTAAGGTGAAAAATACCAAAAATCTTCAAAAGTTAACCTTCAATGTATTGTCTCAACATTGTAACACTTTCAGATGTAAAACACAACTAGAATTTAATTGAAGCCACTCACACAAAGAAGCACGATAAATTGCCTTAAAGACCTCTCAATCTGACTTATTTCGTGTAATCCAACATTTGTTTTTGCTCAAAAAAGGTGAACACAACTACTCAAGAATCTAGATTTGGATGAAAATTAACTATGCATGACCAAAACACCTTATTTAAAACAAAGATTGCTAGTTTTGGGAGGCTAGTTATGAAAAGTGTAGCTACAACAAAACCAAGAAACATTGAATTGTATGACATCATTGCAAACAATGTTGTACACAAAACAATACAAAAAAGTCACTATGTATAGTTATAAGGTGAAGCCACAACCTTGAATACTAGAGTAAGTTGTAATTGACTAGAATGAATAAGCCCCCACATTAATTTTTTTAATAAACCTGATGTGATATCATATACCTTTTTATATTCAAATTTAAAATCATATACTTCTTTATATTCAAATTTAAAATCATATACTTTCCTGTAATACTTTGTTTTATCTTTCTACGTTGCCATCTCTTAATTTAATTTGGGTCTTGCCAAATTTTTCAAACTATGTTTAAATTAATGTTAAATATTTATTATTATTTGAAAAATCTTAAAGAGTTCAGTAAAGAATTACCACAAAAACCGCACATACGAAATTCAGGATGTTTTTTTAACGTGCCTATTCTTAAAGTATACATCCTTAGCTGCTAAGTTGTTCTACTTGTATATAAACGTACCGTGTCATTGGGTTGCTTTACAAGGAAACTAAGAAAAACCATTAACTCCCCAATGTCCCCATGATGATCAAGGCTAACAAGAACTATATCAGCCCATTGTTTTTAAATGAATCGTGCTTCATTTATTCTACCCATATATTTGAATGACGCTTGTCTCTTGTACGTTTAGCCCAGATGGTCCACTCGACTTTCTTTTGTATTCTGGGCCAAACGTCTTACTGCCTGCTACCAAATCCTCTCATTGTTTGTTTGCAAGCATGTATAATTCTTGATGATATTAGTCCTTAACAAAAATAATAAGCAACAAAGTTAACATACAAGATCTCATCGATATAACTTGCGTTTACTTGTGATCACTAGCTCTATTGCCATCAACCTTTCATCGAGTTGTGAGATGTTACATACCACTAGCAGTTGGTTTCTTTGGTGGCCATTTAATCAATTCAAATTGGAAAGAAAGAAAATTTGGTAGATTTAGAACTTAGCATTTGGTACCTTAAAACATGTTTTTGAGGATCAATCAACCTGTCAACAAGTTTTACCTCTTAAAAAAAATAGTTACAGTTTTTAAGTGTTATAATCAATATGCTTAAAATGTCCTCAAACTCCTGTAACCAAAAGATCTTCAATCAAAAAAATAAAACTTTCGTAACTCCTGATGTAGCCACCAAAGGACCACCAGTCAAAAAGTATATGTTCACATAATACCATTTTCCCATTGCCACCTACAAAGATTTGTTTGATAAGAATATTGCATGTACCAATCATCAACAATTTAGCGAATCGTGGGAAATTGCTGCGGCATCCCTTCTACCAGGTCGAGACCTCGAAGTAGAGAAAGGGCCAATGGTTTGGAACTTAATGGAAATGACACGGAAGGACATGAAATTAACATATACGTCATATTTTTCCATTAATTTGTCATATTTCACCTTCAAACTCAAGATGCAATTTGCTGTAATGTTCTTTATCAGTAAAATCAAGATAATATTAAAACGAAAACTAAGTCATAAATAAGAACTGGTCTGCTATTTATTGTGATATAGCCCTTATTATTAAGGATAACAAAATACAAAGCAACACTTCAAAGAGACTTGAGTTAAGACTGTTGGAAAATTTTATAAAAATTGGTACCAACGCGCTCACTTGAAATCTACTGCTTCTTTAAGCAGCTAGTAATTGATTAGTCTGTCCCCTGACCATCCTGGTCCGCATAAATTTCTGATTCTAGAAACTCCAGATGCTCTTGCTTGGTAAAAATTGTGGTTCTTTGCTACCCGCTCCAATAACAACTCCTTATACAATAGAATCATAGGCAGACCATTTGACAACCGCCTTACATATATTGCAAACTTGATTTTCTCTCATATTTTGTTATGTAGATAACTTTCTTTTGGAAACAACTACCAATAACCAAGTAGTGTTTATCTAGCAAACCCTTGTATAATAGCTAGATCATTTCATTAATGTAACAAATGCTATACTTAATAATTGTTCTTTCTTTTTCAAAGTTGGGATATCTTTACGCAGTACCGTTTGCAACATGCAATAAACAGGTCTACATCAAGTCCACGACTCTTACCGAGTCCAGTGTATCATACATAAGTATACAAACGCCTCTTGTCAATTCAGTATGTAAGTCAATATGGGATCCACCTTGAACGACAAAATCCTTTCAGAGTAGACAAGTGATGCTTCATTTCAACATTTGAAATGGGTTGACCAGTCTAATTATTAGGTAGCTATATCCAGTCCACACATCTTGCCAAGACCAGTGCATTGTGCATATAACCGCCCCTCCTCAATCAACGTGGATTTATGAATCGATGAAGTCCTATAGCTAACTTTATAGTACAAACTGACATCACGCAATTTTGGATTAAGGCTTTTTGAAAAGCATGATCGGACCAAAACCACTTTGATACATTTTAGTTTTAGCTATACAAATTTTGACCGGTTTAACATGCATTCTAGACAGTAGTGCAGTAGATCAAACAAGCTCCATATTCACCTCACACAAATTCGTTTAAGCTTCTAGAAGTCGCTGATGGACAAAGGATAGCTTAGCAACATAATTCCCACAAATGAAGGGCTATGTAAATTTGGTAGGCTTCCATAAAAAGAAATTTTACACGGGTCTGTGATACAATAATATGCCAATTTATACCTTCCAAAACTAAAACTAAAATACATATGACCCCTTCTTATTAGATTGAAATAGGCAACACTGCTAGGATTTAAGCATTACCTAATTCTTCTTCAAGCAATTCTATTGCTAAATCATCTGTATTACCTTTATTTGATTTAGCTTTTTTCCTTTTACTTGAATCATTTGAATTTACCTTAGATTTCTCACTAATTGCCTTAGTTACTGTCTTAGAGAGTAAAAATCCCGGCCTTTCCAATGAGGGTGCCTTATCAAGGACCAATGGTTCACGCACTGTAAAATCTACTCCGTCATATGTCCATAAACTCAAACTTGCATCACCTTTAAGGCCCAAAGAAAACCAACCAACTCCGGCTACAGCTACATCTACAGAATTCGCATCCCATGTATTTCCTGACACTTTTACTTTATTTGGCTTCCATTCACCAAGTTCCCGTACTCTTTCTTCTCCAATAGGTGGCTGCACAATCAAAAGTCTGAGCTTTAAACAACAGTGGTGAGCAAACATGACAACGGTATGCTTTTATTCACATGCAATCAAGTTTTAATATCAACATAAATATGAGACATGATTTGCAATACAGAAAAACATGATGTTCGAAAGAAATAGAAGATAATTAGTTTTAAAATCATTTTAGGTATTGGCAACGGCTTATCCCTGAAAAGATAGAAAGATGTGATTCCGCACTATCTGAATTCAAAAGTGTGTGCTAATCAACTAGAAAGTGAAAAATGAAGCTAATGAATTACTCCTGACGTGTATAGTAACATGCCGCTAGACTAAGGTTCCAGCAAAAGGAAGAATAAAATAAATCCAATTGGCCAAATCACCTTCTAAAGCAATACTGCCCATAAAAATAAATATTCTAAATTAAGAGTCAATTAAACAGGAAATGTGTGATATACCTGCAATCTAACTCCAAACTGTTAACATGCAGCTAGACTAAGGTTCCAGCAAAAGGAAGAATAAAATAAATCCAATTGGCCAAATCACCTTCTAAAGCAATACTGCCCATAAAAATAAATATTCTAAATTAAGAGTCAATTAAACAGGAAATGTGTGATATACCTGCAATCTAACTCCAAACTGTTTTTCTTTTATCCCATTTGCAGTCTCCACTTTACCCAAATGCATGGATACATGAACCGAAGCCCAAACGGTTATATAGATTGTTTCAACTGAAGCTTGGTCTACATCAAGTCTCATCAATCCTCCTACATGTACAGCTTGACCCACCTGCAATATGAAATATTAACAATAAAAGCAGTTTTTAAGAACCACAGTTGCATAATTAAAGCACTTCTAGTCAAAACATTCTCTCTTATCAGTTCCAAAGAATGCGATTATTGTGGTTGGTTGACAGCCCAAATGATTTGTATATTTGGTAAAATTCTTTATGCATTTAGTAAAGATCTCATATAATTGTCAACTTGCCATAAAATTGTCTACTTTCACTAGAGATCAATATCTTATGAGGATTGGTTTACGAGTATAATTTTCCTTGTGTCTATTGGACTCTTATGCGGCAATCTAGTAGTAAGCAAGGAATGAATGGAAATGATGATTGAGGTTCAAAACTTGACACACAAGCAGATAAGACAAGAAGAAAGTTGTGTGCCATATGATGGAATAGATACCCCTTAACATTTGGCATGATACCTGTTGATAAATTTAGTCCTACCAGGCTCAATCATTCATGAGGAGTCTTCAGTTGTCCCTTAGTCCCTTATTGGTCACGATCCTTAATAAGTCTTCTACGAGTCTTGAAATAAAGTTTAATGTGGTGTCATATAAAGAAAAGTGAATAGGTGCCTTCCTTTGTTTATGTTAAATCACTTACTTGTCATAAAGTTTCAAATAAACCTTAAAAGGTTCCAAAAGCTCACGTTCACAAAAGGGAGGGAAACTTCATTTGAAGGAGTTAAGTTGTGAGTCAGAATAATGGTTGTGTTAATGTTTAAGGTTGGGAGTCCTGTGAGCTTTGGTTACTGATCATTTTGACACATTCTGGAGTTGTGGAGGTGCATGAAACCATTTGCAGGGTGTAAACATGGAAAGAGCCTTGCCAAAGCCAAGGAAGCCTACAATGTCATTATAGATATTCAGGGGAGATTTCAAAAGGAAAAATGAAACATTGAAGAGGACAGTCATCCAAATACATCTACAGATCTATTATAATCAAGTAAGAAGGGATTGCATAATGTTTAGTCAAATCTTTGTGGAGATCAAGGCGGCTTACACAGTCATATGTGAGTTTGAAGGAATTGTCAGAGGTTTTTGATCACTTGTAAGATGTGTATCATCAATAGAAACTCCTGAAAACTTATTGGCTCCTTATGAGACAAAAGGACTGCTCAAGAGTTAATGAAAGATTGCAAGAGGGTATTATCAAATACACGGAGCTGACAAGAATGGCTGACAATCTTGTATAGATATGTCTGAAGAACATTTATTAATAAAGAATACTGAATCTATATTAGATGCTCAAGTTTTTAGAACTTCCTAGAATTAAACTGAATCTACAAGATTGGAGTTAGGTCATCTTTCCAGATGTGATCACCTTGGGATTTATGTAGCATTAGACCAAGATCCTTAAAAGCTGAACCTGCTAAGTTCGTGCTGGACATCATAACCTCTCATTTTATGCTGACAGATAAATATTTTTGACTCGTTAAATAATTATGTACTAATTCATCAGTAACACTATTTGAATGAGTAACTGGATTTAATGTTTAATTGAATACTCGGTTGATTTGATGATTTTGGGCTATATTTTTCTGAATTTGACCATGTAGATTTTTAGAGCCAATATTTCAGATCAAACTCCATGATCCATCATCAAGGTATGAAAGAACGAGAAAAGAGAATCAAGGGATTTACCAGACCCGTAATTGATGCTATTTTTTATTCTTATGTTTGTTTTATTTCATAATTAATAGTATATTGTCTATATAATTTCCTTAGAAACAACTCTATTAAATGATATAGTGTATATTATTTCGTTAACTGATTTATATATAATAAAGGATCAAAAATATTCCCTCAAGCAATTTAGCCATCTGGGTTTGCTAAAATCCACAGTTCTCTCTTCTCATGCTTTCATACCCTGATGATGGATCATGGAGTTTAATCTGAAACATTGGCAATAAAAATCTACAGAGTCAAGCCCAGGAAAATATAGCTAAAATTCATTATAGACTGCAAATTTCATGATTTTAATTGACTTGATGATGATAAATTTATACTATGATATTAGCCCTCATATGGTTATTATACAATTTTATTGGTTAATTATGGATTATGTTGACGTATTAATTATTAATTAACATTGTTTTATGAGATTCACTCTTATCTTTTTTCTTTTTTAAATCAAAATGATTCCAGGAAGAAAAGGACCATGCAGCGCACAAAGTAACCCTAACTGTAAGCCTGGAGCTTTATTTTACTGATAAAATCTGCTGGAATACATGAATGGAGTGACAATATTAATAAACCTGCTAAATTACATCAATATAATAATATAGAACTAATTAGAACCCAAGCGCCTGGCAGAAGATACTTTCCAAATCTGAACTACTACTCCTGTATAATGCTGCTTTGGCTGCCCCAAAACTCAATCTACCGATTGAAAAGAGAATGCTTTCAGCTCAATAGTATCCTTAGATGAGATTGCACACATGACCAGAGAGGTTCAGTCATTGAATCTCTAGATCCAAGAGTTTTCATCCCTGAATCATTAGATAAGTGCTGCCTGATGTAGCCACCCTCTCTAAATCTGAAAATGTGAACTAAGCATAGAATAATCCCCCTAACGTCGGATGACCTCTATTTATTCATTGGCTTGCTACAAACCCTGATAACCTAGCCTTAGTGTCAAAAAATAAAGATTACTTTTACATGATATGGCACTAATCAAATAACACATAGCATGGCACTAGTATAATAACATTAAATTGCCAATAAACCTTGACCTCTCATCAGTAAATCAGCCATACTTGAGAACAACTCAAAAAAGGACCTAAGACGAACATTATAAACAACTAACTGGCACCCAAATCATATGAGAAGTTGCATACATGGTCCTCTCCCTGTAACCCTCAAAAAACCCTTAAGAAATAGGATTAAGTTTTCCCCAAGGCACTTATAACAAAATAGTATACTCAAAATCTCCAAGGGCATGAACAATGTCAACAATAAAGAGGTTCCCTTATAGGCTAAATCCTGAAACTAATGGTGAGGGTTCTGCAACTGACCTCAAATTTAGGAAATGCCCCTAAATTATAGGGAATCGTTCCAAATTAATACAGATATCAGGGACAAACGAATGGAACCAATCCTCACCAATTTATACTTCTCCAACAATCATGCCTTGCCCATCAATATGCGCATAGAAATGGGCTCATGCATCCCACATACATTGACTGAGTGAAAAGAGGACATTACATTTATATTTTTAATTTATTCGTTTATAGCTTTATTGATAGTGATGAAAAGTCATTATGACTATTGTGTGTCTAGGAGCTCTTTGATGCGCGACAAAGGAGAGCAACATGGAAGTGAAGAGTTTCAGCAATTGGCAGCATAAGAAAAGAAATAGCACACACCATTGTTTAGGAGCCAGATTTTGCATGAGTTATGATTCTGCATCTATATGTCTTTTGATAGATGTGAACTTTGTTTGTGTGAAGACAATTTTGACAACATGATTGTTTTATGATTACTTGTCATATGAATTGTTTTGCCTAGGCATTATCTAGTTTTAGGAGAATCGCAACTTTGTAGAAGTTGATGATCAACGACAAGAGCCAAACATCATCTGCAAACAAAACACCTATCACTCAAAAGAGATCAAGCAAAGATAATATGCTCTATAACAACCACAGAATTTTGTATTATTGCACAAAGAACGATTGGAAATTACAATATTAGAGATACAATTACAATGAAAGAATGAAACCCTAGGTGCAAACCCTAATGCTAAAAATAGGAGAACTAAAGCAATGCAAAGTAGGGGCTAGATTAAGCTCAACTACATCTAGAACTAAAGCTAAAAAAGCAAACTCTAGCTAACAAAAAGCACCTAAGTTTAGCTTAAATGAAAAAGCAATTAAAGGACCTAATTAATAAATAATTAAATAAAATGTCCTAATTACTCCAACACCTCCCCTTAAGTTTAACTTAGGGATAAGCTAAAGAAGCTAAGATGAATGCAAAATGCATGCATGAATGAGTCACGACAACTAAGGCCTGATAAAGTACTCATGTACAAACCAATGTAACTCTCACAAATCAAGAAAAGGAGAAAACCCAATGGGACAAAACACCTCTCCAAAACAGAGAAAAAGAAAGTACATGTGACAAGCATGAAGGACTCAAGATGTTCCCCCAAGTACTGAGTCGGTCAAATAAATACAATCAAGATTCTCCCCATGAAAAAGAAATGAAGAGACAATGTATCCCCACCATAATGAAAAAGCTCCAATGCCGAAGATGAAGGCTCGAGGATGAATGCTGATGGAGATCCAAGAGCGGCAAACCATGTTCCTCCCCTTAGAAAGAAACAAATCAAGCGGCCAAGGCTGAAACAACTCCATGAAAGGAGATGGAAGGAAATGTCTCAGGATTTGTGCTATGGAAGACTGGACAATTGTCCAACTATCCATCTGTTTGTATCATGATATGCCAGATCAACTAAAGCTAATCCAAACAACTATGAAGATACCTAATGAACCTCTATAGGCACTGAAGATGGGATGACAGAAATGCTCAAACTGCCATCAAGGAGGAATGTAATACCCTCAATCATGTCCCCAATGTCTGGAGTGTGTGATGTATCAAAAAATCCTATAATATCTAGCAAGTACTCATCCCACTCTACTGAAACTGGAAGGGGACAATCAACCTGCTAAACTGAACTAATCTCTGAAGAAGCAAGAGGTAGAGGAGGATCAAAACAAGTCTCAGGAATTACTATGGATGATTGAAGCACACATAGGTTCAAGTGACCAAACCTCTCCTTAGATATTTTATTTACTCTTGATGCATGAGAGATAGAACCAAATGATGGGATTGCATGCTTGTCACGAACCATGTTTATCTATAATTATTTGATTAGGAAAATAATGCTTATTCTCATTTATGAAATGAAATTGAAATGGAAATGAAGTTTTAAGTAAAATTAGATGATAATGAAATGGAAATTTAAATGCAATGGAATGACTTGAATTGTTTTCCTTTTTGATATGTAAATGCAAATGAATGATCAGTATTTTGTTTTTATGAAATTGGGGATCGTCATTGCTAATGAGCAATTGGGGGCAAGTGAATGCAGGAATGGGTGAGCGTGGATGAAGGCGAGAACAGGATTCAAGTAGAATTGTCTTAGCTCATGGACTTTGGTACAATAGATGGGATCTCACACACCACCTTCGAATATATATATGTGTGTGTGTCTGTTGTAAGACTTAATTTTGAGATTGAATTAAATTCGAAGTTGCATGGGTGATTGTGAAAAGGATATTTCTTATTTCAAAACAAGATTTAATTTTAAATATTAAGTTAAATATGCATATTGATCATAGATTTATACGTTCTTTGTGTGCAGATGGGTGAAATATTTAACTTATCTATTTATTTTTGTATTTTGATATATATATATATATATATATATATATATATATATATATATATATATATATATATATATATATATATATATATATATATATATATATATATATATATATATATATATATATATATAAGTGTATGAGTACGACTATATAGATTCGATCATATACATATACATATATATATATATATATAATTATGATATACATATACACATCTAATTATCATGAAATTTAATTATTATATATATATATATATATTATAATGGCGGAATTTGTTAACAGCATGTTATTAAATAACAAATTCATGATAGCAGACTTAGTTAATGTCATGTTATAATTATCAAATACATTGCAAAGAGGAGTCGATAATATATAGACTAAGCAAAGTAATAAAGCCCATTTGTTTGGAGTGAATGGGAGTCGATACTGATATCGACTATCCCAATAACAACCACATTGTGTTTGAACAAACAGTTTACGGACTGTGCCATAAAGCACGGTCACTACATGGTGTAAACCGTAGAAAACAAGCCCTACGTGGTACAGTCGCAAGCCAAGTGCCATATGAACGATTAGACGTGCTACATGGGTGACATGGAAAACAATAATAGCAGTGGGTGTAGGCCAAAAAGGAGGAGAAAACACCAGTGCGTGGGCAGTAAACCAACTAACTCCTAGTCTTTGGTGGGAAATAAGAGAATCCTACGCATCATTAGAATTCATTCGGATATGTTCAGCAAGAACGATAAAAGGATTCGATAGTAAAAGATAGAAGGATTTTTATAATTCTATGCTCAGGAAAAGAGTCGAATTCCCGGAACATGGAGGAGTAGCAGACACACCTGAGGAACAGCGACATTCTTGAGAACTTGGTGAAATAGAAAGAAGATAATAATACACAAAATAGAGATCATATAACAACGACAGTATCAGTCAGCAAAGTTTTATTGTAGAGATCTAAAGAGAAAAGAATGTTCTTTTTTTTTATCAGATTTAGACGATAACAAATGAAGGAATTAGAATCATAATGTTAGATCTCTAGATATGAAACCATATAGATTTGTTTTAGAATACGTTCTTGTAAATAAAGATGCCATGATGAAATTTTATTTTTACATGAAATCTGTAGATTGATTTGTTATTTCTTGAGAACTATTGAATGAATCTGCTTGAAACAAAGGCTTATATATTATATATTCACGTTTGTCTAAAATTTTAAGTTGAAAATAATCAGAAAACGTGATATTAAATATACACAGAACTAGATATAGGCAAATATCTCTGTATAGATTCAGAGCTTCTTTTTTGTAAACAGTGAAATGAATATTTATATATATATATATATGCATGTATACTCAGATGTATATATAGTAAAAAAAATCAGATTGTAGGAAATCAAGAAACTGTAGACTAGTATTTCAAATTTTCATAAATGTAGAATGTTCCAGAATACACAAGTTGTGACTGTTCTCGTTCAAATTACCATTAAAAGCGAATGAACTTAATTTAATTTTCTTGGTTATACGCTATAATTCCCAGTGATAAATCACTGAACAGCAATATATATGCACGTATTTATATATATATATATACTTACACATATACATATATGCAAGCATATACATGCTGATTTCTATATAGTTGGATTTCTTTGTTTGCTGTTCTCATGTTTTCTCATAACTTAAAACTGAAAAGGGACAACTTCAGAGCTTGTAATCATTAGATTATTTACTGAAGAATATCTAACACAAACACATCAAAACAGGAAACATTAATGCTCACCTGATATTATATTCATTCAAACAACAACCAGAAATAGATCACTAATGTTATCAGAATAAATCTGAAACATAGGAATTAATGATAAAACTTGGAGTTTATACATGATAAACATACACATAGAATACATAGAATAATATCTAAGACAAACACATCAAAACAGAAAACATTAGTGCTCACATGATATTATATTCATTCAAACAACAACCAGAAATAGATCACTAATGTTATTTTCTTTCAGAATAAATCTGAAACATAGGAATTAATGATAATTTTTGGAGTTTATACATGATAAACATACACTTAGAATTAATGACAACTTCAGAGCTTGTAATCATTAGATTATTTACTGAAGAATATCTAAGACAAACACATCAAAACAGAAAACATTAGTGCTCACATGATATTATATTCATTCAAACAACAACCAGAAATAGATCACTAAGGTTATTTTCTTTCAGAATAAATCTGAAACATAGGAATTAATGATAAAACTTGGAGTTTATACATGATAAACATACACTTAGAATACATAAGAAAAGTGATTCGAAAGAATGTGTACTCATATTTCCAATCTTGTATTTAGTTTATATGCAAAATGTGCATACATCTGTTACACCTTAATTTAGATTTACTTTAAAATGTTGAAAATGAAAGATTGGCCTTTTTCCAAATTGTAGTTGATATTGAATAAACAGAGAAAAATTAGACATGCTAGATGAATGATTAACTAGACATGTGATAGTGGAAAGTTTATCTTCCGAGACGAGTGCCAAATGTGGAATTATAGAGAAAATAGTTTGCTTTTCCAAACTATGTTTATTTGCTATGCATGGCATTATACTCGGCCGAGTAACTTATTGACCATTGAAATAGATGGATTTAATTATGTTCTTTACCATATCCTTGTTATGATCTTGCTTATTTCTTAATTGAATATAGAAGTGTAATATCGTTCATAAAATTGTGTACATAATAATCTTAAATAAATATTGTTTTTCGAATTTCAGATAATACCTAGGAGAAGTAAATGAATTTATTAAGAGAATTACGAATTTATTTAAGAATAAAGAAATTTCGTTTTATTAATTGAGTTAGAACATTTATGTCTTTACAATGCTCAATGGAAGCAAAATGAGAGAACACATACAACTGTGTTGCATGAAACACTGCCAACTGCAACAAGCTCTCTACTATGAAGATCTCTCATGAGCACTAAATCAAGGGTGAACTAAATTGTCTTGTCTGTCCCACTATGAGTAATTTGGTAAAAGAAAAGGAGATTGGAAGATAATGCAAGGACACAAAGAACATTATTGAATGTGCCACCATCAACCTCAATAGAACCACACCCATTAAGACTCATGTAAGTGTTATTACCCATCAAAATCTGTGGAAAAGAATGATGCTCAAAAGAAGAGAACATACCCTTTGATGATGCTATATGATGTGAAGCTCTTGAATCTAAAAGCCACCTAAAGGATTGAGAATGTGTCGATGCAAAGAGAGCATTGTCTTTCATTTTGTCTACACAACATGTCAATGAAGACCCCAAATGTCTAGGTCCCAAGGTGGTGGAAGATGATACACTAGATGAAGGTGGCTGAATATTATTCTTCCGGAGAAGTTCTTTCACCTCATCAATCTACTTTGCATAACACCTATGCTCATCATGTCTTGGCTTGGTGCAATAAGCACACTTAGGCTTCTCCTTCCTAGATGAAGACCTCTTGGAAGAGGTGGAAGAATATGAATCATGTGCATGACTTTGAAACTGGAGGTGGCTGAGTATAATATGTGCCTCTCTTCTTCTGCTTCTTCTTTTGTTTCCTTGTAGATCTAGGAGTTTGAGCAACCAAGACTTGAGATTTGGAACCAAAAACCGAATCAAGTTGTAACAACTCAGCCCACTCCCATGTCCAGCGCTCACAAAACACCTCAAATGAAGGCATAGTGAATGTGGTACCCAAAGCATCCATGGTGGAATAGAATGATGAAGAAAAAAACTGAAATTGGCCTCTAAGCTTGGACAGAATCAAGAAGATGCATTCCTTGTCAATCTTCTGCTTGTCAAAAATCCTGTAACTATGACCTGATGGATTTGAACTTCTCTAGAAAGTGCTCAATAGAAGGAAATGAATAAGTTGTATGTTTGTCTCAAGATGAAGTGCACAAAACTCATTAATACCAACAAAAAATTTCTCAAATTTGAACCACATAGGCCTAGGAGTGGTGCAAGAATCAATATGGAACTGGAGACTGTCTAAAACATGTAGGCCAATCAAATCCATAGCTTGATCCGGCTAGTCCCTACCCTAAACAATTTAAAACTCACTAGTGAAGTTTGGCTAGGTCTCATCGAAACAAGACCATAAACCCCTACACCGAAGCAATCTAGTAAGTGTAGTCTTTCTAGCTATGATAATTAAGAGGGGTGAGTTTCTCAATAGAAGGATCTGCCATTAGACTAGGGTTAGAGCAATATAGGAATTTGAAAGATGAAAATCCCCGCCCCCCCCACCCACAACAAGAAAAGTGAACCCTTTTACACTTGTATAAGTTGAGAAATCACAAAATTGAGAAATGATAAAAATTGAAATCACTGAGTGCCTGGTGAATATTATAGAAAAATCGATTGTAGATCTGAATAGAGGACTTTGCGAGCTTTCCAACAATGAGTAGAATTCGAAAAACGAAGTTTGTTTGCTCAAGTTATGGCTATGGAAGCAAAAAATTGAAGGCTAAATTTGGAGGCTAGCCATGAAAAATTCGTGCAGGATCTAACAAAACCACCACCAGATTCAGATCGGCACTAGAATCAACTTTCCGACAAATATCTCATTTGCCCAATTTTGACTCCATATGACGAAGTTATGAGCAAAACACTAAAGATAGGTTTTAAGGGCAAAAGGACTAAAAATAGAGGAGCATGCTAAATTCAAAAGAGCACCTATTTTAGTGGGCCCACCAAATTTAGCACCAGCCACCTAAAGTGCTCATGTCAACACTATCAATGTTTGTGTAGGCTTGTAAGATGGTATGAATGTACCCTTTGCTGACTTTATTTTAAGGTTTTAAAGCCCCTTTTGGAAAATACATGCCTCCTTTTGAAATTTGATTTTTTTTATAAAATTTTAAATGAAATTTTTAAAAAAAATGCTTGCATTAGAAGTTTTCAGACCTACCTTTTTTGTAGTTCATACGCATATGAAATTTTGTACCATGTAGTCAAACCACAAAAAATATGGTCAAAATTTTCTTCTGACTCAAATTTCAGCTTTTGGACAAGCGATTAATAGGTTTTTGGGCCTTCTAAGCATGATAGTGACCTCTATTTTGCGCCAAAGTCCCCATATTTTTCAGCTACCTTTGGATTTTGCCTCGATTTTTGTGCCCTCAACCAATTTGACCCAATTTTTCAAATGCTCCAATTTTGATGAAACGACAATCAATCTTAGGGTTTTTTGACGCTACGAACACAATGGCGACTTTCATTTGAGCCCAATCTGCACAAAATATTCACCCCAAGTTGGACGCCGCAAACATGCGAACAAGAACTTGACTAATCTACTCTAATACCATGTAAAAGTTGATGATCAACCACAATAACCAAGAATCATCTACAAGCAAAACACCTATCACACAAAAGAGATCAAATAAAAGATAATATGCTCTATAACCAGAGAATTATGTATTATTGCACAAAGAATGATTGGAGATGACAATATTGGAGATATAATTATAATGAATGAATGAATCCTTATAAAGGATGAATGAAACCCTAGTAGCAAATCCTAATGCTAAAAATAGGAGAACTAAAGCAATGCAAAAGAGGAGCTAAATTAAGCTCAGCTACATCTAAAACTAACCCTAGAAAAGAAAACTCTAGATAACAAAAAACACCTAAGTTTAGCTTAAGTGAAAAAGCAATTAAAGGACCTAATAAATAAAAAATTAGATAAAAGTCCATGTTACTCTAACAAGCTTGTCTGTAGGACGTTACTTGAGTCAACCAAACAAAAGTTTTATTTCAAAGATACAAGAAGTAACATGCGTTTTAGTTCATTCATGAACCTTTTGTAGAAATGACTAGGATAATGATAATTCATAGACCATACAAGAATGGATCCCTCGAATGGTATTTGGGTTGATTTTTATTTGGATGATCACATAAGAAAGAAAAAGCCATAATAAACTTGTCTTCATTAAGTCTAATGTAAGAGGTAAGTATGCAAAGAGGACCTAGGGCTTTAGACAATAAAGAATAAGCGATGAGAGGAAATTAACATGCCAATTTAGAAGAAGATAATCATCCCCATTCACCATTCAATATGCATTGAAAGCACTCTACCTATTCTAGGATTGATCCTTTCATTACCAAAAAAAGATTGCTCTGCTTTTATAATTCTCCAAGGAAGCTTCCTGAAAACCCATTTAATTTTCCCTCTTTTAATTTTCATATTTACTTGCAATTGGGAATAATAATGAAGTGGCCCCTTATATAATTTTTAATTAGCATAAAGTCACTTTATGAATTAATTTCTATATTCACCTTATATCTCTCCATATTGGCTTTTAATTAACCACCTTATGAGATTAATATATTTAACTCCTTTAATCCCTTATAACCCCTTCTCATAAAGTCATTTAATATAATTAATAATATTAAAGTCAATGCTTAATAAGACTTTAAAAATTAAATTAAATCATTAAACTCTAATAAATGTCGGGTAACAATTCATGAGACTAATCCATCCACTTTCTAGATATAGATGATGCCAACAAACCACCCCGGGGGAACTTACTATAATTAGTAAGTGTGCGCAAAACATCCAAGTGACTTACTAAAAATAGTAAGTGTGAATCAAAAAGTCTTGAATGATCTCTGAAAGGCACACCACAAATAAAGCGAGGCACTGAACTGAAGAACATTGAGATAAGCACCAAAAGGTCAGCTAAATTTTAGAAATAGTTGATGCTTAAAAGGGGACATTACAATCCGTCGTTCCCAAAAATTGCTTGCGCTCAAGCAATCTACATCTGCATACCAAACCAACTACTATCTACACATGTATGCAAGTCGAAATACCAAGATCCCATATAAATTTTAGAGATATGGCTCCACTAATCCACTATGCCACTCTGACATAATTGTCATCAATCTGCAACAACCTGAGAAGCACTTCATCTATCATGTACATCCTTGGATACCAGGTCTAAGAATCATAATATATTTTGGCAATGGCTGAATAAGTATGCCTACATAAATCAACCAAAGAAAGTATCCTCAAGCTACTAACAACTCCCTGTAACATAACTATCCATGGGAGTGCAACACCTGGATCTCACAGGCAAAATGGCCATCCACCTTCCCTGAAATCTAAAAACTCCTGCTACTCTACATTGGCTACAAGTGGAATGCCAAACTGCCAGAACACCGCCTCCTTATCCTGTATCCCAAAATAGAGACCATCTCGAAGAAGCAAACGGGAAGGCCTACAAGATTTGGCTCCCTTCATAGAAGGAAGCATCTCATACCAACCATCCATCCCACTCTTGTGTGCAATTCGAAACATCAAGTCATCAATAGGTAGGCTGAATCTCACAGTGTAATCACAATGAAATGCATTAACATACTCCGATGGAAGTCCTAAATCAATATTAAGATTTACCATTCACACTACATGAATCAAGAGTCTCACAATGTAGATCATGGAGAGTTAAGTTCGCATCACCATGCAAAATCTTCTCATCAAGCCCAACTGAGTTGCACTCATCATGCTCTACCCAAGTGTTATCTTCATGTTCAACCTCTGTGATAGTAGAGCTACTGCTGGCACTGGGTAATTCTTCAATATTCCTAGTCTCATTAATTCCATCAATGATTTGTTTAATCTTTATAGTCCTTGTAGTAACTCCTTGTTGCTCTTTCTCTACCAATGGCTCTATAAAACTTCCTTGCAACTGTAATGGCATGGTCTCTATCCGAAAGCAAATGCAAGTAGTCTGATTTTTTTTTTTTGAGTGCATGTTTGATTGCTTGCAAACTTGATGCTGAGACTCCAACACTGGGACTCTTTAGTCCCTCTTCAAAGCGACTATCCAAATGAGGTATTCAATGGATTTATCTATGCTATCAAAATGGCTTGAGGTTTGTCTGACTTCTTCCTTTGTTGAGTACTCATGCTCAAGAGCTGCTCCAAGAAGTGTAACCTGCTGAAAATCATATGCATTCCCTGTCAAAGACTTTACCTCCTTGCTGAAAGTTGCATTTTCCTCTGAATCTTTCTCCTCCACTTTCAAGAGTTCAAACTCTTGATGTGCTTCCCCATCATTATTGCCAATGAGATATGAAGTTTCATCCTCCACAGCTGATTTACAGTCAGCATCATGCTCACCTTCCATAGTTGTTAAGGCAACAATCCCAAGGCCGCAATCAAAATCTTCATGTACTAATTCTCCCACATGAAGTTCATCAACTACTCCTGTCACCTATTGGTCCTCCACATTTGTTGTATTTGAATGTTGCACTTTAGTTGATGATACCATAGAAGATGGGATTTCAAATTGGGCTGAAGAAGAATGTGAAAAATCAATTCTAAACCAAGCTCATCTACCTGATTTTCTACTTCACGTAGTGCCACTAGGGTGGTCTCTAGGGTGTCTTTAGTGTTCAAGAGCTTGAAGGTAAGGGTGTCTACTTCTTCCTTCTTTCTCAATGCCTCTGAATAAATCTCTGAAAGATCAAGAAGATGATCTCGATCTGTAAGAAGATGTAGACAATCTGATTTCATTGTTTTCATCCCCTCCTTGATCACCTGCAAATGTGAAAATTCCTCTTCGAGTCCCTTTTGTCTCTTCTCTAATTGGACCTCCCAAAGGTGTTTTCAATCATCCCATACATGTCATCAAAGTGTGTTAGAGCTGCAACAATTTTATCTTCAGTGACTTTCAATTGACTCTCCAAATTGTGTGAGCCAACAAGTGTATGAGCAAAATCAGATTTGTATGATGAAGTGGTTGGTTGTCCTTGAAGAACTTGACTATCTTCCATGCCACCTTCTCTACACACTTGCTGATTTGGAACTAGGGCGGTGTTAGAAGCACACACAACATCATCCATGGAAACCTTCATTTCATTGATTTTGTCAAGCACAACCTCCAAATTTCCTACCAAGAAACTCAAGCAATCATTAACTGAAATAATTGATTCCTTCTCCTTAGAGATCACTGTGTCATTCTGCTGCAGCCTATCTCCCTCAGCAGTGTTCTCTTCTCTTATGGTGCATGCCTGAACACATGAAGAATCAACTTTATCCTCAAGATCAGCTTTTGTAAACAATTGATCATTCTGCTATAAAAAAAACTGTATTGGATTCATATATTTTCTGGTGGACCTCTTGAAATGATGACTAGAGATTTCTGGAAGTAGATAGAAAATCTTCATGTTCCCCTCTTCTAACCATTTCAGCTAATGCACGAATGATTAGGCTCCCAGACCCTTTTGCAAGAGGGATTTTGCTTCCTTAACTCATTCTTGTTGCTTCTTGAATTTTTTCTCTGGAATAACCCTTTTCTTTTGACTTTGGTTCTAATTTTCTATTTTCAGACTCTCCCTTATACTTGGATTTTATCATTGACATACCATACCCCTGGATGTCTAGGTAATTCATAAATTTGAAGAGTTCTTCTATCAACTCAAAAATTGACTTACTAGAAGTATTCATCTTACCTATTGGTTATACTACTCACAAACTCCACAGCATGGCAGGTTCTTAAGCTCTAATACCACTGAAATATCCCACCCTGGTCTGGATAATTTTTACACTCACTTTCTTAATTCAGTACTCAGACATTTAGACAAACAGTTTGCTTGGATGTGTGGAGTGATGTTTTAAATGTTGTTTGCAAGGCATGATAATTATTATTGTAGATTAGTGTTGCAAGAATTGCCAAGATTTCCAACTTCGAGATACATTCATTTCCATGCATTTAACTTAACAGATTACTGAAGTAAAATCAGGATAGTACTCAAACCAGAAATACAGTGAGCATAAATTATTTTCTGACCTTTCATATATTTTTTCAGAATAAGATTGATATCGTGGCACTTAGGTAATTGTTTATGTGTTTTTTATGCACATGCGAACACGGAATAAAATACCCAAAAGTATCTTATCCTCTCTTGAACAAAACTTCTCAAATGTGGAAGATAGGCTTAAGGATCACTTGAGACAACTCCAAGGTTCATAAATGTCAGGTCTTGACATGTGGATATGCACAGTCGGTTGATGTGATTATGCTGGAATCACAAGAGGACTTACATTGAATTGTTGAATGCTTGAATCGCTGGAACTTGATCATCTGATATTGCAATCTTGTGATGCTTTTCTGTCCTAAACTAGCTTGAGTTAAAAAAAGGGACAAAAGATGAAGGGTTGAGAAAGTCTATTCTAAGGCCTAGAATGTAAGAAGATAGGTGAATGATCAGATGGAATCCTACTGGGTGAGGTCTCACCATCAATTTGAACAATTTGACACAAGCTCAATGCAATCTTCTAAGGGATAATTCAAAGATATTCGAATTATTATCATCAAACATTGATCACCATTCAAGTTAATGCATAAACAATGGATTTGCAACAATTCGAAGTTAAGCTCATATCATTCCAATTGACCACGCAAGGCACACTTACAATCAGCAAGAGGCTAGTGGTATAAACTAAACGAATTCCACACAAATACATTCAACAAATTCTTCCATTCAATCTAATCAACATGAAAGCAAATTGAGAAGTAAAGACCATGAGACTTGTTGAAGTAACAAACCAAATTCATCATAACTTCAATGAAATCAATTGCTCTTTACAACAAGATTTGGCAACAATCTTTGCCTTCTCCTAATCTAACCTCTATTTTAATCTAGCTATCATCTTAGCTCTATTCACTATTCACTATTCTATTCACTAACTATTAACCTTTACAAATGAGAGATTTGAGCCTTTTATAGTGCTCTCAATACAATTCAATGGCTCGGATCAATTTGAGATCAATGGCCGAGATTTTACAATGAAAACCCTAATTAGGGTTTGTTACTACAAACTCAATTTTGGCCAATGAAATAATTACAACACTTTGGCATGACCAATGGATAATAAGGGTAGATGCCTCGAAGCTTGTGCCATCATGAATGAGTCAAGTTCATTGCATCTAGATGTGTTGAGGTGGAACTCCTCTGATTGGTGGGTGGGGACTGGATGATGACTAGGATTCCACCTTTAACTTGCACTTGTAGGCTTGATAGATCATCATGAAGGAATATTTCTTGATACTCATTATCCAGCTTCAGCGATGATGACGATGATCTTCTAACTTTGATTAACTCTTCTGAAACTATCCTCTTGAGGGCTCAATCATGGAGGTGCGAGGTATAGATCTTGTCTTCCTCTTAGTTTCGAAGTATTGATGTTGCCTTGGAACGAATTCTTGATGGCACAGCTGCTTCTCTGCTTTGGAATTCCTTCTCTGTGACTCCTTTCATGTTGTTGGCGTTGTGGATCGTGTCTTTGTGTAAGTGAATGCTTCTTGTGTAACCACCTTCTTGTGCTTGACTATGAAATTCTCTTGAGGATATCTTCCTTGTATCTTAATCTTGATGTTGAAATTTGATCCTTGAAAGACTTGTTTCAATCCTCCTCCAAAGTGATCTCCTTGATTTCTTTCTTCATCTCCTGCAAAACAAACAAATGAGCATCAAACACACATGATATATACCTTCTATATAACATCCTAGTTTGATATAATTATGTGATTTCATGTGGTTTGCAGGTTTAATAAGAGCATTTAGAGAGAATTTGCCTTCATGAAGGAGCACTTGAAGTTGAGGTCACTCTAAGGAAGGGGCACTTTGAAGTTCGCTCCCACCTTGATGTACATGGAGTGATCTTTGAACTTGCTTTTAACCATTCATTGATGAAATTATGTCAACTACCCTAAGGGAAGGCCTTTTGAACTTGCTTTTAACCATTCATTGATGAAATTATGTCAACTAACCTAAGGGAAGGCCTTTTGAACTTGCTTTTAACCATTCATTGATGAAATTATGTCAACTAACCTAAGGGAAGGCCTATAGAAGAATTTCACTCTGGGAGTGGAGGACATGAAGTTCGCTCCACTAGGCGAGTACATGAAGTAACCCTCTAAAATTGTTCTCTCCTGATCATGTTAAGACATCAAATCAGCTTAAGGAAATGATTTTTTTGGAGTTTTGCATCTTATTTTGAGCAAAAGAGACAAATTCACTCCCCTAGACCTAAACATGAAGTTCGCTCCCCTCCTCTTAATCCTGAAGTTCACTCCCCTCCTTTGATTCTTGAAGTTCGCTTCCCCCCTCTGATTCCTGAAGTTCGCTCCCCTCCTCTGATTCTTGAAGCTCGCTCCCCCCTCTCAATTTATGAAGTTCGCTCCCCTCCTCTGATTCCTAAAGTTTGCTCTTGTACCTTAGTTCATGAAGTTCGCTTTTAACTCAAAATCACTATTTCCTTGCATATGAAGTTCACTCTTGGAGGTCATCACATGAAATTCTCTCTCAAACTCATTCTCATGAAGTTCGCTCTCCATCCACAAAACATGGAGTTCGCTCTCCCATGCTCAAACATGAAGTTCGCTTAAGGAAATGATTTTTTAGGAGTTTTGCATCTTATTTTGAGCAAAAGAGACAAATTCGCTCCCCTAGACCTAAACATGAAGTTCGCTCCCCTCCTCTAAATCCTGAAGTTCGCTCCCCTCCTTTGATTCTTGAAGTTCACTCCCCCCTCTCAATTTATGAAGTTCGCTCCCCTCCTTTGATTCCTGAAGTTCTCTCCCCCCTCTCATTTATGAAGTTCGCTCCCCTCCTTTGATTCCTGAAGTTCGCTCCCCTCCTTTGATTCTTGAAGTTCGCTCTTGTACCTTAGTTCATGAAGTTCGCTTTTAACTCAAAATCACTATTTCTTTGCATATGAAGTTCACTCTTGGAGGTCATCACATGAAATTCTCTCTCAAACTCATTCTCATGAAGTTCGCTCTCCATCCACAAGATGTGAAGTTCGCTCTCCCATGCTCAAACATGAAGTTCGCACTCCCATGCTCAAACATGAAGTTCGCTCTCCTGTGCTCAAACATGATGTTCGTTGTCCTGTGCTCAAACATGAAGTGGATTTTGAATTGGAACTTTGACTTACCTTCACTCGTTTTTCTTCATTCCATGAGCTCAACCTTACAACTTTTAGCCATTCATTAATGAAAAATATGACAAACTACCTTTAGGAAAGGCCTCTATAGGAATTTCGTTCTGAGAGTGGAGCACATAAAGTAAATTTCGAGTCAAGACTCTAACTTTTCTTCGCTCACTCCCACTCACTCCGTTTGAACTCATGATGGGCTTTACTCCTCATGTGATCTAGACGTTACTGGAGGCTAACAAACTCACTCATTTCACACCTCACACAAGGCTATCCACCTGACTCCTGGCCTCTTAACCAACTATACCCCTCTAATGCAAAGGCTAATAGCTAAGGACTCTAACACTACCTAGAAAGCAGGAAAAAAGTGGGGGTCCCCATTTGCAATGGGGTGATGTTTGAATACCTCACAACAGTAATACCCAACAAAGAGCAGACTTGTAGATGCCACGATAGGGAATGTAAACAACTCCAATACTTGCTCAAGCTCTTTCCCACCTTCAGATTAGATGCACAAATCATATTGTAGACTAACATATGCTCCAGCTAGATGTGAAAAGCTACTCAGAATTTCATTTACTACTGTCATAAAATCCCAAAAATTAGAGTTTTTGGTCACATGCCAATGCTTGACTAAGTGCCCAACTTCAAACAAAATCCACACCCACCATTCATGAAAGCATAAAACTGCATATAAATTAATAAGTTGGAAACCCCAACACCTAGGGCACAAATCACTTATGCCCAGCTAACAAGAGAATTATAGAATTTATCTTCCAAGCCAAATCTTGCGAAATATCCAATAACCTTCAAATTTGTCATTGTCAAACACTCCACAAAAATTCCAGCTGAAATGTCCAACAATCTGATAATGAAGCGCAATGGTGAATTCAAATGAATCCACACTAAAGATGGATTTGGGTTTCTGTCCAAACCACCAAGAAACTCCAAGTATTTGCATCCTTAGATTTCCTATAAATGAAAGCCAAAACTCTCAAGCTTCTCAAAGAGAAATAAAATAAACAGTATATGCAAATGAGCTCCAAATGAGCCCTTTTATTATTTTCCAAGGAAGCTTCCAAAAAACCCGTTTAATTTTCCCTCTCTCCTCTCTTTAAATTTTCGTATTTACTTGCAATTGGGAATAATAATAAAGTGACCCCTTATATAATTTTTATTAGCATTAAGTCACTATATGAATTAATTATTATATTCGCCTTATATCTCCCTATATTGGCTTTTAACTAATGACTTTGAGATTAATATATTTAACTCTAACCCCTTCTCATAAAGTCATTTGATATGATTAATAATATTTAAGTCACGGCGGGTGATTGTGTGTATCCCCAAAGGATTAGTCTTGCCTCAGCTTGCCCCTTCCTAACCCCAACTTGGCAATAAGTAAGTCCAAGGTAAGGCGGGTTGGGCAATAAGTAAGACTTTAACAAATTAAATTAAATCATTAAACTCCAATAAATGCCAATAACAATTCATGACACTAATCCATCCACTTTCGAAATATAGATATGATGTCAACTAACGACCCCAATGACTTACTAAAAATAGTAAGTGTGGATTAAAGTGTCCTAAATAATCTCTAGAAGGCACACCACAAATAAACCGTGACACTAAATTGAAAAATGCTGAGATAAACACCAAAAGGTCAGCTAAAGAGCCATAGAACACCCTCAAAAAATCCCCTAATCACCATGGTAGCCTACGGGGAACAAAGTCATAGGCTAACTTCTAGAAATAGATGATGCTTAAAAAGGGGACATTACATTACGATCCACCCGTCCCAAATTTTGCTTGTCCTCGAGCAACTTCAAGCTTGAATCCACACCTCCCCATGTCTCTTCATCTGTGGCTTCATTTGAAATGACCTTGATATAATGTATGTCCTTTTCACAAACATCTATGGCCTAGTTGCCATGATTCCCTACGTGTGAAACATAACCTTTTTCTTCGCAGCTCATTTTTAGACATCTGCATCATATTTGTCTTAGGTGGTATTGTGTCCTTCTAAGGAGGCTTCTTTGATAGCCTAGGAATTGTTTGCTTGAGACACCATTTATCTTTAGTTATTGAATCTTCAAAATTCAAAGCCCTATTGATAGCTTCTTGTAAGGTGCTTGGTTCAAGTGCTCTTACTAACCCTTTGAGGGGTTCAGCCAAGCCTTCTATAAAGAAGACTGTAAGGCTTTTCTCTAACACATCAAAAATCATTATTGCTAGCCTCTGAAATTCTGCTACATAGCCTTCTATCAAACCCTCTTGCTTCAATTGTGCTAATTCTCTAGAATGAATCTTTGGATCCTTCCTATTGAACCTCTCCAACAATCTTTGGCTGATATCTTCCAAGGCAGTGATTGAATCATGCCCTTGGCTTACCAGGCCATGATACCACCATTCGTGAGCCACACCTTCAAGATGCAAGGTGGCGAATTTGAAGGCCTCTTCCTCAAGCATTGGATTCAATGAAAAATATGTATCTAGTTTTTGCAACCAAGCTCTTGCTGATGAGTTTCCAGATCCATCAAAATTTGGGATGGTAATTTTTCCCAATTGGTGTTGGATATCCTTTCTTTCTATATATCCTTTCCTCCCATGCCCAGATCCGTCAAAATTTGGGATGATAATTTTTCCCAAACGGTGTTGGATATCCTTTCTTTCTATATATCCATTCCTCCCATGCCCAATTGCTTTATGCATCTCATAATAGTCCCTGAAAGTCAGATCTACACAGATTATAGGGCTTAGAGCATAGTAAGCATCACGAAGTCTTGTCATGTCTCCCTCTAGATCAAGTTGTTCTTCCCCATTGCCTTCAACTATTTCTTTGTCAAGAAATTTAGCCTTGAACGTCATGGTATTAATTGAACCTCTTCCACCATTAGCTGAGCTTTTTCTCCACCAGCTGAAACTTTTATTCCACCTGAACTGCTGCCTTCAGCATCATTCAAGTGGGCCTATCAACACTTAGTTGCTGGCTCATTCCCCTTAACAGTTAAACCCTCTCCCTCATGGCATCCCTCGTCAATATTAATCTCTCTGATTTCTCTAATGAAATCTTGGGAATTTGCCTCTTCCCTATCACCGATTGCCTTCTTCTTTTCCCTTTGTTTGTATCTTTGGTCCCTGTCACTCATCAATCCACAAGCTGGCAGAAAAATGGCTCCAATACCACTAAAAGATACCAACTTTGAAAACAACTGTATACAACAATATTAAACCTTCTATCATTCTTCCTTCACCAAACACATTTATGTGATAATCTAACCCACAACTTAGCAAAGTCAGCCACTAGGATAACTGTCAAAAAGAAAGATAGGGTCAGCCCAAAAGATAAATTATTTAATTTTGTTATTTATTAATAAGATCGGTCCAAAAGATAATAAACTTAAGGTACACTAAAACTAAACCATAGTTCAAAGGTGACACGCACCTCAAAAATGGCAAGTTTCCAAAACGAGAAAATTTCGCAGAAGTAGGGACAAGGATAAAAGGTCCCCCACCACTCACAACATGCAAGCCCACTAGACACCACTACAAAAGCAAGAAACATCTTAGGCACACTCCTTATTGAAGATGTCCCTAAACCGTCTCAAGGTCATCAAGAAGCCCATGGGCGAGGCAGCAATAAAAAAAATAATAATGAAAAGTTTCTTTGTGTAACGATAACGATTTTGATTTGAGTCTAAGCTTTGAACAAAATGACAACATGATGGCATATACAAATGGTTGACCTTGGAAGGAAGAAGAAATATTCACACCATATTACAAGGAAAACAAGTTATTAAAATAGTTGTTACTATTTTAATTTACTCGAATGCATGCTCTCATCTTAACTTTAGGAAGTTAGTGATTGAATGTTTCTTAATTCCGACATCATTGACATCTCGGTTGTAGTAGAGTGGAGGAAACAATGATGGTGGGGTGGTGGTAGATGTTATCAAGTTTTCATAAATGTTTAAATTTCTGAATTGTTGTGAGGAGAATCTAAATATGCATAAGAATGTAAATAAAAAGATTCAAGAATGACAATATTTTTGTCTTCAACCACACAACCCTCATCATTTAGACTAGTCAGGCTCCCAACTTCATCAATAGCTCTTTGAAGAAGGAAGATTTGGTTAGAAATAATAAGGATTCATTATCAAAGAAAACGTGGCAATATGAAAAATGGCAAGTTTGTGTGGCATCATAGGCCTTAATTTGGGCTTGGTAGTTGGTGCTCAACCCCCTACCTTATATAACAATAGGGAATGCACCATAGGTATATATATATATAGACACATGTGCATGTGTGTATATATGTATACATATATATACATACATACACACACACACACACACATATATATACACATATATGTATATCTATATATGCATTTGTATATGTATGTTGTGTATGATCCACTGAGTTGTGTAAGGTAATGGGAACTTTTGAAAGTTAGCAACCAAGGTTTGAATCTCATTGTTTTAAGATGGTCTCGCACCTAATGGACTCTCTATTTGTGGTACATCATGATAATAGGGTTAAACCTGCAAGTACATTGAAATGCTTAAATGTCCATACATAGAAAAGTGGTGCAACCCAGCTAGTGCTCAATAATGTGTGTGTGTGTGTGTGTGCATGTGTGTGTGTGTGTATTAACCATTAAACTTAATTCTTACTAAACATGTGTTTTTTTACCTAGTTGCAAAGTCCTTTGGCAAATGCGTAGAGGTTAAAAAAATAACTCTCTTTGTGCCCTTATAATTTGCAACTCATCAAACATGATGTCTCTAAGGTTTTCATCGAGGCCCATTCTCACTATGCATGTGTTGAGCCCATCCACAACCTTCACATCTACTCTACATGAATTAGAGAAGTCAAAGTTTGAGCCCAATAGTGGGCAACAACAACATGAATATATTGGTGGAGTTGTTGGTTCCAACTCCCATCAATAATGTGCCAAATGGCTTCATATTTTTTTTTATTTGACATATACAAATGTTGGATTGCTTCTTTAGCCCTATCTATGGTCTCATATAGATACCCCTGAAGAATTTATCCCCATCCACCAATTGTGAAAACCTAACCAATAGTTTTGATGCCTAAAACAAGGGCATGTGAAATTGAAATCAAAAAATTAAACTAAATCAAGAAAAAAAAATATATTGAAAATCAACAAATTAAAGTATCCTTAATTTAAAATATCAACAAATTATTGTTAGTTTTAATTAGGGTGAAGAGCGGATTCCAATTGCCTAAAGCAACATTGGAATCCGCCCTTAAGGGCTGGGCCCTTTATATCTTCTAAGGATAATGTGTATCCTTTAGGGCTGGGCCTTTCTCACACGCCACTCTCTAATAAGGCCGACCCTATACCTCACGCCACCCTAAGGGAAACGTGTTCCCTCTAATAGGGCCAACCCTACATTACAAAAGACAATTCGCACAAAAGAAAAAGGAATAAAAGAATTGATGGCAAGCCAAACTTAAATATGTCCCTCGCCTCATATAAATAAAGAACAACTTGACCTCATTTATAACACAATATATATACTCTCTCATATGCGAATCTGCTCTGAAGTATAGCGAACTTAGTCAGTCATCTACTGTGCATAAAGCAATTCACATCTGCTGTCAAGGGGTAAAACGTTAGGTGTGATCATCTCCAGTAAAAGGGGCGAACTGCTGTCAAGAGTTAGGCATCAAAAGTGCAGATCAGGTTGCTGTCTGATGGAGACAAGAGTGCAGATCTGAGGTGCAGACCTGATACTGATCTGCCATCTATATCAGCCTTAAAGTGTGGCCATATCAGACCTCCTAAAGAGATAAGTGTTGTGATCAGAATATTGTCTAATTCATAATCAGATCTGAGGATCTATTCTTGCTGGGTTTTTCCTCATAAGAGGTTTTCCCAGGGTAATACTGTCTTGTCTCATTTCACATCTATTTTGACTGCTCTCTGTCATTCACTAAGTTGAATAACCTAACAGAAATTAATTCAATTCTAGTTATAAATCTACTTTCTGTTTCTTATTATTAATCTGAAAGTAAAAACTAAGAATTATAACATAATTAAATAGAATTAAAATGACAATGAAAAATAACCTTGATGATCTCTTTTGTGTATTTGGCAAAAGAATATTCAAAAATGGTCCCCATGATCCTCTTCCCTTTAGCCTTCCAAGAATAAGGAATCTCCATCCACCTAACGATCTCAAACACTAGCAAAAGAATCTTCAAAATTGTCTTCATGATCCTCTTCCCTTCAGCCTTCCAAGAATAAGGAATCTCCATCCACCTAATGTTCTCAAACACATGCTTAAGAGATGGTAATGGAGCTATAATACTTTTCAATGTGATGAAAATAGTCGTAAACCATGTGACTCCCAACTATACAAGCTACTTACCATTCATGTGATCTCTCATGAGATTCAAGCCCCATGGGTGGTTACAAATGTATTTTGTTATTCCGTGACTTTTCCACCACATTCTTCATCCATCCAAGTTTCACTATATCTTCAAGTGTAAGATCAATGCAATAGGCAATGAAGGGGCTTCATATAGCATTGGGTGACTTGCATCCAAAATTCTACTAGTTGCCACATGTAATTGCCTTGTCCATCACTACCTAGGCAACATTCTCCACTCAAACCTCCATCACCACCTCATCCAACAAGTTGCACAAGGTCTTGGCATTTTTTAGCACTAACCTCAACAACACTAATTTTCCTCCTAAAACCATAAAGAAGTTAATTAGTGTCATGCCCCGCCTGAGATGAGGGCTTAATACCGCCAATTGCAGTTATAAAGATGGCTGACCCATGGCCAACTCCTCATTATTTCTAGTCAACGGTTAATAAATAGAAGGCAGTAGTTATAATTAAGAAAAAAAAAGGAAGTCAAAAAACAATTAGAGTGTGGACCAACCCTATCTAAAGCAGAGTGTGGACCAACCCTATCTAAAGCAGAGCTTCTTTGAGAAGATTTAATAATAAATTAATTATGTTTAAATTAAGGCCAGCCCTTCTTAAAGTGTCACCTCTTTTGGTGAAGAGGTAAGCTGAGTGGTATAAAGGGGCGATCCAAGGAGGATGAACAAGACATAGGAAGGAAGAAAATTACGTGGATATAGTAGATCAATTAAGAGCAGAAAATCACAAGAATCTTTCAGATCTATAGAATATATACAGCCTTGTATAAGTGCAGATATATATGCAGAACATGTGCTAATACTTGTATTCATGCAGATCTTAAAGAAACATAGGTATGCAGATTTAAAATAAGATCATGCAGATTTGAAGGAGATCGAGTAATCATTCCAAATCAAGCATATAGATCAATCCAATCAGCAGCGATCAGCATCCAAAGACGGAATCAGCATCAAGTTAGATATGTCTAAATTGCAACAGCGGACTGAAAGTATATAACCTGCAATAATCTTAGATTCTACAATTATAGTAGTATGAAATAGTGGATTCAATAATTGTTGTGTGATAATGTGAAATGCATATTCTAAATCATTCATCTATCTACAACCCAGCAAGCAATCATGTGGAGAAGAGGAGGAAATGCAGGAAAGGGGAGCAGATATGAGATCACCATCGAAGTAGACTACCCCATGATGGATGTCCAATATGCCTGCCACTTGGAGCCAAGCAGGTAAGTGTCCGCTCTTGGGCTTAGAAAGGAGGATTTCCGGGCACCCTATTGTGATTTCCTTTCCAACCTCTACAATGGTTCATTGTTGGAGAAATCACAAGTCATAAGAGGATGAATAAGGAGACATGAATAGGGAGGACAGATGCAAGCACTCCACTAGGTAGACCACCCCATGCTGGATGTCCAATGTGCCTGCCACTTGGGGCCAAGGGTGAGTGTCCACTCTTGGGCTTAGTGTGAGGATTGCTTCGGGCCAACCTATCATGCTCCCTCATTCAAACCCTATTGTGATTTAAATTATTTAATACTAAAAATGAATATAGATGTGGTGACATCAATAAGGAGAGCAAAGACAAGCATTCCACTAGGTAGACCACTGCATGATGGATGTCTAATGCAAAGTTCCCAGACTCGGACTCAGCTCAGACTCGGCAAGGCTGACTCGACTCGTGACTCGGCAACGACTCGGCAATGACTCGGCAAAATAAAAAAACCCTTGAAATTAGGAGATTTTTAACAAATTAAAACTTGTTTCATGCACCCATTATTGAATAAAGCCCAATTATAATGTGTGCTAGCTTGTTATGCCATGAAAGGCATGCTGGTAGAGTATCTACTTGTTTGGGGCTTCTATTTAGTATTTTCTTTGGCCAAATTGAAATTTTGGGAGCACCAACATGAGACATCATGAACATCTTCACTTGGAAACTATAAGGAATGCTTGTGTATAGTAGCATTAAATACTGTGCTTTTTGAACTTAGGTTTTACCTTGGGACTATAGTTGACCTTCGTCTTTCTTGGACCTCTTAGTTTTTAGGCTATATATATGTTGGATGGAAGGGGGAATTGTGAGGCCAAAAGGGTTTGAAAATATGCTCCTTAGAGACATGTCCCTTGCCAAAAATAACCTTGTGCCCCATGGGGGGATTTTTTGGGATGTGGGGACAGGTAGGAAATGTCCCCAACTCACCCCCTTTTTTCAAAATTTTAAGAAACATCCCTGTTGTGAGATACTCACACATCGCCCCATTGCAAATGAAGACCCCCACTTTTTGCTTTCTAGGGTTAGCTCTTCTAGTTTTGTTGTTGGTTGTTTTAATGTCTTAGCCTTTGCATTGAAGGGATTGAGTTTCTCAAAGGTCATCAAATCAAGTGGATCTCCTCAAGGTGGAGTGAAGGAGGTTAGGTCAATTGAGTGATTAGGGGTTATTTATATCATTCCTAGGGTTTTTGTGTACTATCTGGTCACGCTTCAAGTTGCTAAATCAAACCTTGGTTGAATGCATAGTGTCCTCCTAGGTCTCGTCCCTTGCATCAAGGTCAGAGTGAACTCGCCTTAAAAGTCTGGAATGTCATCCTCATCCTGAAATGGCCTGAAATTTGACTAAGTCTGGAAATTTGAAGCATCCTCCAAAAACTAGATTTTGCATTATACCTCATGGAGGTCCAAAACCACTCTCAAACATCCTGACAATATATATGGAATATAACTTAATTGTTATATTCCATATATGAATCCTGACGGAGAGACTAACTTGTCAAACAAGTCAAAACATTGACCTGTCGTGGCCGAGTCTTGGAGCTTGGACTTGGCGAGTTTTGCCATAACTCGTCTGACTCGCGAGTCAGGAGAGTTATGGTCAAAACTCGCCGAGTCCAAGTCCCGAGTCAGCTCGACTCGCTGAGCTTGGCTCGACTCGCTGACTCGGTGAACTCGCCTGACTCGCGGCGAGTTTGGGAACTCTGGTCCAATGTGCCTACCACTTGGGGCCAAGGGGGATGATATATCCACTCTTGGGCTTGGTGTGAAGATGGCTTCAGGCCAACCTATCGTGTTTCTACATTCAAACCTGTTGTGATGAATATAGATGTAACATGACTTTCTAATGAATTATGATGATTATACATAATTATACTCATATGTGTAATTACTAACCCTAACAGAAACAATTGGTCTTATAAATTATATTTCCAATATTATATTATTAACTAACATGGTTACAGGATTTCAACCAGATTTATCTTGATAAAGAAATTTTATTGATAAAAGTATTGTCCATTTCTTATTTGAATGGAATTTGTGATTTTAGGGCAAAACTTAGGGCAATTCCAAAAAGGGGACATTACAATTAGGTGTGGTTTCTACCATTTGTCTACCCATAGAGTAAAATGTTGCAGCCCTTCTTTGTTCAAATTTATTTTTGTTCATCAACCAAAAGATTTGTAGTTTGTTTGCATCTTCCAACAATGATCCACTCGGCTCATAACAGTGTGTGCCTTGAACCCTTTATCTGCTACAATCAATGCAATGACCAATCCCTCTCAGTAAGGGCTTCTTGCAAATTAAATGTTATGCTATTGTAATACGAAAAATTGGCACATGCTAACTTATTCTAATTACCACTTATTCGTCAAAATTCACAATACTTGTATTAATTTATCTAACCAAGTTGAAAGTCAGATATTATTTGGCAATAGAATAAGCGTCTCTTTATTATTGAATTCTCAACTTTAAAGTTTTAGCAAAAAGGTTAAGAATATTTGTTAAAGATTTCAAATCTCTATAGCATTCATCTTCAATATTCAAGTTTATCAATGCAGGTTTCAGGGTTTAGTGTATAATTATTTTAGAATCTTTCCTTGTTTGATATAAAATAAAAAATTTAAACTTGAAAATCCTCAGGGAAAATAATTGATATATAAAAATTAAGGCAATTTGCTCTTTATATGGGCTATCATTACCATCTATGGTAGATTAAAGAGACTAAATTTTATCTGACAGGGACATCATAAATCTCAGAATGAAAGAAAATGAGAGTAAGTTACCTTCACTCTGTAAGTCCTAGGTTTCAACTGCTTGCGAATTTCTATCATTTTCTGCTCCTCTCTGTTCAAACGCATTGTCATCTGATAAGAATGCAGCAGTCCAGGAGTATCATAGAGCTTCGCTTTGGCAGGCAAAATGCCCCCAATTCTTATAATCCCCAATGTAGTGCCCGGAACTGCCGCCTCTGTCAGATGGGTGACCTTGCCTCGTTCCTTCTTCCCGATAGAATTTATCAGAGTGGATTTCCCTGCATTCTGAGCTCCAATAACCCACACATTCCCTCTTGGTCCAGCTGATTCCTTAATATGTGCAATCAGATTTCGCAGACCCAAATCCCTATGTGCGCTTACCAGAAAAACCCCACTCAACTTCGGTGCCCCTGCTGCTCGGGCACGGAGCCGAACCCACCTGTCCAGGGAAAAATTTAAGGAAAGAGAATTCTTTTACAACTATAGATAGTTGATTAATCTTTCAAATTCAAAGGACGTGAAAATGAAAGAAATGAATTTGCGTAGAATTGCGAAGATTAATATTAAACGCTTTTCCAAGGAAATTAATGTTCATTGGATATATAAATTTGACAAATAATTTTGAGAAAGGTTAATGATTGAGCAATCTAGTTGCTACAAATTTAAAAGAAGTTAGCCTGGACCTGTGCAATCGGGCAGGAGAAACCTGTCCGGGCAGCAAGTCTGCCTTTGTGGCCACCAAAACCAGTCGAAGCCCTCTCGACTTATGCAAGGCACCATTTAACATCTTCGCAGCTCGTCGAGGGAATGAACCGTCAAAATCCACGGCATCGACAACCATGACCACAACAGTCCGCCCAACGCCTCTAGGTTTCATCAGTCGACTGCCCATAGCAGATTCAAAGTCAAATTCAGGCAGCAAGTTCTCAGCCTTCTGGTCCTTCACATTGCCGTAATATCTGAGAGAGTGGCACCGTGCACAGACCACTACCATTTCTTCTTCTTCACGTTTTTTCTGCTCAGCTTTAGCTTTCTTCTTCCTTTCACTTTTTAAAACCTTTTCTTTTATAGTTTCTTCTGTGATGTTGCCATAACCTAGCCCAGCTGGTGCAAAAGCATCGAGTTGGAGTTTTCTTTTCCATTCCTCTTCTTCATCCACCAAAGTAGTCATATCCGACCACTCCTCCATATTTTCCCCTTCCTCGTCTTCGTCTTCTTCATCAATGATCTCACCATCGTCGTCTTCTTCTCCGAAGCCTTCATCGTCTTCATCTTCCCCCTCGGCTTTTAGAATCTTCTCTCTGTCTTTCCACAAAACCTTTTCTTCTAGAGTTTCTTCTCTAAAACCTTTACCTTTAAGTTCCGTCTTCCATTCTTCTTCGTCTACGTCGGTGTATTCATCTAAATCCTCTTCATCCATAATTTCATTAAAATCTTCTTCATCCACAATTTCATTAAAATCTTCTTCGACCGAATCCAGGTGTTCATCCTCACTATCCCATTCCTCTTGGAAAAATCCTCCATCGTCTTCTTCCGCTTTTGGGGTTTCTAAGACATCTTTCTGGATAGGACGAAGAAAGAAACCAGGAGCTTCAGGATCCTCGTCCTGCATGAAAACTCCGCAGCCGGGACATACCAAGCAATCGGCATCTTCGTCTCGCCCCTGGCTAAAACCCACAATGCCCTCCACAGCAGCCTCTCTGAAAGATATGTTTTCTGAAGTGGGGTTTCGTGTTTTAACATCTTTAGCAGCGCGGCAAATCAAATATTTTGAATTCTTTAAATGATGTGAAGAAATGTACGAAGATTTCCATGGACAACTTAAATTTTTGTTTGGACATAAACTTATTTTCGTTGTGGCGCATTTATTCGGTGGTGCGCTCAACAGCTTTGGAAACAAGGCGATGTCTAAAAGACGAACTGCCATTCTTACCTTGGCTTTAACCTGGTTGCTCTTCTTGCACGACCATTACAAAATGCTCGCTACTGCAACTCCGATGCCCTGCTATCGTAAGCGGTTAGGCTACTTCGCCCTTGCACTTATCCATACTGCAGAACTCCAGACATTGGTCTTATCCATGTTACAGAACTTCGTCCTTGCTCTTATCCCTATAAAATATTGCACTGCCTAAATAACTAGCAATTCGACTCACGGTTCAATCGGCAAGGTGATAATTTTGTGATTACTACAAATTTTGTTTAAAACGTTTAAAAAGTTTAAGTTTCTGTCAGCAGTTTGAAAATAATTTGAAGGTGGGGACAGTCTAAGTAAGCTGTTTGAGGAAATTAGGTTTCATAAAACTGCAATTTCTTAGTTAAGATGTATAGAAGGAGAGCTGATTGCATAAAAAGAGAGCTGATTAGAGTTATTTTTGGAGCTCTTGGTCGTTTAGATTGTTTGGTGTGTGGGCGTTATTAAAATCCATTCATTCATTCATTTTTATTTTTTTTCTCTTTTTGTCTCCCTTTTTTTTGTTAAGATAAATAAGGGGCAAGGTTTTATGGCAACAACTATTCTTCATACAAAACAACACCTATTAAAAAATACAAATATGAATAACGCAATTGTTTTACAGCAAATTTTTTGCTTTTCTATAGTATTGAAAAAGCAAATTAACAGGATCGAACCAATAGAAATTGCATAAAAATCCATTGTGATTTACAGATTTTGTATTTTTGACCAGGTGTTGTTTTGTATGGAGAATAGATAGCTCTGGGTTTCATAGTTGAGCACCTTAATTTATGGATTCACATGTTACATCAAGTAAAAAAAATTTTAAAAAAATTTGAGGGGTTAAAGTAATCAAATTTTCACAATCCATATTAATATTCTAAAATTGCTTTTGGTTTTGATTGTGTGCTCCTTTTTTTTTAATGTAAAAAAAGAGCACGCAATCAAAACTAGAAGCAATTATAGAATATTTTGAGAGGTGTTCAACTCATCTTCATGTAGATGATGAGAAGAGGTGGAGCAAGGTCCTTTCATGTTCGCTTTGAAGATTGAACGATGATGGATCAAAAGGACCCCCAATCCTTGTGTACCATTTAATTGGTACACATTCACCGTGTTTTGTGGTGAGCAAGCATAATGCCATGATTTATTTAAACACGCTAACATTAAACATGAATCACCTCTTCTTTCCTTCTCGACCCACCACATTATCTCCAAGTTCATTCCCATATACTTGTATGGGATGGCACTAGATTTTCACGCCTTTAAGCCTTCAATGCTTGCCTTTCATTTATCACTCACTCTTACCCCACCGCCAAGACTCCTCTTCCCAAAATTTTGTTGCACTTCGCACCAAAACATGTTCGCTTTAGATCTATATTGGCAAAGGCTTTCACAAAATGAAAGGTTACCGATACTAGTTTCTCTCTTGTTTCTCATCTTCCACACCATCCTCTACATGTTTCTGATCCACGTGAGGATTTTAAACCTCATTAAGGTAATGAACTAGCAACACAATCACTTCTCCTTTCTTCTCTTTTTGCATTATTTTGCTTATTATCTTTGTGTTCTAAGATGTGTGTTGTGTCTAACTTATTTTTCATTTTATTTTTTTTTCCAATTAAGAATGGAAGGATCACCAATATTGGCTTATTACTTGTCTTCTAGGTCCTCATCTGCATGTTTTCAACCTAGGTTAGGATTTTACACCTCACTAAGGCAGTGAACCAACAACAAAATCACTTTTATGTTCTTTTCTTTTCATATTTTTAGACTTCACTTGTTTGCGATTTAAGATGATTGCTATGATTAACTTGTTTTTCATTCTTTTGTGCTTGTAAATTCAAGGTTTTCTAGTTTTTGGGGTGCTTTTATCACTAAAGAATTTATCCAACTAGTTTTTTTGGTTTTTGTGTCATTGTATCACTAATGAAGTGGTTGAACTAATTTTTTATTTTATTTATCATTCTAAAAGCTAAGAAATGCACAATAATTGTTTTTGTAATTTCAAGGTGAATGTGTGAGGCTTAGGCTCTTAAGGCTTGAAAAACTCACAGAGATGTTATAATTTAGACTCATGTATGAATGATTTTATCATGATGATCTTCTATGCATACAATGAGATTTGTGGTCTTTCCTTGCAACTTTATTTTTTCTTTTAAAACCTCTCATCAGTGCATCTATCTTATTGGCATAAACCATCATTTAACTTGCATCTTTTCTATTCATTGTGAATAAAATTTATGTGATTGGTTCTCCTTTTGTTTTCTTAACTTATCAATAGTAGAAAATTTGTAATCATAATAACGCGAGCAAAGAGTATACATGTCTGGAACTTTCCAACATAGAGCTATGTGTAAAAACTCCTTCCAACTATCTACAGTGTGCTAAAAATTGGAGATAATTGTTGAACACAATGTACCACTAAGAGGGGGGTGAATCAGTGGTTCTTGAAATCTTTTCTCTTTAACCAATCTTGGAATACCGTTATCAATCTAAACACCAAACGATCAAATCGGTAAGATAAAAGAGGCAAACACACAAATGCATAACCCACAACACTAGATGTACGAGGAAAACTCGATATGGGAAAAACCTCGATGAGAAATGTTGTTGGAGTCTACTGCTCCAATCTAGCCTTACAATGAAACAACAGATTACAATGAATTAGGGCACCAACCCAAGGAGAACCAACCCCTGCACCAAGCACCAACTCGGTGTAATATAATGAAATACAATTTTGATATAGTGATAGCATCTAGTTGCAAATGAGTTCTGCAACACCTGATCAATGGATTTTTGTCGGTCAACAATCTCCTCTTCTTCACTGGTTCTCACACTGTCGGTTATCAGATTACTCACTCTGATCACTCACTGGTTACTCCTAGCCTTTCTTCTCTCTCTCTCTCTCAGCCTCACACTTCACTGTGTCACACTTTGGTGCCTTCCTAATCAATCACTCCTTAACGGTTCGCTTGACTTTTAGAATAGCAACAATTTGTCGATTACTCTGTCTCTATCGGTTAGACCCACTCACCGGTTCAGCCTGCTAACACACATTGTAACTCTCTGAGAAATAACTTCTAAGGCAAATAGTCTTTGTTCTTGCTCAGGCTCACTTCTCTCTCTAACCTCGCATCTAGCATCAACTGATTTCAGTCTCGAGCTGACATATTTATCTTTTAGGGTTCCCGCCAAAGCAACATTCAAACAGTGTCGTGTTAGGTTTTACCTTCACCAACTCGATCCATAATAGATTTGATCCAATCTACTTTTCCAAAATGGTGATGTGCATCACACCAAACAACACTGCCATCTCCTCGTTTTTCGATGTGCATTTTTTTTATTTTAGGATGTCTATGACATGCTTTTCTACGTTTCTCTGTCAAACGCCATTAATGGATTGGTTGTTTCCTTCGGCAAGTGAGTACAAATATCAGATCCTCTTGTAGGGTCAGTTCAATCATCTTGCCACATTGTCTTCCTCGAGCCGCAACATTCTGCCATCCTCCCATGCTTTGCGGGTTCTTCATTAAAGCCGACCTGCTTGCTGAATGTTACGTCGATGAATACTTCACTGACCTCAACATGATCGCCGCTTGGTTTCCACCTGTCATCCTTGTCGACATCCACCTATGCTCAGTTTGTTATGTCAGTTTGGCATCCTTCATCGACCAATATTGACTGTCAGTTCAACTCACCTTACCGATATATCCTAACTTCACTAGTTGTCTGTCATACTTGCTGACCTCTTCTTTATCGGTGGATCAACTTGGCCTTCCATCAAACATGTTGGTCCTACTACTCAGTCCATTTACCGACAACATTAAAATTCTCTGAGTATATCGATTCACATCCTTCAGTTCTTCACTTGCTTGCTTGTTTTGCCTTGTCGGTGATCCTGCTTTACCAGTAGATGATGCATTTCATGTGTACCGGTAACATACCTTTCTATCTTCTTACACACATATGGATTGACATCATCATGTCTTACTTCGCCCATACCGATCACCACTACTTACTCACTGATGACCATGCCAAACCAGTTGACATCAATGACAACCTAATGCCAACAATGCTAACAATCTCCCCCTTTGGCATTGATGTCAACTCACTACAAGTCTTTACACCAGTAGAGTTCTCCCCCTTTGACACAATGGCAAAGGGTCGGGGTAGTTCGTTCTCCCCCTTTGATTTATATTTATCTCCCCCTTTGTCAAATCTTCTCTTATTGATTACAACTGATACTGAGACACACAACCTTGAACTTTCCCTATGATCAGCATGTGGTTCAAGAGATATAGATACTACTATAAACTCCCCCTAAACCATATGTCTCCTTACAAATTTAAGTGCATGAGGCAGGTGACACAACTCCCAACTTGTGTCTGAAGTACTCAAAAGTGCTTACCAACAATGGTTTGGTGAAGATGTTTGCCACTTGTTCTCCTGTAGGGACATATTCCATCTTTACTTCTCGTCCTTCAACCTTCTCTCTGAGAAAATGACACATGATGGCTATATTCTTTGTCCTTGAATGCATCACCAGATTCTTTGATATGTTGATGGCACTTGAATTATCACACCGGATGGGAATAGGATCAAAGATGTCCACCTGTATGTCCTTGAGGGTTCACTTCATCCAAAGCACCTGAGAGCAACATGTAGCAACAACAAAGTATTCATCTTTAGCAGTTGATAGGGAGACTGAATCCTACTTCTTGCTATGCCACGAGACCAACCGGTCACTTAGGAAGAATGCACCACCACTTGTGCTCTCCCGATCATCAATGCAACCTGCCCAATTAGCATCAGTATATGCTTCCAAGATGAATTGCCCTTGTTTAGGGTACCATAATACATAATTGAGTGTCCCTTGCAGGTACCTAAAAATTTTGCTTACGACATTCATGTGACTGCTTAGGTGTTGCTTGAAATCTAGCGACCATGCACGTTGCCTGCACTATATCCAGTCCAGAAGCAGTAAGATACAATAAACTGCCTATCATGGATCTATACAATGTATGATCCACCACCGGTGATTCATCATTCTTGCTTAATTTGCTTCCAGTCACCATGGGGGTACTCACCGGTTTGCAGTCCTCCATTTGAAACTGCTTTAACATATTCATTGCATAGTTGGTTTCTAAGATAAAGATTCCCTTATCTAGCTGTGATATATGCAGACCAAGGAAGTATTTCAGTTCTCCAAGCATTCACATCTCAAATTATGACTGCATCTGATCAGCAAATTCTTTGCAAAGAGTGTCCTTGTTGCCTCCAAAAATAATGTCATCTACATACACAACCACAATGATCATGCAATTTCCATCTGCCTTGATGTATAAATTGTTGTCAGCACTCCCCTTTTTGAATCCTTACTCCTTCAGATACTGGTCTAGCATTGAATACCATAATCTAGGAGCCTGATTTAGACCATACAGGGCTTTCTTCAACCGACACACAAAGGTTTCATCATCATGTAACAGAAACCCTTATGGTTTCTCCATGTACACTTCTTCCAAATTTCCATTGAGGAAGGCGGATTTTACATCCATTTGATATACCTTATAACCCTTGTAGGATGAAAAATCTAGAAACATCCTAATTGCTTCTAGTCTAGCCACCGGTGCAAATGTTTCTTCAAAATCAATGCCCTTTGCTGGAGAGTAACCTTTGGACACAAGTCTAGTTTTATGCCTAACAATTTTACCTTCTTCATTCATCTTATTCCGGTAGACCCATTTGGTGCCAATGATGTTCTTGTATTTCGTTCTAGGGACTAATTCCCACGTCTTGTTCTTCTCAATTTGTTGCAACTCTTCTTCCATGGCATCCATTCATTTCTGACTTTTGCTAGCCTCATTGAATGTTTTAGGTTCTACTTCAATCATAAGGCAAAAATTGACTTGCTCATCATTTCGGGCAAGTCTTCTCCTAGTCTGCACACCATCACTCTTATTACCTAAAATTTTCTCTTTTGGGTGGTTTATTTGCACATATTGGTTAGGGACCTTTTTGGATGCTTCTTTTGGTTCATTGTTTGACTGACCTTATTCACCTTCATCATTGGAATCATCATGCCAGTTCACTTGTGCTTGTCTTCCTTTATGCATATCCTCATCAATTCTTACATGCACACTCTCAATGACTCTTCTTAGTCTTTTTGTTGTAGCATTTATAGGCCTTACTGTTAGTTGAGTAACTGAAGAATATTCCTTCATCACTCCTGGAATCAAAACTACCTAGACCATCCATATCTCTCTTGATAAAACACTTGCTTCCAAATACCTTGAAGTACTTGACTGATGGTTTTTGGTCACCGCAACTCATGAGGTGTCATTTTGTTGTTTGTTCTTAGTCGAACCCGATGGTATGATGAAAGAACAGGGATTTGGTCAACTACTAAGAGGGGGGGTGAATCAGTAGATAGAAAAACTGATATTAACTTCACCAATCTCAAAATCAACCTCTCAAAGTAAACTTAGAACTATCAATGCAATATCACTGTCAAGATTAAACTATCAAGTTAAACTGGTTGTCTGTTACAGCAGATTAACAGTAAACAACTTGAAACTCATAAACATCCAAATACTTTTACTGACATAAGTAAATATTCATTGCATATTGTTGTCAGTTATCATGACTTATCAAAGTGGATTAAGTAGTTAAGAAAATCAAAAGATGAATCTTTGAAACTATTGTAGGACACCGATTTACTCTTCCTACATTCAAAATTCCTATGAACAAATCCATTGCACTGATAAAAGACAACATTCATATCCCGTAGTGCATTAAATGGATTTCTACTTTCATAACTCATAGTGTGCTTATTGGTTAATCTACAATCAACTAACTTATGTCCAAATTTGTTACACCGGTAACAATAACCATGAAAGTTTGGAACATACCGGTTAGGTTGCCTTGGTCCTGCAAACGTCTGCCTCACCGGAGGTCTTCCTTTCATGTTGTTGACTCTAGTAAATCCTTCATGATCAACTCTTGCATTTCTTCTAGGATTTGCATTTTTGTACATTGAATGTGGCCTCCGGTTCATTGATTATGTATACCGGTTTGTGTGACAGTTTCTAACAGCTTCTGCATAAGTCTTATTGTCGGTATCCTTGCTTACTGTGAATGTCTTCTTCTCTTCACCATCACTTGAAAAAGTGAATTGTATCTCCTTATCATATGTGTCTTTGTTGTTTGAACTTTGTCCTTCTTCAAATCATAAGCCATTGGTATCTTTAGATTGCTTTTGTTTGCTCAACATCTTGTCCAAGGATTTTGTGCTACCTTCATATTTGCTTCTCACTTTCAGTTCATCCTTACTCTTTTCAACCTCCTTTATGAGCTTCACTATTTCTACTTCTAGATCTTGATGCTCCTTTTCCTTCTTCATCAAATCAGAGGATGTAACTTCGCATATTCTCTTGGCTTCTTCCAGCTGGAGTTTCAAGTCAGATAGAACTTGATTGGACTCATCTAGGGATTGCTTCAATAGACCTTGTTCTTCTGCTGCAGAAAGCTTGACCTTCTTGAGTTCTCTTCTT
Organism: Cryptomeria japonica; assembly: GCF_030272615.1. Lineage (NCBI taxonomy): Eukaryota > Viridiplantae > Streptophyta > Pinopsida > Cupressales > Cupressaceae > Cryptomeria > Cryptomeria japonica. The sequence goes on along the minus strand of NC_081406.1, from coordinate 280,356,850 downwards.
GTCTTTCTTAAATCCTCAAGAGCACTTATGAGCTCACCTTCTAGATCCACTTCAGCTTTAGTGTCTTCGTCTTCCTCATCTTCTCTAATCGGTTCATCTAGTGCCATAAAGAGATTAACTTCTCTTTCATTCTCATGGTAGTCATCTTCTGATGCACTTTCTTCATCTGTAGCATCATCCTTAATAGTATATAGGTTGTTCTACTTTTGGTAGCCTCTTCTTCCTTACCGGTAGATAATCCTTTCTTTGTCTTTATCGACAGATCTGCCAAAACTTCTTTGCTCATCTCCACCGGTTTCATTATAAGGACATTTTGCAGCAAAGTGTCCAACTTTACCATAGTTGAAGCATTTGAGTGGTAACTTTCCTTTATACTTGTCGAATCCTCTCTTGAGTTTTCTGACAAAGTTTTCTACCTCTGCATCCGAGTCTTCATTGGGTCCTTTATGAGCAGCCTCTTCCTTGCCCTTTTTGGTGGAGTTGAATGTTACCTCTTTCCTTGAGGATTCTTCACCGGTTGTTCTCATTTCATAGGTTGTTAGAGAGCCAAATAACTCATCCATTATGAAGGTCTTCAAATCCTTGGGTTCCTCTATGGTAGAAACCTTAGTATCATACTTAGATGTGAGAGATCTAAGTACCTTCTTGACAATAATCTCATCAGCAATTTCTTCTCCAACTCCTCTGATGGTGTTCACAGTTTCATCTATTCTGTGAAGGTAGTCTGCAATCTTTTCTTCATCTTTCATCTTGATGCCTTCAAGCTGACCTCTTAGTGATTGCAACTTGGCCTCTTTGACTTTGGAATCTCCTTCAAATAATCTCTACAATTTATCCCAAGTCTCCTTGGTAGATGCGCAGTGCATGGCCTTGACAAACTCATTATCTGACAACCCGCTTAAGATAGCATGTTTCGCCTTTGCATTATTCTCATACTCCTCCTTAGCATCCGTATTAGTGGGAGGAACACTAGGGACAGTATACCCATTCTTGACAGACATCCACACATCAAAGCCAAGTGAGGAAATATAGGTCTCCATTCTTCTGCTCCAGAAGGAATAGTTAGATCCATCAAACATGGGGGATTTTGAGGAGACAAACTCATTTCTTGTCATTGTGTTCTTTGACCAAAATCTACCCAAGCTAGAGAAAGATTTAATCAATCAGGAACCTAGGCTCTGATACCAATTTTTGAACACAATGTACCACTAAGAGGGGGGTGAATCAGTGGTTCTTGAAATCTTTTCTCTTTAACCAGGCTTGGTATACCGGTTATCAACCTAAACACTAAACGATCAAACCGGTAAGATAAAAGTGTATATCAAAAAAGGCAAACACACAAATGCATAAACCACAACACCAGATGTATGAGGAAAACCTAATATGGGAAAAACCTCGGTGAGAAATGTTGTTGGAGTCTACTGCTCCAATCCATCCTCACAATGAAACAACAGATTACAATGATTTAGGGCACCAACCCCTACTGATTTAGGAAAATAACCCAAGGAGAACCAACCCCTGCACCAAGCACCAACTCAGTGTAATATAATAAAATACAATTTTGATACAGTGATAACATCTAGTTGTAAATGAGTTTTGCAACACCTGATCAATGGATTTATGTTTGTTAACAATCTCCTCTTCTTCACTAGTTCTCACACTATTAGTTATCAGATTACTCACTCTGATCACTCATCGGTTACTCCCAACCTCTCTTCTCTCTCTCTCTCAACCTCACACTTCACTATGTCACACTTGGATGCCTTCCTAACCAATCACTCCTTACTGATTCACTTAACTGTTAGAACTGCAATAGTTTGTCGGTTACTCTATCTCTACCAGTTAGACCCACTCACTGGTCCAGCCTGCTAACACACACTGTAACTCTCTAAGAAATACCTCTAAGGAAGATAGTCTTTCTTCTCACTCAGGCTCACTTCTCTCTCTAACCTCTCATCTAGCATCAACTGATTTTAGTCTCGAGCTGACATATTTATCTTTTAGAGTTCCCGCCAAAGCAGCATTCAAACGGTGTCGTGTTAGGTTTTACCTTCACCAACTCGATCCGTATTAGATTTGGTCTAATCTGCTTTTCTAGAATGGTGATATGCATCACACCAAACAACACTACCATCTCCTCGCTTTTCAATGTGTGTTTTTTATTTTAGGATGCCTATGACATGTTTTTTTGCATTTCTCTGTCAAACGCCATTAATGGCTTGGTTGTTTCCTTCGACAAGCAGGTACAAAGATCAGATCCTCTTGCAGGGCCAGTTCAATCATCTTGCCACCTTGTCTTCTTTGAGCCGCAACATTCTACCATCCTCCCATTCTTTGCGGGTTCTTCATTAAAGCCGACCTGCTTACTGATTGTTACGTCGATGAATACTTCACCGACCTCAGCATTATCGCCACCTGGTTTCCACCTGTCATCCTTGTCAGCATCCACCTATGCTTGGTTTTCTATGTCGGTTTGGCATCCTTCGCTGACCAAGATTGACTACCGGTTCAACTCACCTTACCGGTATATCATAAATTCACCGGTTGTCCTTCATACTTGCTGACCTCTTCTCTATCGGTGGATCAACTTGGCCTTCCATCAAACATGATGGTCCTACTACTCAGTCCATTTACTGACAACATTAAACTTCTCTGAGTATACCGGTTCACATCCTTCAGTTCTTCACTTGCTTTCTTGCTTTGCCTTATCGGTGGGCCTGCTTTACCGGTAGATGATGCATTTCATGTGTACCGGTAACATACCTTTTTGTCTTCTTATACACATATGGATTGAAATCATCATGTCTTACTTCACCCATACCGGTCACCACTACTTACTCACTGGTGACCATGCCAAACCAGTTGACATCAATGACAACCTATTGCCAACAATGCCAACAATAACAAGTGATGCTTTCATTCCTAGGCCATGGAGGACCCTTTAAAAACCGTATTCAAGTTGTCATACATATCTATTTGATGGTTGCAATGTGTTCCAAAGCAACTATTGTTCCTTGCAAGGTGTGCTAAGCTCTTTGGACTCTTTCAATGCCACCATTGAACCTCCTTTAATGCTTAATAATAGCAAATTGTAAGTCCATGTTGCATAAATGGAGGAAAAAGACCCCAAAAAGTTTTTTTTAGTCTTTATTTTCTTTTTGGCATTAAGCATTGTCAAAAATTTATTTATCTTTATCTCTTTCGTAGTGAAACATAGAAAAAATTGAAGCCTTGTTCCTCCACCTTTTCTTGTGCCTATTTCTCACCAAACATTTAGGCCATATAAAACATAAATAAACCTTGCTTAGGCAGATGTCGTCTTGGACATTCATTTAACCTAATGTTGACAAAAATATAAATAACTTGAATGTAGAGTGCTTGTCGCTTGTTGTTCCATAGTTTGATATCTAATTCCTTGTATGATTGCTCTATATTTTGATTAGATTGTATTGCTTGCTAAACCTTATAAAAGATATAAGATTTTCTTTATATAGGGTTCACATTGTTATTTAAAAAAAGGATGAAATTTTTTTATCAAATGCAAGATTGAGATTGGATCACAAGAGACAAAGTTTGACACTCGCAACCCCCCAAACTTGAACCCCTTTTGGTTGGAATATGGTGTTGGGCACCTAGGTCCATCCAATAAGGGGCCTCCAAAAAGGAAATCCAAGTATCAGGGCCTTAACATAAGACCTACCCTAAGTTTAGGATATCATGGAGCATAAACGGGCTTATAATGAACAAGGCAATGCACACTCAAGCAAGTGCTCCATAGAGCATGAAATTGCTAGGTAAAATGATTTATGACACTACAATTATAATCATATTTTTCTATTCTATAAACATGCTAGATCAAGAGAACTGTTAATCCTATAAGTACTAGATAAAATACTATTGCCTTTAGCATGATGTATAACCATGTCTCTTTAGACTTGTTCCAAAGCCAAGTGACCCTAATGTAGCATTGCAAATTGTACCCACATACAATTTCATCCTCACCTAGACCTCACCTTGGTGCTTTGTCTTTCGATGCCCAATGATTATTTTGATTTTTCTCACACCACCCCACAAACTTACATTTTCACATTCTCTCTTGTCTTTGCCCCAAAGTTGAGTCTCAATTCTCAAGACCAGGGCACTAGGGTGTCCTAGTCCTAACTCAAGACCATGGCACCATAGCACCCTAGTCCTCTAAATCAAGTTCCAAATTTGTTCCTCACTACAGTTACATTAAGTGAGAGAGAAATTAGATCCCATGTCATCCTACTCCAAAAATTCAAATACTTTTTGAAGGTAGTTAGGTATAAAAGGAGGTCTACCCCTCTCATTTGACACACAAGCCATCTAATGATCCTAATTGCACTCTAGAAAATTCAATTCAAGTGATCAAGTAATCAAAAATTCATCAAGCATTGGAGATGAAGTGAAGCCAATTTTAGGCATTCAAGATGGCCTCCATGATCAATCTTCTATGAAGACATTCTACATGACATCCTAAAACCCTTGTGCGAGGATTCAAGCAAGCTTCATCAAGGTATACATTTTAATTACAAGCATTTAATTTTAGATCTAGCCTTTCCCTAAAAAAGAAAGAATCTTGTTTCAATTTCCATTACAATTGTCATTTCAATTTCAAGGTTAACTTCTAAATTAGGGTTTGACCAATGGCAAACCCCTATATACAACCTTTTCCCTCTCTTTTGTGTGTGTATGGAATTGACTTAGGAGCTTTAATCAGAGATTCTGATAGAGTTTACAATAACTAATAGGTTTAGATTTCAATGAAGTGAAAAGTGGAGGACTAAGGAGACCCACCTTCTTGGTCCTAAGAATTTTTCCTGAGCTTCCAACAATGAATCTAGTGTGTCACCTTGATCTAAAACAGATCCTACTTGTCTACCTCAAAGTTTAAGGATTAGGGTGACTGGTGCAAGAGCACCTAGTTTTGAGTGCAAATTCTTCATTTTGGTGTGTTAGTCCTTAGTTTTGTGTTGTATGGTGAATAAGAGTCTTCTCATGGGTCCTCATATGTTTGTGATATGCTTTGGTAGGTTGGATGTCCATAGGATCATGCATTTGCTCAATTTTGGCTTGTAAGCCTAAAATGGCATAATCCTGCATTTTGATGTAAAATATATTGAAAAGCCTTGTTTTGAATTGGGACATGTTATGGTAGTGGTTTTTAGTCATCCTAGATGGTTTGAAGAAGGAAACAAAGCATGTAATGCAAAAATGCACTTTTTGGCAAAAGTTGTCAAAGTTGCTTGACAACATTTTGCAACGTTGAGAAACTTTTTGCAACTTTGAGCAAAGGGTTAGTTAGGAAAATAATGGAGAGTTAGTTAGGCCAAAAATGGAATATAAATGCCCTGAGCATGAATGTAATGAGGTTGGTGAATGCCTGAAGGAGATCTTAATACAATTTGAAGACCATTTTCAAGTTTTTACCTTGTGTTTTCTAAGAGTTAGAGCAACATTCCGTACTTAATGGATTGATTGCATTGTTGTTCTTTGATCTTTGTTTTGTACATGTTCTTTTAGTTCTCAAGAATCATTTTGGTTAGTTTTGTTGCAAGTTTGAATTGAGTTATTGAATTTGTAAGCTCTCGGTCTAAGCAATGGTTTGAGAGGCCCAAACATGGTTCCAGCTTGAAGTCCTTTGATTTCTTCTCTATAACCCTTGGAACTAGAGCCATGGAACCTTTTTACAGTGTAAATAATCCTTGTTTTCATTTGGAGGTCATTGAAAGGCCATTGAGCATCATTTCCTAGGTGAGCTCAGTCATAGCCTGGTTAGGAAATGAATGAAATTATACAAATGCTTGCAGGGATGAGCAGGGTTGGAGTCTCCAAGTGTTTAGCATGAGCGAGTGGGGTGTGGAAGAGCATATTTGAGAGTTTGGAGTTGTGGAAGATCAGGGAAGACACCAAACCCTTGAAAGAAGACCAAAAAAAGCCTAAAACCCCTCAAAACAAGCCATTCTCGAGTTTCGTACCTGTACAGTCAGATTGAGTTTTCTCACTTAATGAATATTGAAGTATTTCCAAAAGGGTACTCAGATCACCAATGATTTTCTTTGGGACTTTAGGAAAAGTGTGAACAAATCCACAAAAACTGGTTAGGTAGGGCTAATTGGGGCTCTAGGGCTACTAGGCCTAGAAAATAGGGAAAGGAAGGAGCGATGGAGAAATGGATAAAACCCAAACTCAGAACTAGTTGACTGGCCTTGGAAAACCTCATAGACATTTACTACAACCCCTGTAAGCATTTGTTAGGAGTTTGATAGTGTAAGGTTGGATTTACCCTTGTGAATCTCAACCATGCCTTAGTAACCAATGAGCACATACTGATTGGGAGCACTCCTAGAGAGTTTGGATGTTTATTCTGATTATTAAACCAGAGAATAAATAAGTGAGCCCACTAAGACAACACTTGACTGCCTTATCATAAAGGATTGACTCTCTTTGAGGATACCTCCCCATCAACGACCCACCTTCCTAGTCCCAAACAATCAACCCAAACTTTCAAGAATAGGTTTTGATTCTCATATTTTGCTTAGATCCCTATCTATGGCTCTGTTTGATACCTATAGCAGTCTGTTATTTCTATTCCATCCCAATTATCCATTGCTTCATCTTAAACCTTACAATTCAAAATCCAAATTTCATCTCAAAAGGGGGAGACAACAAATTGGTAAATCTGATTAGTATTCTCAACCCCCTTTCACAGTTGAATTATGTATAGATCTATTTGATTTAACCCCCTCTTTTAATGTAATGGACCCTTAGGTAATATTAGTTGTTTTGTTATCTTAATTGGTGAAACCCTAACTTTTACCACCATTACACCTAAACATAAAGATGCTTGCCTAAATTACAATGTCATGGTCTACAAACTAACGTATCAATGTTTCTAAGGACTTTTATATCATATAGAGCACATTAAGTAACCTTTCATTGATATGACCATCCCCCAAATAACCTTGTACATGTGAATGAAAATGAAAAAATAAGTGCTCCTCCTCATGGTTCACCATATATAAATTTTCATACTCACACTATCAATATGATTAAATCGTGAGATGAAAAATTTAGTCATGTGAACTACTAAGATATAGAGAGATGCACTAATATTCCATCATCTCCAACCATTTCTATAGATTTTAGAGTTTTCTCTTCAAATAAATCCAATAACTCACCTTAGTAGGACCATACACGTTTTTCAAATTTAGTTTATTGGGATGAGCTTACTTGACAAATATGTCAAAAACACATATATTCTAAGGGGTGTTGAACTAGTATATGCCAATTTTACCTTTATTCAACATTAATTACCATTAATAACTTCTCAAACTATCACAGAGATTATGAAGTAGAAGATAGGCACACATCAACACAATAACACACTAGATTTATGTGGAAACTGAAAAGGGAAAAAACACAATGAGAAAAGTTGTTTGGATCTACTACCCAAAAACAAACTCACAAAGAAAATAAAGAACTTACAATATTTAGTGAGCATTGAACCATAAGAATTACAATCTATGATGGAGACACCAATCCCCAATAATATTTGCAAGCACCAACCTATGAGAGACACCAATCCCGTAATCCAAGATCTAAGTACCAACTTAGGAAATGAGATACCAACCTCAATTACAACTAGGTAGATGAAATATATTTCATGCAAACCTTCAAGGCTAATTTAGAACTCTCTCAAAATCTGCATGAGATATGCATATTAGCTTGCACACTAATACAAATTGAGTAGATAACTTGCATAAGTTTTGTCATGGTTATCTTCTATTCACAAATACACACACACACCTTATTGGAATAAATCCAATCATTAACATATATGCATTCTTGCATTAATTACGTCCTCAAGTCAACTTCAAACTTATTTACAACATTTATAAGTCACCCAAAGAAATAAACAGTAAACCAAATGTGTAATAGGCTTTGGTCTAAAAGCCAACATGTTACACCAGGAGTGGAAACACACAGTGTGTTACCCAACACTAACTCACCTAGTCCCAAAAAACCTTCACAAACTTCCTCCATCTGGTGTACAGTGCAATACTTTGGTGCATCCATTAGTAACATCAACAAAGATAGTGGACTAGCACTACAAACATAGTGTCAACCATAACTTTAATTCTTATTGAGCTCCATCTCTGAAACTTTAATAGATTTTTATTTGTGTAGTATTAATTATATTCCAAACTGCAAGTCACAAGAAATCATTGTGGTAGAATGAAAACAAAACATTGTACTAGTGAGAATACCATTCCTAAGCAACAAACCTTAAAAACATATGCAAACACTTCTGAACCTCCACAACCAACTAAAACTACTACATGATGATACTAATGCATTTTGTAAGAGGTATATCCAACATAGTTGACTCTATCCTTCCATTACATACATGTTTTGATATGACATGAAAAAATTAATTAAATTTACATCAACCTTCTTGATACCTTGACATTGAGGAGAACATAATGATATTTTGACAACTCCCATGACATTCACCTTTGACACCAATGACAACACAATATTCAACAAATATTTTTTTTGTTGGATCCCACCTATTGAATTTGGAGAACACACTTGAGGACCTAGTTTCCTCTTTAGTAAAAATTCTCAAATAGTTGCATCAGCTTCTTATTTGGAACCAATTCTACCTTATCCCCCACATCTCTTCGAGATGTCATTAACCATGATTGTATGTGAGAATCCTAATCAAAGATTAACATTGTTCAACACTTAGGAGACCATTAAACTTATACTAGAGTTCATAATCATGTTCTATTCCATCATATTACTCAAGGATTGGGAGGACCTTCTAGATGCACATATTAGTCTATCTCTTTTGAAAGGGAGAAACTTAATTTAACAAAAATGAATCTTCATCAACATTCAGTATCATTCTTTCATCTCTAGTCAATAGGTGACATGTATGGTGGGGTTAGCTAGTCTTTATATCTTCTTTCTCTATTTGCTAGTGTTTTCTCTCTCTTTCTTGTCAACGTCATTGTATATTGGCACCATTAATAGTTTTGGGGAAATTTTGGCCCACGTGTCATTGAACTCTTTTCAAACGTCCAAGCTTACATTTTTTTTTTTGTAATTCAATAAAAGGGATACAAGTGTTTTAAACCTCGAAAATATAAATTTTATGGCAAAGTCAAGTTTTTTTTTAATCATAAGCACTAAAAAGAAAATCAAAAGAATAACCCACAATAGTTCCAAACTCCATGCCAAGAGAAGGAAAAGGTGTTTTTTTCTTACAGTTTTCACATTCATATCTCGTGAGAAATTTAGGGCTTTTGTTCCTCTATGGTTGAAGAAATCTCCATGATCTGAGCATTCGTAGTATGTTTTAAAGAATCATGGCACGTTGCAGAGATCAAACAAAAGGATAAGGAACACTATAGATCCAAATAGAAGAGCATGGCTTGCTTTCAGTAGTTGGTTGCCCCATTTACAAACCACATTGCACATTTTAAGCAGAAGTGGCATGTTACAAATGGAAGGGATGTATGTCCATCCACATTGAAAAGGGTTGAGGTTTCCCAAAAGTTCACGAGTGTTTCACCCATACATTTAAAACTAGTGTGTACATTTGTCTTATTTGGAAAACCTACACCTTTGTTAGACCCTTATGACAGTCATCATAAATCAATAGCATGAAAACTTTTCTCATAAGCATGGTATAATAGTTGCTTATACATTATTTTGGCCAAGTTTTCCTTTAAGTTTTGGTGTAGATATTATTAAGGCTCATCTTTATTTCACCATGGACTTGTAATGTTTGAACCAACAAATGTGTTTAATGGATATGTAACAATATTAAATATTAGGCAGTGATATATTTGAACATCATAATGTTATCATAGATTACATATTCCAATGTTGAGATCCTATCCAGACAATGTGATGAATGATGAGTTGTATTTCTCTATTTTTGTCTCATTGATGATAACTTCTTTATGTTCATAATGATCATTTCTCTACTACAAAAGAATCTAAAATTTGCCTAAATCATTTTCATGAATATTTTTTTTGTGATTATGGTTACTTATGTAAAGAATGCTAATTGAAGAAAGATGATAGGGTATAGATATCTATCAAAGCACAACCAAATGAAGAAGACACATCATTCCAAATAGTCTGTTAGGAGTGTAAAATTTTGTTGCTTTTGCTTGTGTTTTTTTATCTCTTATGTCCCTCCTAAGGTTAAGTTTTTTTCTAAATTTTGAATAGGGTTTTAATCCCTTAAGTTCTTGCAAAAGAAATGTTGTCCTGCATCCTATTTTGCTATTGATCAACTAGGGCAAGTTACAATTTTTAAGCTATGTCTTGAAGGGTTTAAGTTTGTTGTCTGACCGACCCCATGCACAAGGAGTTTTGTATTACACCGGTAAACTGTCTTTCAGAAGGGTCATAATTATTTTACTTAGTGGCCCAAGTATATGTTTTCCTAAGCGCCTACACCTCCCGTGACCCCCTTTACCCTTGAATTAAAAACCCATGTGCTGAAAAATTCTTCTTAAGTAAAGGCTTTAAGTTCCCTGGTAGGGCCCTTATTAGCAAATAAAATGTGATGCGGGATAGCAGGCACTCATTTTTGGGATACATTTTATGTTGCCCCCACGACCCCGCAAGGTTTACTTACCAATGCAAATGATGTTGTGGGGTGGTGGGGAGGTAGTCTAAGCTTTGTTTTATGACTATCCTTGTGCCCTGCATGATTATCTCAACAGGTAAATCTATCTCGCGGGGCAGCGGGATAAGGATACCACAAAAGGAAATGTTACCCCGCAGCCCCGTGTGGTTAAATCAAATGCAAAAATGATACTACAGGTTGATGGGAGAAGCTAAAATGAAGAAAGAAAGTGGTTTCCCTTGCAACCCCACAACAAGGAAATAAAAGGCTAATCAACGATGTAAGATGGTGGGATATAAGAAGCAGTAAAGGGAAAGTTCTTTCCCCGCTATCCCGTAGTGAAAAGTTGAACTGTAAAAGGGTCCCGCAAGCTAGTGGGGTAAAACAACAAAAGATGAAGTTTCCCCGCTACCGCACAAGGGTAAAATAGAGATGATAAAGGTGACGTGGGCTAGCGGGATAGAGGAGAAACAATGGAAAATCATTCCCCACTATCCCGCAACAAGAAATGAAAAAGAAAAAAGGTGGCGAGGATAGCAAGGATATATTAAGGAAAAATGAAGAAAATCAAAGGGCAATGGCAAAAACATTAGAAGGTGCCACATCGGCGGACAAGGTGTGATGGAGGTCATCCATTTTTTAATCAATGGTGGAGTTCAAATTTAAAGACCACCAACTCGAAAGGTTTGCACGAAGTAGATTAATGGCAAAATCCTGCGAGAAATAAAACCAAATTTTGTCGTTCATTTGCACACCTTTCTATCAAGAGATTGAGTGAAGAGCATCCCAGGCGACCAAAAGTTGATTTTAGAAGTTCAATTGTGTCCATAAGCTCTCTAAGATCAAGTATCTGATAAAACCTACAACTCTATGATTTTGTTGAAAGCATAGGAGGTAGTCGTAGAGTTTGTGAGTAGGGGAGAATTGTAATTCAGAGCCTTCGGAAGAAGTTATGACACCAAAAAGAAAGGATACCACCAACCCTACCACTAAGAATACTCCCAAGCAACAAGAAGTCACAAAACCAAAGAGGAAGAAATCCACCACCCTACAAATTACCCATGCAACCCCACTTGCAGTGAAACTACTCCTCCGTTGATTTCAGATGAACCAATTATTGAGCAAAACCCACCTGTTGAGGCATAAACCTCAAAGCCAAAAAGGAGGGCTCCTTCTACTAAAAAGGCCACACCCTTGCCCTCGACTCAAACTCCACTAGTTGTCGAGAGCCCTCCACTTGTGCAAACCCCCACTATGTCAAATCCAACCAAGACTGTTGAGGCCTTGAATGAACAAAATGAGAAACAATTGGAGGAAATGGAGAAGAAGAAAAAGGAGGTTAGGGGCCTCCATCAAGACCCGTCGGAGATATTTAAGGGATCAATAATGCAGGATTCATTCAAGAATGTTTTCTCTGACAAGAGTTCAAAGTGTCGAGATGCCAACACCACTAACAGAGGGTGGGATATTTTCTATTACTTTTATGGGAACGGAGATAGACCTACACCTGTTTCAAATGCATGGACTTTAGACATGACGAAATTGGTTGTACCCAATGTTTTTGTGGAGTTTGTTCTCATAAGACATTTGGGAAGACGATATCATCCAGAGAGCATGACTGCGAGGACCATAGAAAGAAGAATTGTGGTGGATGTGGCTAGGGGTGCAATAATTTCTTGCTTTGATTTGAGTAGGAATGCTCTAAAATAAATTGACCTGAAATGGCTAGAATCAGAATATAACATGAAAAGGGAAGTGACGAGGGATGAAGAAGTGCCCCACTTTAGAAATAGATTGTATCAAGGGGGAAATAATTATATACTTCAAATTGAGAAGGAAACCTTTAAATTGATGAAATTTGAGAATTATTTTGTGAAGACATACTATGCTTTGTGCCAAGTCCTGGGGATTGATTGTGGGAAAACCAAAATGCCAGTGGAATTTATGATGATGACAATAAAGATTCAGAACCCACAGTCTAATGAGTTGTATGATTTTACTTTCTACATACATAATAAGTTGCATGAGGGATTAATAAATGCAAAAGATGATAAAACCCTTATTGACTTTAGATTTTATTCCCTCTTGTGTCATTTAATTATATTTTAAAATAAAACATATTGGGATGCATCCCTAAATATAAACATGTTTGACCCCAATGAAGGTGGTAGATGGCCAGTTTAAAAGTGGACCCAGGTTTGGGACAAGGGGTCCCAGTGGTCAAATTATATTGCATTTTTTAATCAATTTGTTATGAAAGTAATGGGATGGTGTAGATTCCAAACCATAAGGATTACTAGAGACATCATAAAGGTGTTGAGAATAAGAGATGTAAAGCCAAAAAAATTACAATTCCCAGAGGGTGCATTCACCCATAATTTTGGTGACTTCTTATTATATTCAAATTGCACGGTCATCAGGGTATATGGATGCCCATAGGCTCCTCAAAAATTACCACTTTATTTTTCCCCAAGATTAGCGTTCATTGAATTCATTTGCCAATTGATGTGGATTGAGAGGCAATGGATTAAGGTAGAGAAAAAGGGAACTCATATGCCTAGATACATTATATATGGAGATTTTGCCATTGGGTGTGATACTATTGAGAAGGTTTAGGATTTTTTGAGGGACGCATATTGCCTCCAAAGTGGAAAGGCTCAGGAGTATGACCCAGAAGGTTATATTAATGAGCCGAGGATACATAAAATGAAAGTGAAGGGGATCTATTATGAGTAGGATGAATATGAAGATCTGATCCAAAATTGCCTCCCCAAAGATGCCATACAAAGAAGAAAAATGTGGGACATCCTCAACAAGATGGAAAGGGAAAGAAGACAAAGAGATCTTGAATTCAAGGGATTTTTCTCCAATAAAAATAATAATTTTGCAAGAATGTTGTGCAAATTGAGAAGTTTTGAAGCAATAGTTACCCAGGTAGAAAGAGGGCAACCATTTGGAAAGAAAAATGAAGAAAGGCCACTTGAAGAAAGGTCAACATATGAGCCTCTAATGGTTGCATCAATTGATAAGAAGTGGAAGCGGATTTTAATAGTAGAATTCTCAAGGTCAACCCTTCCCTAGTAAGATCCATAGGTTGGCCAAACCCCTTCAGAGCAAATGAGGAGAATAAAGAAGGGTAAGGTGGTTTTGTCTGATTTCATTGTGATTCTTGATGATGATGAGGATGATGCAGGAGTTCTTCCAACTCCACCTCCCCATGAAAAATTTAAGGATTTTATTTTGCAGAAGAGGCCATGGATGCTAATAGGACAATTATCCCTAGCATAATTCCTAAAGAGGAAGCCAACAATGAGAGAATTATTGTTGAGGCCCAATTTTTGTTTGATGATGAATTCATCAGGACCCCTTATTTCAAAAGTTTATGGCTTCAAGCCAAGTTAAAAAATATGTCAGAGGAAGGGATGGCAAATTTTGACAAAGAGAATGTAGATTGTACTCCTGACGAGGCTGGATAAATGATTAAGGTGACTAGCATGATCCTGATACCAAGATGGGATATGCAGAGAATTTTTATATTAGATCAGGTCATGAAGCAAGATGACCTTATCTATTCCAAATAATTTGGCACTCATGGTACAGGATTAAACCCAAGCATAAAGGCATTGGCATAGTGGGCGAAGGCCCCTAGTACTAAGAAGCCTAGAATATTGTATGGGGTCGAGGAAAGGGTAGGTAATGCAATAGTAAGAACACTAGTAGACACATCAATAATAGAAGTTACAACAATGTCATTGCATGCATCATTTTTTTCCAAGGCTACTGCAAAGGAAGAGGAAAGGAAGCATGATATACTAAAAATGCAGCATGCGGCCCTTTTCGCTAGTTTCAACCAATTATACATAGAAAATGCCAAGTTAAAAAAGGAGATAGAAAAAAGGGATGCGACCTCTGCAGTTGTGATAGAGACATAACCCCAAACACAACATGCATAGGTTGGGTTGGGTGAGTCAGAAGAAGTGCCCTCCTCCCTGATTCTTGATTTTGAAAGACTAACATTCAAAAGTGGGCATTGGCCACTATTGGAATAAATAATTCATATATTAATTATTCACTTAATTATATTAATTCACTAAATAATGTATTATTTATTTAATTAATTAATTACAAATAATTAATTAATATTCATCTCCATGCATAATGCAAACTAGGAAAAGCAAACTATGTTTAGAATTTGGAGAGTATCATGCATTAATTAGTCTATTATTATTTTTTTACATACATGACTAATTCGTGTATTCTATTTTAACTCTCAGTCTATCTTGTAGACTCCACCATTTAGGGTTTCTATCTTTAGAGTTAGATTTCTCTATAAGGATGCCATATCCTTCTTTGTAATTAAAAAATTTGAAAGTAATACATTCAATTATTGTTAATTGTCTTCAATTCTCTTTGCTCTTCAATTTTGTCTTATTGTGTGATAGGTATTCTTGTAGAAGATAACTGGGCTTGTGGGATTCACATTTCACGAATTCTAACATGGTACCAGAGCTCCAGATCTGAAGATTCTTGTTCGCTTTTTTGGAGATTATTTGCATTTACACAACAAATTATTCATCTTAGGTTATTTTGGAGCTCGCCATCAGTTCTAGAAGGCTTGAGAAAGTCAGGATTGCCTTTCGTTTTGCTGAAATCCGATATACAGAGTCCATTTTGCAAGGGATCGAAGTTCAAGAGGTTTTCTCTGTTCCAGAGGATAATTGAAAATTCAGAGCTCTTTGGGCCCAAGAGGACCTCATGGTTGGATTCAGAAGGTTGATTCCACAAATTTTGATATATAATTTGCCTATTTTTGGTGATGGGAGCATCAGGGGCAAAATTTTTCATTGGCATGCTTTTCAAGGCACGAAATCCGTACGACCATACCTGCACCTGCATCAATTTTTTTTCCAAAAAAAAAACCAGTTGGCTGAAAAAGTACATTGCATCAGCACTGACGTCATCGATACGGACCCACTAAATTTGGAGCTCTTCTAAATTTAGTTGATTTTCTCTATTTTCAGCCCTTCAAAGTTCAAAAAAGCAGTGGTTGGTTTTTTGCTCATAATTTGAGCATACAGAGTCATTTTTTGACAAACAATATATCATCGAAAATCTATTTCTGAGATAGATTCATTTATGGAGGTTTTTTTTTTCATTTATCAATCTTTTTTTCTATTTGAAGTCAGAAGTTGCAATTTGCACTCCTGGGGGCATATCTTGTGCATCCGAACTTCATTTTTCACAAACGAAATATCGTCGGAAAGATGATTCAGAGCTCTATCCAGATCTTAGTTTTTACTTTTTCCAGTATCATGGATAAAATCAATATTCCTCTTATTACCACTTCTACTTTTCTCGAGTGGAAGTCTCACATTGAGATCACTCTTAAGAAGTTGGGGTTATATCGAGTCACCAAAGGTATAGAACTTGAACCTACAGGTGTTGCAGAAAAGAGGAAATGGTTCAATAGTTGTGATGAGTCCTTTGGCACTCTTTGCATGAGTATATCTCCTGATCTCTTATTTCATGTTGAGTCTTGCAATACACTGCAGGCAATTTGGGCACAACTTGAGCTTCTATTTTGTAAGCAGGACACACTCAGGAGTTATCAGTTGGAGAATGAGTTGACATATCTTAATCCTTTTGATTTTGACACTATCCAGGACCTCTTCGCAAAGATTAAGTCCTTCAGGCTTTAGCTAAAGCAGTCGGGTATTGAGAAGAAAGATGATTAGTTAATCGTTTCTATTCTTGCAAAGCTTGGTCTAAATTATTTTGTCTTTGTTTATGCCTTCTGTGCTACAAAGGATGTTATGGGCTCCAACTACACCATGCCTTATCTTGATGATTTTTCCATTCAACTCATGTGAGAACAGTCCAAGTTGATTCAGATGGGTACATTGAAGCCTTCAAAAGCTCCAGCTCTTCTTACTACACCAACTCAGATGGACACGAAGGCTTCATCTAGAAAAGGTAAGAAACAAAATCCAAAGACCATAAGGCAAGGAAAGGATTCCACTTCACGGAAAACCTCTGGTTCACCTTCTCCTAAGGGAGAATCATCGAAGAGAGAAAGACCTATTTGTGCTTATTGTAAAAAGGAAGGGCGTAATGAGACATATTGTCATCAGAAGAAGTTTGATAGATATGAGAAACAAATTTCAGTTTTGACTGCTCTTCCTGCAAAGAGCAATATTCCTTCTTCTTCTTCTGATAGGTCTTCTTCTTCTTCTCCTTCATTCTAGATAGATGGGTAGTCCAATGGTAAGGGTCATGCATTATGTACAACCACTTGTTCACCCTCTTCTCGATGGCTACTAGATTCGGGTGCTTCACACCACATGACATCTTCTCAGGATATTTTCTCATCTTTTCAGGCTTCTCCTACACCACACATCTTGATGGGCAACAACACTGTCATGACAGTACGTGGGAAGGGTTCAATCGATATTGATGACGATACTTTCAATGATGTACTGTGTGTACCATCTTTGTCTTCTATTCTTCTCTATATTTATCAGATTTCTCATAGTGGGACAGGGAAGATAGTTGAGTTCACACGAGATTCAGTGCACATAAGAGATAGCACGACTGGAGACATTGTTGCTATAGGGACAGTTGATCATTCTTCCCGATTGTACTCCTTTTTGCATTTTGGTCCATCTTCTCCATTGTATGAGAATTCCTCTAGTTTTTCAAGAGAGTATGTTGAGGTGAAGTAAGGTCACTTGAACTTATGTACTAGTGTTGTGACTTCTACACCTCCACATCTTGTTGAGTTTGCATCTGTTCGACAAGTTTCCTCTTTAGTTACGCGAGACATTGTAGCTACATGCATTGAGCACACTACTGTAGTTGTTGAGGACATGTTAGAGGATGTTCATTCCCTCTTAGATGACAGATTCAACACATCTATTATCCCACCATCATTGGAGCTTCCTTTACAAGGTCATCACACGTTCTCCTTTGATCAACATCCATGCCTTTTAGTTTTGCCTTACATACAGGTTTTTCCTCTACTTTTTCCATTGACTTTGTTTCCTCCACATTGGAGCCACATTGGTTTGATCATCAAAATAGGGGTTCTATCATTCAGGGGGGGATTTGGAGCTTCGATCCTCTCTCGGGGGGGGTTAGTAGTACATATGTTCTTGAGAGAGTCTCTTGAGACATTGGTTTTGTACTTTCTTTTTTGTTTCTCTTTTGGAGAGGAGTTTTGTTCCCACTGGGTTTTCTCCTTTACTCCGTTTCAGAGAAAATTGCCTGTCTGTTCATGGGTACCTAATCAGGCTTTAGGCTGGGACCCATCTTGCATTCATCTTTGCATGCTTTTTTCCTACATATGTTTTGCCTCTCTCCCCTGTTGTGCATTCAAGGAGGGTGTTGGAATAAATAATTCATATATTAATTATTCACTTAATTATATTAATTCACTAAATAATTTATTATTTATTTAATTAATTATGAATAATTAATTAATATCTATCTCCATGCATAATGCAAACTAGGAAAAGCAATCTATGTTTAGAATTTGGAGAGTATCATGCATTTATTAGTTTATTATGCTTTTTGTGCATACATGACTGATTCATGCATTCTTTTTTAACTCTCAGTCTATCTTGTAGACTCCACCATTTAGGGTTTCTGTATTTAGAGTTAGATTTCTTTATAAGGATGTCATATCCTTCATTGTAATTAAGTAATTTTAAAGCAATACATTCAATTAAATTGTCTTCAATTCTCTCTGATGTTCAATTTTCTCTTATTGTGTGATAGGTATTCTTGTATAAGATAACTCGGCTTGTGGGATTCACATTTCCTGAATTCTAATAGCCACCATTATCAAGAACAAGGATAAAATGTTAGTACAAATAAAAGATGAGGGAGAGGACATGTGCTTGGCAATCAGAAATGACACAATTTTGCATTTGACCAATATGATGCTGAATAAACTTGATGAATTTCATGCCTCATATTCACATATTTTTTAGGTCCACAAGCAATTGCAGGACCTGATTTCATTCTTTAAGTCATTGAAGGTCACGTGGCACCTTGGGGCCACCATTTTGAAGGAAGTATTTTTTACGGTGAAAAATGTGTCCTTTGCTCCCTAGATTGTTGGAGAAACATGGAAAAATTATAATGTGATGATTAAAGAGATTCCCCAAGTAGTGGACTCGTAATCAACATTGAAGGAGATAATGGCTTCTTTTAGGGGCCTGCAAAAGTGGGATATTCGCAAAATTTTGAATAAGGACAGCCAAATAAAAGATTTAGAAGAATGAAAGAATGATTTTGGAGAAGCAATAAACTCAGTAGTGGACCAGTTGGTGTGGGGGGGCACTCATAAGGATATATATTATTTGATTGTTGACAGAATTTTGGAGACTGATTCTTTGTACCAAAAGTTTGTGGCTAACACAACAGGTGTGCTAGACAACAAAACTATGAAAGCTATGAAAAAATTGCAAGAACTAAGAGCTTTCAGTTGGCCCACCACGACACAAATAGATATCTAGCACAAGGAGTACTACACACTTGAGAAAGGGCAACCAGAAGAAGAGTAGTTTTCACTGCCAAAATTTTGTTTACCACATTCTTTTGCAGGTTTCCCTTTGCAGGTGTACACTTTCTGCCTCACATTCAACACGTACCAATTGGAGACAACACCACTTTTAGTGCCAAATTTTGAATTTTGGACAAGGACGGGAGCTGCAATATGAAGACACATCAACCCCACTCCCTTCAGGACTACAATATCAATCCCAAGAGGTTGCTATCTCAGTCACCTTCTTTGTCTTTCTCTCTTTCAAAGATGATTCTACATTGTACTTGTAAAAGATGCCTTTAGGCATATTCTATTGTAAGCAATGAAATTTTGACATGTCTCCTATCGGTCTGAAGCTTGTTTTGCTCCCTTGTGCTATAACGGGGAAATCAGGGCTGATAGGCAAGGATCCTGAAAATTTTGAGAAGTAGATTGTATTAGGTGTTAGTCTAAAAGTAATAGGGAAAGTTTTTATTTTTGCGGAAACCTTGTGAACTGCCATTACAGTGTATCCTTGACAATTAATGAAATAAATACGTTTCAAGTTATTTCCATCTTTTTGGTATATATTATATGAATTTCTATGTTAAAGACACGTTGATTTGTCTTCTTTAATGGAGAATGTGTGCTCTTCATAACAGGTCTCTTCTAAAGAAAGAGTTAAATTCTATTTCAAGGTTACTACAATATGTATGTGTTTGAATGTGATATAACTTGTACTAGTTTCAATTAGTATAGCATGCAAGGCATGAAATGTTTAGTAAAGGGCTCTTACATTTTGATCGACTATGGTTTTTGTGACTTATCTATAGATATACTCTGTTCTCAGTAGGATAAGCATTGGTATTCTTTTCTCAATTGCTTCAGGGTCATTCTTAAACAAATATCATTTTCTTTTTGTTTGTAGGAGTAGTTTTAGTGTAAAAATCTATCCCAATGGCTGAGTGAATTTTAAAAAGTCAGGATTGTAGCCAAATTTGAAGTTTATACACTTTCCTTGGTATATTTTCATTGGGATATCTGTTATAGATTCAATGTCCACGCATGAAGTGAAATAGGTTATTTAGACATTGTTTAGGGAGACCCACCTTGGTTTTGCAGAGCCAAAAGTGAAGGAGATTTCAGTCTTGTGACTGAATTTTGTTCATTGGCCAAATCCAACCTCGAACCTAAGAATAAGAAAGTTGCTAATCCTTTAGGGGTTGGGGAATCTATTGATTTAGGAACCAACACAATCATAGTAATGGAAGGAAATATGAAAAAATTGACATATGACTATGATAGTATCTATGATGGTAGAGTAATTTTGACATATATACAAGAAACCCATGAGAAGGATGAATACACGTCTCAAGTTAACAAGACAATCAACTACTATGGCACTATGACATCCATGCAAATTACAATTCCAAGCACAAGGGTAAGGTGACAACCCCTTGTGTGATAGTTAATAATAATATATAGATGAGAAACAAACAATGACAAGCCAACTTGGTAAAGGAAGTTGGTAGATTGTATAAATGAATTGGCATTAAGTAACAAAGAAGCAACAAAGGCATAATTTTTAAAAGCGAAGGGAGTTTCAAGGGATTTTTATAATACATTCAAAAGGATGAAGGTATTCATAAAATCAAATATCTAGATGACTGATGAAAAAATCATAACTAGATCATTGTCGTTACAAAGCAACATAGGGCAAAGATAATGTGATGGAGATAGTTTCTCCAAAAAAGATGAATATGCGATACGAGTATAGGATTGTAGAGATATTTCCTTAACACTATATATAAGACTAGACACATTATTGCCACAATTGTGAAGGGAAGATATGATGCTATTTATCCAATGATGACTACATGGGATCTTCATAAAGTATGGTCTAGAGCTTATTTCAAGGTAGTTTCGAATGCAGGGCACTTAACCAATGAAATAGGGATATCAACACAAGTAGTAGTAGCAAATGAGTGGCTTAAGGGATTACTAAAGGAGAGGAAGTAATCTATTGATTACTAAGTTCTTACTAGAATTATTTTTAATGAGAAAGTTCAAAAAAAAATTAGAAGACTAATAAATCCCAGTTAAAGGATAATTTACAACCATAAGGACTATTAAGTATGTGTTTGTCATACCATTACATTCAACATTTGTGATTACATTCAAAGAGAATTCTATCATCATCAACAATTGGAGATCTAAGCTATATCTCCTTAACATTTATTTCAGTATTTGAATTATTTCATTCAAGGTTAATTCCTAAACAAAGGTTTGACTTAGGCAAACCTCTATCCACAACATCTTTCTCTCTCTTTCTATGTGCAGTAAATAGACAATGCAAGAGTTGTACTCGCCAATTTCGGTAGCATCAATAGTGATGAACAATTTCAACTTTTGATGGAGGAAAATTCATAGGACCAGGCTAGATTTGTTCTACCTCATCCCAAAAAATAAGGCCAAACTTTTGGGAATAGGTTTCAAATCTATTGGTTTTCCTAGCTCCCAACCTGTGGCTCGGTGGGACATCTATAGCATGTTGGCCTATTTTTCATAATTGTCATTGAAATCATGGTTATTATTTCTATCCAGCATGTGGGTATGTGATCCGATCTGAAAAAGTTTTCTTTATCATGTTTTGCATAGTTTTGAGGTCCAACATTTTGTGTTACAAAAAGTTGCTTATGAGTCTGGTCTTGTTTGGATATGATTATTGCACACATTTCAAGATTCGGTCCCATCTGAATATGTTCTAATGCGCACTTCTCAAGTTTGTAGCTGAAAGCCACCACCGCATGAAGCCACTCAGATTGTTGTAGCGTGTGGTTAAGCCCAACCTCATCCACTCTGACTAAGCCGACTTGACAATCAAATGGTGTGGATATATATCATCGAGGATATCATTTTCTAGAGGCATGGTTGTTGAAAGACAACTCTTTTGATGTAATATATGAGAAAGAATTGTGGTTATGTGTTGCATGCAAGTTCGATACAACGAATTTATGTGACGGTTTATGTACTTCAAAGGAACTGTATTCCATGCATATGTTAGATGCACTTGTAACAGTTCAAATTTTGTATGCTATAAATTTGGCTATAAGCCCTCTTTGTAATTTGGACAGCGAGTCCAAAACCGACAGTGAGCCACCCCTTTGCATTGTGTAACCGATTGCATACTACACTATTCCTGAGAGTATCATCACTCCGTGATTTTTCCCATATTGGGTTTTCCACATACAAATCTGGTGTTATGTGTTATGTCTCAATTTTTGTTTACTACACTTTGAATTATGTTATGTGATTGGTTAATAAGAAGTTTAAATAAGTTCAAGGGAATACTAATTCACCCCTGCCCTCTCAGTATTCTGGTTATTTAACAATTGGTATCAGAGCCAAGTCCTTTAGAAAAGTCTAACCACTCAAAGGAGATCCAGAAAATTTAACTTATGGATTTAAACGATGACTTGAGAAAATCTCTCGAAGAGCTTGAGGCAACTGAAGCTGAAAACAGACTTAAAGGAGAATGTTCAATTAGCAAATGATTGCATCAAAAAGCTAAGAGAGAAGATCTTGAAGTTTAAGATTAGACACAAAGAAGTCAATGATGAGCTCAAGCAAGAAAACAACACCATCTTAGATCTAAGGATTAAAGATGAAGACAATGATAAGACTAAAGAATATCTAAACCAAATTGTGAAGTGCAAATCTGAAGAATGTTATAAGCTAAAATAAGAAGTAACACTCCTCAAAGCAGATCTTGATAAAACCAAGGATCAACAATGCAACACTATAACCAATAATAAGGATGATCTAGAAGCTAAAAAGGAAGTGAAGTCCAGTTGAGAAGAACTCTCTCCGGTAAAGGTGACAATCTCCAAGGAGGAAAAAGGTAAGTCTCCAGTCAAGCAGCAGGTGAGTATGAAAAACACCCCTTTCTATGGTTTATGCTACAAATGTAATAAAGTAGGACACAAGGCAGTAGAATGTAATAATAGTTTGAATCAACCCTTTAATTCATTCCCTGGTAGATGCTACATATGCAATAGGTATGGTCATAAAGCTAATCAATGTAGGAATCTAGTTGTAAATTAAAATATATATAACTATTTTGAGGTAGATGTTATACCTGCAATATTATTGGACACAAAGCTAACCAATGCAGGTCAAGGCAAAATACGACAAATATCAAATGTCGCAGCTTCAATAAACTCAGTCACATAGCAAGGTAGTGTAGAAGCAATAAAGTTCAAGAACAAACCAAACCAGTAAAGAAGGTCGATGTGGAGGATGTCAAAGCTGAAATGAAGAAAATCTGGAGAAAGAAGGAAATCGTAGAAATGCCAGCATCCCACTCTAGTGCAAGCACTTCATCTGGAAACTGAGTATCTTATGGCTTTGGCCAAGGGGGAGTAATCAGAAGATCATAATTATATCCCTAGCCAAATTTTTTTGAGGTCGTATACCAGTAAAAGAAGTGATTTGATAATCATTATCATAACCCATCACAAGATCTAACAAGTTGTTGTGAAAATCGAGAATATGGAAGAAAGCTCATGTGCATTTAATGCAAAACGCTTGATGAAAAAAATATAAGGACAATGCCACAACTAGTTATTTCATCGCAAATTAAAAGAACTTAAGAGTTGTGAAGGCGATTAAGGTGATCAAGTGATCTCAAGGTTTCTCCAGCAAGGTTCAGGCTAACAATCTACAAAATCAGTAATCATGGATACCCCCATAGTTGTTGATGTTTCTGACAAGCCTCAACCAGTATTCACAAAGACACCTTATGTGGAAATTCAGACAGATCCCAGTGGAGCATTTTCAAAAATTCCGATTGGAGTTATTTTGATAGAAGATGTCAGGGGTTACATCTATGTCAAGCAGGAAGAATTTGTTCATCACGAAAAGATGCTAGATATCTGGACTGAATAGATAGTTGATCAACAAGGCAAGGTCAAACCAAAATTCATCAACCTAGTCCAGAAGAACCTGAACACATGGAATAACTTTCCAAAT
This sequence comes from Cryptomeria japonica, assembly GCF_030272615.1. Taxonomy (NCBI): domain Eukaryota; kingdom Viridiplantae; phylum Streptophyta; class Pinopsida; order Cupressales; family Cupressaceae; genus Cryptomeria; species Cryptomeria japonica. The sequence goes on along the minus strand of NC_081406.1, from coordinate 280,332,617 downwards.
TTCCGTCATGACAAGAAATGGGTCAAATTGGCAATGAGCATATTTCATGACGAGTTTCTTTGGTTGGACCAAACCCATGTGATAACCAAGGAAGTGATGAAGACTATCATAGGTCAGAGTGACTCTGGTGAATTTCCCATACCGAAGTTGGCCAAAAAAAAGGTTGTCATAGAATTAACTAGTGCCACATTTGACAAGCGTTCGCTAGCCATCAACAATGTCAGAAATCTAGCAGTTAAGTATCTCTCTCTAATGGTTGCAAAATTTATTTTACAAATAGATAATTCCATTTTTGCTATCGTTGTGCATATGGCTTATGAGATGGAAAAGTTAAACAAAGATTTTGACCTCTGTGAAATCTCGTGACAACAATTTCTGGAGAATCTTGTTCAGTGTAGGGAGAAGATGGACTCATTTAAATTCAGTACCCTAGCACTATGCATCATGTTCTACTTCATAGAAGCGTTATTCGGTCACAGTAGGATTTCTAGTCTCAAGACAAATGGACAACTCATCAAATTGCAGATAGGATCAAAGGATTTACTAATGAAAAGGTTGGAGAAGAAGAGTTTTCATTGTTCTTTGTTGTCTTTCAAATGAACATGCAAAACTGAGATGGAATACCAAAGGAGATTGTTGAGAAGTACAAAAAGGATATCACAATTATAATTACAACTGACAAATGCTACATGGAAGCCGTTGTGCCCAAAAAATTATGGGTCCCTCCTTTTGGATATGAAGTTTCATTTGATATTCTTGATGGAGCAACTAAAGTTGTCTTAGAGAGTCCGGTAGATGATTCCAATAACATTTTGGGACTGTTGATGAAAAATCCTTACAAGTTTGGATGGAAATCACCAAGAAGGACTGGAAAAGAGAGTGAAAAAGGTCATTCAAGAATCCTTGGAAAAGGCTAATTTGACTGAGGAAGAAATCTCTAAGGTTAGGTGATCCAAAAGACTTGGTGCATCTGGAGCAACCAAGGCTTCTTAGGCAAAGCTTCCCTCCTCAAGCTCCCCAAAGAAGAAAATCAAAATCAAAAGGAAAACTATTGTCTTGGAGTCTAAGGAAGAAGTTGAAGAAGCTGAGAAGTACCAGATACATGTTCAGAAGTCTAGAGGAAAGAAGGTCAAGCAACCACTCGATGCAGGAAGTATCTATGAATCCTTCACTCAAGGTAGGAGTCATAGGGAGGTAGGTAATCTGTTTACTAATGCCAGTGCGGAAGATCAAAATGCCATAATTAAAGGTTTTATTATGTATTCTGTAAAATTTGAAGTTGCAATTGAGGAATATAGAAATATAGTTCCAAACAAATTGTATGAAGAGTTAATGAGGATAAGGCAAATTTATAGAGAAGAAGAACAAGTTATTAAAGATATATATTTGAAGTAGTCGACTCAACCCTCTCTCTGGAAAACAAGGCCACCTTATTGGAAGTATTTAAAACAAAGTAAAAAACCAAAAAGAACTTAGATGATCTCATGCTTGGTGTACCCAATCCCAAAGAGAAGGTTCAAAAAGAGATCATGGATACAATTGTGTCTATTGCCAATAATCATGGTCTTATCTCCTCTGATTTTGGTACCACCACTGATATATCTGAGGATGTGCATATTACTGTCTCTGAAGACAAAGGTGATCCCTCAAATAATTTGATGGATATGAATGATGTGTTTGCCATGGAAATTCCTCTAGCAATGTTATGGACAACAATGATGTTGCCAAAACCTTTGAAGTTCCTCCAGTCAATCTTGGATTTGACAAGGGTAAATAAGTTGAAGGTTCTACTGTAAACCAAGTCTTCGATAAGGATGAGAAAAACACTAGATGTAACATTGCATCATAAGTAAAGGCAAATATCCCATCTAAGGAATCTAATGTGTAGGTATCCATAATTGGAATGAATCTCAACTCCTCAGAAGATGCATGGAAGAAGATATTCTTTGCTCAGTTGATATTCCCGCCAATCACATCTTCTATGCAATCTATTGATTTATCTAATATAGATCCGGTACAGAAGCTTGAGATTGGAGAAGAATTTATTTCCTCTACAAGGCAATATTTTCATAGAGGAAATGAAATTGTTGAAGATCTCCTAATATTACTCCATGATGCTATACATGAATATTAGTTAGATCTAGATATTCTGAGTGTGGAAAAGTGCAAAATACTGATCAAATCCTTGGATAGTCAGGCTGATACAATCTGAAAGAAGTATGAGAACTTAGCTGATGACAAAGAAAGGCTCTTGCAAGAAATCAAGTCCAAGTGTGGATCAGCTCGTCAACATATTTCCCAGCTTATCGCTAAATGTCGGTCCTATTTGGAGAACAAGGATATATTGTTTGCTTTTAGTCTGCAGTGGTTGGATGCTACTCAAAGCATAAAAAATGAGATGAACATTATTGAAGACTAGATTTGGTAGGCACAAGCAAACTTCAAGCTTTCCAAAGACCTATCTGGCCCCAAAAGATCAAAGATTGAGGAACTACATGACATATACTATGAGTTGCAGCAACAAAGAGACAACATCGTCATTCTGCTAGGTAAGCTAAGATATTTTAGCAATGAAAGTATCTCTTTTATGTACATGGCTCTTTCTTGTGCTTCAAAGTTATCTTACATTGATCCCAGTTCCATTCCCGAAGCAGAGAAACTTCATGCGTCCCTTCTAGCTCGGATGAGTTTTTGACAGAATCAATCTCTCATTAGGACTCACATAAAGACTCTTGGACTGCTCACGCCCAAAACCTCAAATAGTCCTCTGAAAATTAGTAGATGTTCTTGTTAGGGGGAGTTCATAAGTTTTTGATACTCCACTTACCCTTTGTCATTATTGTCAAAAGGGGAGTAGTAGAGGTAGGAGTAATTCTAGCAGTTAATTACTCTCTTTCATTTCATGCAGAGACTATTGACACTTTATTTTCTATTAATATTTCAACAAACTCACTTTGTATAACTTATATTGCCATCAATGACAAAGAGGGATTTTTTTGGCCTATTTTTCATTGTTGTCATAGTTATTGTTTGCATTCGACATGTGGGTATGTGGTCCGATTTGGAAAAGTTTGCTTTATCATGTTTTGCATAGTTTTGAGGTCCAGTATTTTGTGTTATCAGAGGATGCTTATGAGTCTGGTCCTATTTGGATATTATTATTGCACACATTTCAAGATTCAGTCCCATCTAGATATGGTGTGATGCACACTTCTCAAGTTTGTAGCTGAAAGCCGACACCGCATGAAGCCACCCGGATTGTTGTAGCGTGTGGTTAAGTCTGGTCTCATCCACTTCGGCTGAGCCGAGTTGACAATCAAATGGTGTGGATATATATCATCAAGGATATCATTTGCTAGAGGCATGGTTGTTGAAACACAACTATTTTGATGTACTATATGTGAGGTAATCATGGTTATGTGTTGCGTGCAAGTTTGGTATAATGAATTTATGTGACAGTTTATGTACTTCAAGGGAACTATATTCCATGCATATGTTAGATGCACTTGTAACAGTTCAAATTTTGTGTACTCCATAAATTTGGCTATAAGCCCTCTTTGTAATTTGGACAGCAAGTCCAAAACCGACAGTGAGCCACCCCTTTGTATTGTGTAACCGGTTGCATACTACACTATTCCTGAGAGTATCATCTCTCTGTGGGTTTTCCCATATTGGGTTTTCCACATACAAATCTGGTGTTATGTGTTATGTCTCCATTTTTGTTTACTGCACTTTGAATTATGTTATGTGATTGGTTAATAAGAAGTTTAAACAAGTTCAAGGGAATATTGATTCACCCCTCCCCTCTCAATATTCTATTTATTCAACATAGCATTCCGTATTCGTCAATTTACTTCAATTATCCCTCATTTTGCCCTAATTTCACAATTACCTTTCAAATTCAACTAAGAAAGAGGATAACTAATAATAACCAGTGAATCCAATTAGAATATCAACCTTTTCCTTATTTGGATTGAGGCTAGATCTATTGGGTTCAATCCTCTTTCAATGTGTTTGGTTAATTTAGATTATTAGTGGTTTTATTATCTTAATTGACCCTAATTCCAAATTACACCATTAAACTTAGCTACCTATTGAAACATGGGATGACCTCTTAGTGTGTGGGATCTAATTGTAGAGGTCAACTTCTAGAAAGGTTGGTTCCTATCGGTACTTCACCTAAAACCTACTCTAAACTATTGGTTTTCAATGGGAAAAGGGCATGAAATGCTTGAAAATAAACCTACAACTATGTTGGTGATGTATATAATTGATGTCTCAAACCTGCACTAATATTTTGACATACGATTTTTTTAGTTGTTCAAAGGTTTCTTACACAACTTGAGTATTAAATAAATTCACAAATAATTATTTTGTATGAAAGCTTTGAGTTTTCTCAAACTAAAGAAGGAAAATGTCATTTTTTCATAGATAGAGTTCATTTAATTCTCTACACAACAAGCAACCTATATGAATGAATGTATTTTCTTATCCTAAGGTGCTACAAGCAAGATATTTACTTGAGGATTTAACAATCACATAAAGTGTACATCTAGAACGATCTTGCACATAGATAAAAAGAAACTTTGAAGACAACCCCAAATTGAAATTTATTGATAAGCAGATGTTCTTATAGTTGTACAAGTCTAGTGATTTCTTGATATTTCTCAAATGTGAGATTTTAGATCAATAATTTTTAGTCACTAGACTGAGTTTTATAATTACAGTATAATGCTTTCCAAAAAGAGCTCCCAAAAGTTACAATACTTGACAAAAATTGTAAGAAATCACTCAAAATTGAGTTCTAAGTGTGCTTATATTTCTTACAATCATCTCCATATGGGAGAGAACCTAGGGACCATTAAAAGCAAAAAGTAAATTTTTAGGAGCCGAGTCAGCCTACTTTGAGTGCCCAACTAGAGTATTCATTGACGAGTCTTCAATTGCTTTGAATTGATGAGTTGTTGATTGGGTTGCTAGATGCTTGGAATGCATTGGAGTTGCCTCCTAAATCCCTGGATATCCTCAAACTTGGTCAAAAAGCCTCCAAATTTCTCTAATTTCGTGTTCCACTTTGCTTAACTTATTCAACTTGTCTCCAAAATAATAGGACACCTGATGTCTTCATGTTTTGGGTCAAATGAAACTGAAAATGGTCATTAAAGATGCTCAAAATGCCCCAAGCTGAGTCATTATAGTTTCAAATTTCTGCCCACGAGTTCCCCTATCCTTAAGGTGTCCTTATGAAAGTGAAAAACACTTAAATTCATTTTAAATCCTCATTTACTAAGTGTTATTCTCAATGTCTTGGATTGTTAACAAGTTCTTTCATTTCTTCCCTTGACATATATCTGGGTTAGTGCATTCTCCCAACATTGCATAACCGATAAGATGAATGCCCTTCATATTTGTACTATCATATTCTTCAATACACCATGAATTTTACCCCCTATTTTCTTCTTACTCTTGTTGCACTTTGTATCTTTAATGTGATATTGGTTGCTTGGTCTATATGCCTACACAGGTTGTTATAAATGTCCTAACCATGCCTGTATTGGATTATTATCACTTGTTGGTTGTGGCAGACTTTTGACAATGGTAACAAGCTAATAGGTCAACACACTTCATAAGGTTTCATTCTATGTCACACTCATCTGGTTGCTCTTTTCTATGGAGTACTTTTTTGTGGGCTCTACTCATCGATTCTATATGTTGTGTATCTTATGAGTGAACTATCATATCATTACAATATCCCATCTCTATGACAAAACCTTGACCCTCAAATATGATAGGTGTATGTACAAGGCTTATCTCAAAGGTTTTTCTTGCATGAATCCTTGGAAAAAGCTCCTTTTATCATTGAGATAGTGAGGCATGATAGAAACAGTACATCAAAAGACATGTAAACACCTAAATTTGATAAATCTAATTAATTGAATTTATCTATCCCAAACACTTTTAAATTAAATAATTATGCATTATTCAATTAATTGGTGTTCCCTCTTTCTAGATAATTAATTTTTATTAATTATGCTACAGTCCCTTTTAATTAATTATTTGACAACCCAAAATCATCTAATTAATTAAATATTCCTCCATCTATTAAATAAATCAAATACATGATTTGATTATTTAATTCACTTTTGTCCCTTTTCTTCTAATCGCCTCGCATCCTACATCACACATGGATTAGCGCATAATCCATACATTGCATATCATTCATCATTCATACACATCATTCACAAGCATCACATCCCGCATCATCCATCAGGCAATACATAGTGCATCATAATCCATCACATACACATCTCATATCCATGACATACATTTCATATTGCAAAGCAATAACATAGTTTCAATTATGTAGTATGCATCCATACATCCATAGTACTCATGAAGCATATATCCATATCATAACAATAAGCATGCGATGCATCATAATCATCATAATACCATCCTATCGTGCATCACAAATGGGTTAGCACATAGTCCATAAATCACATGCCATGTGTTTTCATACATCCATCATATCATAAGTCATCCATGCATCCATGTCATCACATAAACATACATATGAATCGTTACTTCATAATACCATCCCATCCTGCATCACAAATCCATCTGTGCATATCATAAATCACATCATGTCTTGTAATCATCCATGTATACATCACATCCTGCATTGCAAGCATGTTAGTATCACATATCATATGCATCCATACATCATAAATCATACATACATGAATTGAAAACATAAAAGTACCCTACATAGGGGCTGAATCAATCTCCATCATATAAGGTATGTCACAAAGTACATGTACAAGTGTATCAATATCTACATCATATGGTACAACATGATTAAACAATAAGTACATCCATGAATGATGAATAAAAGAATGGTGAATACCTTGCATGGTCAAAAAATGCATGCAATGTAAAGAATCAATGAATACCTCCTGTCATTTCCAAAGACACTTGTCATTTCTTGTTGAGCCACTTTGAGGACAAGTGGGACTCCCATTCCACATGGCACCTTAAGGATTGCCACTTGTCGTCTTTGAGGACAAGTGTCTCATTTCTCAAATCCTCCCTAGGTAAAAGTACAATATTGTGTCACGTTTTAGGCCAACTTATCAACAAAAATGAATTTAAGTTTTTCTAACTAAAAATTAATTTTAGTCAAACATATGATCTATATAGATTCATTATAAATAATTTATATATGAACCACAACTTTTCCAATAGGAAATGTCTACTAAATGTATATTTTATATCACTTTGGGTCTAATTACCCAAAAAAAATTTATGAAAAACTCAATCTTTCAACAACCCCTACTCTTATATTTTTTATTTATTTTTAAATGTAAAAATACCCTTTATAGATCTACAAGTGAATATTTCAAAATATATCTCTTTTAATATTTTAATTATTTATTTATATTTTACATTTTTGATTATTGAAAGTAGGTCATCAACACTTAAATATAAGATTGATTATCTTGACAAGAAAAATACTAAATTTTATTTAAAATTTTTGAAAAAAATATGATGCACTAGACAAAAGAATCTATGTCAAGATGATATAATTATTTTCTAATTTGGATAAATAATGAATAAAAAAGGTGGTAGCAAATGGAAAGAGTTGTATGTCAGTACACTCAACTTTTCAATTTTATTCAAAAATATATATTTATAAAAAATAGTAAAAAATATATCCATTCACTAAAGTTTCAAATTATCAATATACACAAAAAAATTGAAGAAAAAAAGGTAAAATTTATTAAATAAAGTGTGGCGGCTTGTGTAACTTATATTTGAACATTCTATCAGCAACTAAATTATAGTATTTACTTTATACAAAACTATATTCAAATAATTTTTAAATATTTTATAAAAATTGTACAAACATAAAATACACAAAATAATATACATTTTATTAGTTTACATCATTTCAAAATTCAAAACATATATTTCACTTTCTATTGATTCTGTTAGAGTTATCATGTATTAGCTAATAATTATTTATTTAATTATTAGTCTATTATACTCTACGCTTAAGCTAAACTTAGGCATTTAATAATATGGTAGGTATTTAATAATTATTCTAATTATTAAATACACTTTATCCCTTTAGGGTTTCTTTAGGGTTGCATATTATCGTTTTATAAGGATTGTATTGTACTTTTTTATTAATTGATTCCCTCTCTGAATGATAATCTTCTTCTTAAAAGCCATTATTATTTTTTGCCTCCATTCTTCTCTTGTGACAGGTATTTTACTTGCAGGTGTTCTTGGGATCTTTGAAGTTGTATTTTCTCAACTTCTTCATGGTATCAGAGCCTACATCTGCTACTGCTTGCTCCTGATTTTTAAGAAGATTTTTTGGAGGCCAAGGTTTCAATTTTTTTTTAAGAGTTTTCTTTTGGATCTGGGGTGTCTCTTTGTTTTTGGGCTTTTTGGGCTCAAACAAACCTCACCATTGAGCTCAAAACACCCCAAAACCCCCATTTTCATATAAAATTTGTCCAATTTGGACAACTTTGGCTCTGACAATTTTTTTAATTATTTTGGCCCTTCTAGGGCATGAATTTCAAGAAAAAAATATTAAATAAAAAAAAGAAAAAAAGAAGGTTTTGTTTTAAAAAAAAACACATACAAAGGGGAGGGGGGCTCTGCAGGTTGTGGACCTAGCTCCCGCCTCCTTGTCTGACACCTCTGTGCGCTCAAGTTCCGTCGGCCCCTGTCACTGCCACCCATGGCCCCACCGGTCCATGTCGTAGCCGACCATGGACCCGCCTCCCGCTCGCCGGTGGTCTTTTCCTTTGCCGCCGACACACTATTGCTCCGCCTGCTGGGACCCATCGGTCGACCGATAGCTCGCTGGTCTTCCGCCATCGCCGGTCTCTACCTTTCGTCGGCCACTGCCGGTTTTCTGACCATCATTTTTTATTTCCGGGGTTTTTTCTCAAGCGAGTGAATTTTTTTCCGGCAGGGCATTTTTTCAAGCGACATATTTTTTTGCAGACGGAGGGATTTTTTCCAGCAGGCAGGGAATATTCTGCTGACGTCAGCACTGTGTAGGCAGTCTTCAGGCCCCTTCTGGGCCCATCCGTAGCACCTTCAGTCTTTTGGCCATATCTTGGGCACACAAAGGCATTTTTTGACAAACCTTATATCATCAAAAAGCTCTTTCCGAGATCTATCCAGATCTGGAGGTTTGAATTTTTTCTTTTTCTTTTTTTGATGGTGTTTTTTGCTATCACAGCTAGATGTTTGTTTTTGCACTCCAGGAGACATAACTTGAGCATCCGAACTCCATTTTTTGAAAATTTATATCGTTGGAAAGATTGTTCTGTGCACCTTCCATCCATACGAGTTTTCTTTCCAGATTTTTCTCCAGGTACATTTTATTTAGTTTTTTGCTTTTCAGCACTTTGGTGAATATCTTGGATGTTTTAGGTCTTGGGATCTCTTTCTTTGAGTAGGATGTCTCATCTTTGACTGTTCTTTCAGTATTTCCAGTATTATGTCTCTTCTGATCATTATAGACTTTTTTTTGTAAGCATTTTCTTTATGCAAACACACTGAGATAAAGTGCCACTATGCATTGTATACTTGGGATCTTGCACATCTCGTGCCTTATTGTACATGCACTACATTATAAAGTGCCATTGGGGGTTGATGTTTGCCTTTGTTTGCCATCCACCTTTGTCACGTGAGTGTTCCTTCCATGATATTAGCCTCATGATGTGTGTCAAGTGAGTGTTCCTTCCATGATACTATGTACTTTCTCTGCACCTTCGATGTTCCTGGTTCTTCGTCATGCAGTTCTTGTTGGCCATCCTTTTTAGTGTACCTGTCCCTCACCCTTGTCCGCATTATGGGGGGGTTTCTCCTGTTGTTCTAATGCTTCCTTGGTTCGTAAGATCAACTCTTTAGGCTTTGGTGTTTTATGCCATATGTATCTTTGAGTTTAGTTGTTTGCCTTTGTTTGCCATCTGATTTGAGTAGTGTTATTTGAGGGCACTCATGCAGATTACAGTCTTCTCTACCTGATCATATTTTATTTCAGTGGAGGTTCTTCAGATTGACAGTTATTCTTCGACAGTGTTTGCAGGTTCTTCATGCTTCAGTGATTCTTCTGCTCTTCTTTTGTTCCTATTTTTTGGAACATTCTTGTTTGGAGGCTTCTTCAGTCCTTCTCTTGCTTTTTCCATCTCTTTTTGGAGTAGAGTTTTTTCCCACGTGGTTTTCTCTATTTCTCCGGTTCATAGAGATTTGGTTGTGATTGAGTACCTCATCAGGCCTTGTTGTCGGGACCCAAATTTGCCTTCATCATGTTGTTGCATTTTTTGCTTCATGCATTTAGTTTTTTAGCTACTCCCTAAGTTCATCTTAAGAGGGGGTATTAGAGTTATCATGCATTAGATAATAATTATTTATTTAATTATATTAGTCTATTATACTCTACGCTTAAGCTAAACTTAGGCATTTAATAATATGAGAGGTATTTAATAATTATTCTAATTATTAAATACACTTTATCCCTTTAGGGTTTCTTTAGGGTTGCATATTATCGTTTTACAAGGATTGTATTGTACTTTTTTATTAATTGATTCCCACTCTGAATGATAATCTTCTTCTTGAGAGCCATTATTATTTTTTGCCATCATTCTTCTCTTGTGACAGGTATTTTACTTGCAAGTGTTCTTGGGATCTTTGAAGTTGTATTTTCTCAACTTCTTCAAATTCAATTTAAAAAATTGAATCAACATTGGCCATTTTCTTTATAAAAGTCTGACACAACTTTGTACTATTACCCTCCCCTCACAAAATCCTATTTAATCCCTCCATTTCCTTTGCATTTGACCCACTTTTTTACATTCGTACCTTTGTAATGCCAAAATACCAACTCATCTTTTGCAGAACCAAACCATCTTATAACCTATATCATTATCATTTACACCCATTTTAGCTTAGTTTTGCATTCACAGTCATGAAGAATATTCAATCACTCTTGGGGTCATAGCAATCAAGCACACATCAAAATCCAATCAAGCACAAATCCTCAACAAAAAAGAGCTATTGAGTTTGCGCTTTCTTGTTCATTTCTTGTCTTTTTAGCTTTCTTTTTATCGTCTAATCTTGAGTGTTTTGCTTGATAATTGTGTAGTTAGATTTTTAATTAAATTCTCGATCATTTTATTACTCACATTTTCACGCACACATTTTTGGTACACTCGGTAGGACCAATGTCACAGGTCATTTCTCACGTTTTTGTCATTTTAGTGTCTTATTTTGTAGATTTTGACCACCTGCAAGCAAGAACATGAGAATACAGATGGATTTTTGCCTCGATGGAAGTGTATTTCTTCAGTAGCTCAATTTTGAGAAACAACAGGATTGCTAGTTGAAATAGTGAGATTGGAAGGAGAAACGACAGTAACGCGTTCTCGCAATCATACAGAAGGTACAAATGCCTCATTCTTCTCTTGGCTTTTTTATATTTAATTATATTATTTAACAATCAAATAGCGAGATTGATAGGTGGAGTAGTAGGATTGCCGTCTGAAATAGCGGGATCGGACAGAGAAGTGGCAAAATCACTCTTCTATCTGTGTTTTTTGTCATTTTGTCTAGTTTAGTAGTTTTATTTTTACCAACAGGGTAGCTAGATTGCTAGGTGAAGTAGCGGGAATGCTTTGTTTTTCTTTTTTTTTCTGTCATTTTCCAAATGTTAATTTTACTAACCTGCTAATCTATTGTGTTCTTTCTAGTTTTTGGCTATCGTTTGGTATAGGTTCGATAGTAGAAGACCCCAAACACTTGAAACACCAACTTGTTTGTTGTAGGACTGCCAAAGAGGGGTGCATTTATAAACAACTTGATACTAAAATGAATCACGTGTCTTCTGCTAGTTAGAAAACACTTCAATTTCATAAGGAAAATGAACCCTTGTTTTGTTTGGCACACTTGTGCATGTGAGTGGACCTACTACTAAAACACACTATCCTCTCCCCTAGCTCTCCTTGTCTTGGGTGCAAGAGAAAAGTTTTAGTGATTCTCAAGTTCTCTTTTTTAGGTAGAGGGCCTACCTCCTAAGTAGCCAATTAGGTCGGGTGAGAGGGAATGACCCAAGTGGTACTTTCTTTTAGTCCGCTATATAAATATTTGTGATTTTGGACAAAGCCATAATCAACTAGTGTAGCTACGTTATACCGACGGTTTCTCTCAGTATCTACATACAAATACCTTCGTGGTCTTGACGAAAGTCAAAATTCCTTGGTGCTTGTGTGGTAGATGCGTAAAACCCTATGTTCTATGGGCTGGGATATACCTTAAATGAGCTAGTCGCCGCATGTATAGCCACTAGATTTACCCCGAAAGTTCCTCCACTACGAACCATTATTTTATCAACCCAAAACCTTTTACTTGTTAGTGCAAGAGGTCAGACTTTCGAAGCTGCCCCAATTCGTACCTTACAATTATTGAGATAGATGTTCCCTGATTTGTAAGATCTTCGAATCTTCAGGGTATGAGATTTCGTTGTACCCAAGAATCGTGTGTCGTGGTGGGGTAGCTAGCACCCCTAAAATCTCTTTATGTCCGCTTTGTTTAGGTTTTTGGAGAAATCCAAGTGGGAATCTAGTAGGTAGTATCATTTGTCCAGCCTAAGAAGTACATGATTGTAAATGTGTTTATCATACTTGCGTGTTTGTTGTGTTTGGTGTCACAAAGTCTTTTTTCCAAAAGTCAAGTTTCAAAATTGTCTTAAATCAACGGATTCATAGTCATCTTTGGTTAATTAAGTTTGTCAGTAACTGTCATAATATTGTCTGTTCCTGCGAGATCACTACTCGAAATGACAGGAACAATGTTTGTTCTTGAGTCAGTTTACCACATCTATCAAACAGTGGGATTGCACCCTGAAAGAGTGGGAATGCTATTATTTTGTCATGTGAGTTGCCAGATTTTGTCAAAACGACAGAAACGTTGTGCGATTACCAGATCAATTCAATACCTTTCTCGAAATAACAAGATTACTTCAAATCCTAAGAGTCAATTTACCTCCTTTGTGAAATAGCGGATTTGCACCCTGTAAGGGTGGGATCGCTGTTGTTTTGGACCTATGTTGCTTAGTTTGTCAATAACTGTGGAAACATTGTCTGTAACTGTGGGGTCATCTCACCAAACGTCGAGTATTTCTTATAGAAGGGGTGGGAACGCTAGTTTCTTTATTATTCTATCCAATTTTCATAAAATCCAAGTGCATGTATCATTCCAGCGGGTTTGTGAGTGTCCCAATCTTAGTTACGAGTCATTTTAGCATTGTCATTATCATCTACCAAGTTCGTGTTTCATCTCATCGTTGTTGGTTATCCCAGTTGTCGGTTAGATCTCGATCAACATTTCTAGCTTACGTCTTTATCATCGTCATTTCACACTTCCAAGTCCATTTCCATTATCAAATCTCATTTAAGTCAGGGATTATTTTTTCAATCAAAGTCCAATCTCCTAATCTGATCAATTGTATTATACAATTTCAATTAAATCAATCCTTATCTTTTGGTCAATCTATCAGTCCTCCCATTTAGTCCATCGTTATCTTTTATCATGCTAATGAAATCAAGCAATTAGTCCTTTTGGTCTCACTTTCTTGAATTGCAATACAATCTACATCTTTTATGAGATAGATGTCATTAACTCTTTGATTATATTGTGTATAGAGTTTTACCTCTTGTTTCATTGCGGTCTTATCGCCTCGAGCTAGAGGTTTGATTCACTTTGATCTATCTTGTTGCTTAAGTGTATCCTCTTGAGTAACCTTGGTTTTGCATTGCTTCATTTAGACGTCATCCAATTGTGATTTGAGTATCAATTCCTTGATTGATTTGTCATTGAATCAATCATTGCTTCCATTTGAGGACTTTATTCTCATCAACTTTGATTAAATTAGATAATTAATCCAATCCTTGACTTCAATTTTGTGTTCTCATCATTTCAACTCGCGGTTCATGCCCATCACCACTCGATCTCGATCTCAACAAGCTATGGAACAACAACCTTCTCAATTTGGAGCAGGATTTCTTAATCTGCAATCAAATCCTGATTCGGGCATTGGCCCCATCATGTTAGGAAATGTTCCTATCAATTATGATCCTCTTAATCTAATTTTCTCTGATGATATTATGGTTAATCAACCTAACGAGACAAGTACGCAAGACAATCCAATTGATAGATTCCTCGTGAATCTTGATAACACCCAAATGGTAGATGAAGTCGTAGAAAGTCATAAGAGTCTCGTTTTCACAAACATGGTTTCCCAAGGCATGACTGTTGCATCACCTGATATACCTGTGACTACTTGTCCACAAGAACCTCCTCAATAGAAGATACCCTTATAGAAACCCTCATCATCCTTCTCGATCCAACAACAAAACCAAGTTCCAATGGTGCCACCACAACATAGTTCCCAACTTGCATCGATCGAATTACCGTCTATGGGTACCTTGGACAGTATTATCAATCATTTTATGGTAACTCATAAGGGTCACACCGCCTCCACTCTTAGGAGGAGGTATCTATAATGCACTTGTTAATGTGCTATCTATGTAACTCATTGCATCACTTCCTATGATGGCTCAAATTACCATGACTTCCAGTGTGGTGCATGTTACACCTTTTGCTAATCTGGTCACTCGACCTATAAATGTGCCTTCGCATAAGCGCCAACTTGGACCACAAGAATTCCAAGTTATCCTAGACACCATTTTCCACACAATCTATCACTAGGGGCATGAGTTACACAATGCCATCATCGTCCATTTCACCACCTATGGAATCCATGTCGCAAGTTGTCAGTGCCCCATAATATCAACCACAAGTGACTTCACAACCTGTCATCTCGCAACAATGATTCAGCTACTTGCAAGCACCACCTTCATCTTATATGGTGACAAACGTTCATCAGTTGTTGGGTGGCACTAATCAAAATCTACCAAATCATAATGCTCAATATAACGTATATCCTAACTATGTTGGGGGCAGTTATCTTCAAGGTGGCACTCCTCAAATTCAATAGTTTCCCAATGTGCAATATCGGCAATAACATATTGCTCCTCAACGGAATGTTGTGACGTACTCACAACCACCCCAATATCAATAGTCGTCACTTGTCCAACAACTTATCCCTAAATATCAAAATGCGACAAACTATCAAAGCCTACCACAACAGTCTAACTATGGTCATTCGTATCAAGCGACACATAAGGTACCACAATACCAATCTGCCACGTCATCCCCTGATCCTTTTCCTGTCAATACTGAATGGGAAGTGTAGACGTATAAATCTGACCACCTTCTTAAATAAATATTCAATATCTATTTAAACCCCATCCCCCTTATTAATTAAATCTTATTTAATTAATTTCTTCATTTTCATCTATTTGATTAAATGAATTACTCAATTTATTTAATTAAATTCATCTAAACCTTTTCTAGCCTTTAATGAAATAAATCACTTTATTTAATTAATTCCCCTTCCTTCCTTATAATTAAATTGACCCTTGCATATAAATAAATCTAATTTATTAATAAAAAACCACCCACTTGCAAAATTAAAAATCACATTTAAATAAATCAATATTTATTTAAATCTATCAAATGTAAGTTGCAACCAAAATTATTATTATTATTTTGTAATTAAATTATTTTCCCCCCCACCCACTTGCAAAAGCCTGCATCTCCCACTTGCCTCCTATACCTCTTCTACAACCTTCTAGATTCTTCCAAACCCTTTAAATTAGCCTAATCAACTCCTAATCACGTCCTTTCCCTAAATTTGAGGAGGTCACTTCTCAAATTTGGAAGAAAGTCTTCTAAATGCATTCAAGACTCGATTTCCTTCAACAAGCTAACTTGTTGAGTTCCAGTCCTTCCAAATTTGTCCCCAAAGTCTTCCTAACCATTAGTGGTTAACTCAACCTTCCCACATGGTTAGAGACTTTCTCTCTAGCTTAATCCTCAGCTAACCCAAGGGTCTCATCAAGCACTCATGGATTCGAACCTAGTTATCCTATTAACCCTTGCACAAGAGTTTACCCCTTGGGTAAAGGGTTTATCCATTGGTTATCCACTAACCTAACCATAAACTTACCTCCTAAGGTAACCTCCATGTCTCCTCAGGCATTTAATGCATCTTACATCTCCTCTCAAGCCCTCTCAAGGTGACATTTGTCAACTTGGGATTGGATTGAATCCCTCACATGGATTGATAACTTTCAATCCTAGCCCTTGTTGAGATTATTCAATCTCAACCCTCAATTTCCCTATTTTCCCTATAAATAGAGTTATCATTCTTCATTCTCAATAATCAAGTCTTTTGTGCATCAAACTTATAGCCATTTTGCAGGTTAAGGAGCTCTCTTTGTTATCTTAAAGCATCAAGCATTCATCTCATAGAATTTTAGTTTCATTTAGCTTAAATGCATATCCTTTTCTAGCTTAATTAACTGATCTAGTAGCATTTAATCTTCAATTTGGAATTAACCTAGTTTCATATCTTCATCATCTTGAGCATTTAGTCTTGCATCTTGCATTTCATCTTAATCCATCATCTTAGCTTTCAATAGGATCTTAGTTGCATCCATTTTTATCCCAAAATCATTTAAATCTCGTTCTCTAGGTTGTCATCCAAGAGATCAAGTGCTCTTCCAAGTGAGGGCCACCTTGAATCTTGAGGATCTTTAGAGATAGAGGAGCATGGAACGATTTTAAAGAGTTTTGATTCATTAACTTGCTTTGTTTTGTTTTGATTTCTAACTCTAATGCAATATTTCATGTGTATGTTTGAGATGTTTTCCCCTATTGCAGGCTGATACCACATTCCAAGCATACAGGAAGAAATGAAGGCAACTCTCAAAACATTGCAAGAAAATAGCTCCATGCCAGTTTTCAAATTTGATGAGCTTTGTCATTACCCATTTCACAAGTCTATAGCGGTAATGCCCTTCCCTAAACACTTTTAAACATTAAAGTTTGATAAATACAAGGGGAAGGGTGATCCATGTCATCACATTAAGGAATTCTATTTGGCTTGTCAGGAAGTGTCATGGTGTGACAACTATCTTCTATGGTTGTTCCCTTAATGTCTCAATAAAACCTCTTTGGAATGGTTTTCCAAGTTGCCATTTGACACCATCACTACCTTCATGGACTTGTCAGAGCATTTTGTGGCTCATTATCACTATAATATAGAGAATGGTATCTCTATGCTAGACCTTTGTCAAACCAAGCAGAAAGGGAGTGAAAGCCTTCTAGACTACATCCAAAGGTAGAGAGCTCTCATTGGGCACCTCCCATGTACAGTGTCAGATACGCAATTGGTCCCATTATTCATCAGTAATTTGCACCCTGAGCTTGCATATCACATATGATTTTATTGTGCAAGCACCTTCAAAGACATCATGTCTAAAGGGTTGTCAATAGAACAAGCATTGATCGATGAAGGAATTATCAAGATCTACAAGGAGTACTCTGATAAGCTTGGCAATGATAGACAAAGATATTGGAACAAAAACAAGAATGTTGTAGGTGATGGGGTCACTGATTCCAAGATAGTGCAAATGATTGTGGCCGCAAAGTCGTGATCACCCTCGTAGACATACGCTAATCCTCCACAACAGTCATACACCAATTCTTCATCAACAATCCATGTCAATCCACTCCCTTAGGCTTATCAACATCCACACGCGCAAATGCAAAATATGTAGGCTAATAGAACTAGTGTGATCACTGTGTCCTAATCTCCTCCACATCAAGCAGGTCACAACGGTCCTCAACATCAATCCACGCCCATGGCGGAACCATTAGATGCAATTTTCAAATGCATGAAGCAACATAATATGGTTGTATATCCACAAACACAAGCGTTTCATGAGTCCAAACCTAATCTTGACTAGTACAAAGATAATGAGTATTACCCCTATCATCGTATTAAGGGTCACAACATGAACAAGTGTATGAAACTCATGCACCTGGTCTAGGATCTCATCAACGAAGGTAAAATTGTCATTGACCCTACCATAGGAAAGTCGCTCAATGGTAACCTTGGTATATACAAGAACGCTCTTCCCAACCATTAGGGGGAGGTCATCACGTCCGATGCTCGTCAAAACTGTACTACCAACCATATCAATTACAATAACGTGTCATTTGATTATGGTAGTATGATAGGTTGCATTACTCAGGTAGGTGATCTTGTCAACATGATTCGTGTCAAGGGAGCTGATACTCAATGTGTAGCGATCACTAGGAGAGCTCGTATACTAATCCTTAGGGATCTTGAACCTAACACTCCTCCAACAGTGTTTGTGTCTATGCAATATAACATCCTCAAACATTTAGAAAAAACTCCTGCACAAATATCCATCCTAGACTTGCTTAAAGCCTCGCCTACTTATTAGGACATTCTCACTTGAACATTGCAAGAAGCTCATATTACCAACAATCTAGACCCTATGCAATTTGAAGCCATGGAAGCCCATTTGTCTTCCACATATCACCTCAGTTTCACACAATCTAATGCCATGGTCCTAGATCCTGATCACATTCGCCCACTCAATATTGAAGCCATCATTAAATGCTACAAGGTGAAATGACTTCTGATTGATAATGGTTCTTCCCTGAAACTCTGAACATTAAAATTTGTTACTCAGGTGGGGTATATTGTTGTGGACATGCATAATCAATGCATCACTATCAAGGCATATGATAATGTTGAGAGAAGTTTAGTGGGGAGGATAAATCTCTCTATTCAAGTAGGCCTGGTAATATAGATCACATTATGTCATGTCATTGATCTTGATTTTCCATTTAATATCCTCCTCGGTCGCCCATGGATTCATGTCATGCAAGTCATCCCCTCCACTTACCATCAGTGTCTCAAATTTTCATATCAAGGCTACAAACTCACGATTCGTGGTGATGACCAACTATTCGAGTATTGTCATGCTCTCGAGGCTTCCTCCCCATATTCACATCATTGCCTAGGTATCAACATCGGAAACTCGGATGTTCTTTGCTATTTTTTGTTGTTTAGCTATTTTTTCTGTTCGCTAGTTTTTTGGACCAGTCGCTTTGTATGAGGACTCTATTTTCTCAGCTTTTTATTTTAACTATGTTGTAATGGTTTCGGGTCCTTAAAACCTATTTTTCATTCAATCAGAACATCGGAAACTCTCAAGATACTACATCATCCTCATATGTTGACCTTGATTTCATACTCATCATCTCCAAAGAGAAGACTTCCATCTCATCGAACTTCCAACTCAAGATCAACAACGTTGGTTGTGGCGAATACGCCTTACAAGGCACTTTCACAGTGGGCCCTTCCTCTAAACCCAATGCTCATGAGAAACCTACTAAGGAGCAGAAAAAAGAAAGAACCCTCATTCTGAAGATGTAGCTCCACCACATTCCAATCCCATGGAGAACTCAACCACAAGTTTATAGAAGGAGATATCAATCAATGCATTTTCATAGATTTTTTCATGGATAATGATACCCTCCTAAATCATTTGAAATAGAAATATCTTGTCTCACAAATTGGCCACCAGGAAGTGGGATTACCAAGGCAAAGGACTAGGACAAGAAGAAAATGGAATCAAAAGGCCTATTGATCCAACCCCTAATGTTCATCATTAAGGGCTTGGTTTTGGACGTCCCTCTCATGAAGCCTCAACTTCGGATAGAACTTTCAGAAACAACGAAAATGTTTTGGTCTATATCAAAGACATGCCTGAGGAGGTTGACAAACAAGCGTACGACAATATAGATAGCTCCTCAACCTTTGGTACATCCACCCTATTTGACACATCCATTCTCCTAATTGACCTTCCCCTTTTCCACCTTGAACTCATTGATTGGGCCTAAACTATTGCACACCTAGACACATTGCAAAATGATACAACGATCATGCAATTCCTAGGGGAAACTGAGTGTGCACTATACTATCATCCTAAGTAGAATATAGTGTATAAGCTGGATCCTCAAGGTTATTTTGGGGAAGAGGGGATCCTTAACTGCAAAAGTGAAAAAGATTTATAAAATTAAGAGTCTCGTGGTGAAAACCTTTTTAAGGCACCCACAAACCATAAAATAGTAAAAATAAAGGGTGTACCTTCTGGTAAAAACCTCTCTGAGGTGCTAGAGGATGAGGACTCCCTTTTTCCCCTCATTGATACACATGTTCCTGAAAGATTACTAATTCTTATAAATCAGACCAAAGAGATAAATTTGGGTACTGCAGACAACTTGCATATCACTCATGTAGCTGCTTCTTTATCTAATGATGAATTCCAAGTCTTCTCTGAAATCCTTTATAAGTAGCCTATCAACTTTGCATGGTATTATGCAAACATGCTTGGCCTCAATATTGAACTAGTAGTCCATCATTTGGCCATAGATCCAAATGCCAGGCCAGTTAAGTAAAAATTACCCAAGATGCATCCTAGAATTGCAGTGTTGGTCAAAGCTGAATTGGAAAAGCTCCTAGAGGTCAAGTTCATCTGACCAATTGATTACTCAAAATAGATTTCTAATACGGTACTTGTTTTTAAACCTTGTGGTGCAATCATAGTATGTACAAATTTCAAGGATCTTAATAAAGCATGTCCCAAAGACGAGTTTCCACTTCCCAACATCGACATCCTTGTAGATTTGACAATGGGACATGGAATGCTTTATCTCGTTGATGGATTTTTTGGGTGTAGCCAAATAAAGATAGCAAAAAAGGATCAACATAAGATAGAGTTTACAACCCAATGGGGCACCTTTTGTTATTAGGTAATTCCTTTTGGTCTTAAGAACGCAGGCACCAGGTATACCAACGAGCAATGACAATAATATTTCATGACCTTATGTACAGGATACTAGAAGATTATGTGGATGACATGCTAGGTAAATCAAAGACAAGAGTAGAGTATCTAGCTGTCCTCGAGCAGATCTTTGAACTCCTGGCTAAATATAAGTTGTGCCTAAATCCCAAAAAGTGTGTGTTTGGAGTTACATTAGGTAAACTCATATGATTCATTATTTCTAGGCACTGTATTGAGGTTGATCCCAAAAAATTCAAAGAAATCTTAGAGATGCCTCCTCCTAAAACATTGAAGAATCTATGAAGCTTGTAAGGAAAGTTACAATCCATCAAACGTTTTATTTCCCAACTTGTAGATAAGTGTCAGTCATTTACCCATCTTATCAAAAAAGGTGTTGAATTCAAATGGGATATCAAATGGCAGTAAGAATTTGATAAGATAAAGGAATATCTGGCTCATCCTCTATTCTTGATGCCACCCATCCCAGGTCAACCTTTACTCCTGTATATCTTGGTTACTCCAACTGTTATGGGGGCACTTCTATCCCAACATGATGACCAGGGAAAAGAAAGAGCAATTTACTACATCAGTTGGACTTTAGTGCGTTATGAGCCTAATTATTCTCCTATGTAAAAAACATGTTTAGTTGTTGTCTTTTGTTCACAAAATCTCTAACACAACATGTTAAGTCACACTATCAAGCTCATCTACAAGATTGATCCTTTGAAGTACTTGTTATCCAAAACAACACTCTCTGGTTGTATGGCTAAGTGGGTCATTTTTCTCAGCGAATTCGACATTCAGTATGTAGACAGAAAGGCCATTAAAGGATAGGTCATTCCAGACTAGTTAGCTGAAACACCCTTGGTTGATGCTTACCCATTGGTCACCGAATTCCCAGATGAATATGTATGCACGGTCACTGCACAACCCCCTTGGAGACTCTATTTTGATGGTTCTGACACTCAGAAAGGATCGAGAGCAGTTTTCTTATTTGTTACTCCTCAAGGTGATCTCATCCCCAAGTCCTTCAAGTTGTCTTTCCCATGCACCAACAATATTGTTGAATATGAAGGACTCATCATCGGTCTCAAGACAACTATCCAATGGAACATCACATATATCCTCATCTATGGAGATTCCCATCTAGTTATTCATTAGGTGAATGATGGGTATCAAACTAAATATGATAAACTCTTGCTTTACAAAAGGGTGCTTGATGATCTCAAGAAAAGTTTTAAGAACATCATATTTGATAAAATCCCCAAGGCACAAAACCAAGCAGCCGACACAATGGCAACCATGGGTCTCTTCTCACAATCGAATCAGATAGCCCTAAATATGAGTTTCTGGTTGAATAGCCCCTCTAGCCAACAATTGAAATATCACACACAAAAATGGTGTGCAACATCATTGGATCCCAATCACCCTGGTACCAAAAGATGGTACCCTTCCAACTAACATATCTCCTAACAAACGTTGAAACCTCATTCATCGTTGTGCCTAATTCTCCCTTATAGGAGATAATCTATATCGTTGTGACTATCATGACATCCTTGCTAGATGTTTAGATTCAAACGAAGCTAATCTTGCGATGAAAGAAGTGCACGTTGAAACTTGGGGTGCTCATACGAGTGGATATGTTCTTGCCAAATAGCTCTTACAAGTGGGATATTATTGGCCCACCATGGAACATGATTGTTGTGAATTCGCCAAGAGGTGTGTGCCCTATCAGGAGAAAGAATATTTGATCAATGTTCCAACATAGAATTTTTAGTCGATAACACCACCATGGCCTTTTTCCACATGGGGCCTAGACCTCGTTGGTAAGATCCATCCTCCTTCCTCAGATGAACACAAGTTTATCATCACAACTATTGAATATTTCACCAAGTGAGTTGAAGCCATCCATATCACCCTCATCACTAGTGTCCAAGTGTCCAAGTTTATCCTTTATCACATCATTTGTTGCTATAAAATTCCCTCCACCATCATTACTAACAATGGAACCCCATTTCAAAACCAACATATGTGCAAGCTCTATTACACATTCCAAATCCAAAATTGTTGGTTCACTCCATATTACCCTCAAGGAAATGGCTAAGCTGAGGCAAAAAATAAAACCCTGCTCTGCATCCTCAAGAAAGTTGTCAGTGAAACTGGTCGTGACTAGAACCTCCATCTCAATCCCACCCTTTGGGCTTATTGCACCAGAATCCAAACTCCCATTGAAGCCACTTCCTACTCCCTTATCTATGGTGTAGAATCAGTCTTACCAATTGAGGTCAAGCTACCATCATTACGTGTATCCTTGAGAGAGTTTGTTTCTAATGAAGATTGTAGAGTGGCAAGACTAGCTCAGCTTGATCTTCTTGATGAATAGCATCAGAAAGCATATGATCATCTATAGATCTATCAGATTAGACTAAAAATCCAATATCAGAAGAGGATTCACCCTCGTGAGTTCGAAGTTGATGATCTAGTCCTCAGAGAAAATCCACAGAATCAATAGGACCGACAGAAGAAAGGAAAGTTTGAAGCTAGCTAGTTAGGTCCATATGTAGTAACAACAAAGTATGGTTCAGGGGCCTATCGATTATCAACTCTAGAAGGGGAGCCTCTCAATGACCTCCTCAATATCCCACACCTCAAAATATTCTATGCATAGTCTGTGACAATGTACCTCATATTGAAAAATAAAATAAAAATAAAAATTGAAACATATATAAAAAAATTTTAAAAAAAAATTAATTAAAAAATGACAAAGATAGTAAAGAAAAATAAATTCGTTTTCTGCTGAAAACCACTTCTGGTGGCACTTCGGGCACATACATATGGCGAGAACTTGGAAACATACACTATGTGTAAAGGGCAGTTCCATTATCCTTTAGTATTGATAGAAAAAGGATCAGGGGATGGTGTAGCAGATTGATAATGCGGTGCCTGATGTGCCGCCTGATACAAATGACCATAGTTAGACTATTGTGGCGGTCTTTGATAGTTTGTTGATGTAGCATCGTAAATTGTACACCCTTAATTGGGTGGTACAATTTCACGCTCAAGTTAGCACCCGCCATAGTGTGTTGGATTTTGCATTTTTAACATTCCTTTAAGCATTTAATTAATTAGTTTAATTAAATCTAAAGTCCTCTTTTATCACTCCATATATCATAAAATTGAGCCCTTAACCCTAGGTGTGCCCCTTTTTATTTTATCCTTTTAATCAAATAATTCATTAAAGTCCTAATTAGGTCCTATTTACCTTCAAGGCCTAATTTCGCATATCTAAACATCTTGAATTGTTGCATCGAGTTGGGAATTACCTTATAATCAAGATACCTTGTATCCCTAAAAATTCAAAAAAAAGTTGGTCAGACCAGGATAATTTTCTTTGGTCCCGAGTTTTTCTCTCTGAATTTCAGGATCATGTTTTGGTAGTATTATAATGTTTAAATCCAGCTTCATGCAAAAATATATCAATTCTAGGTCATCCTATGATAAAAAACAAAGTTAGGGTTTCATATATATAACATTTCCTTTCCTCATTTGAAGGATCCAACAACTATAGCAATTGAAGGAACCTCTTGTGAAGTGAAAGTGTAGTTTTATGTGAAGTCTTCAATCAACAAATCAAGCATTTATTAAGTCTTCATCAACCACTTTCATCATCAATTGAAGATTTGAAGATACTCAAGAATAATAGATCACTGACTATTGATTGGTTTGTGCCTCTCCCTTAGGGTTTGGTATGATTTCATGTTATTTTCATAACTTTATGAGTTCCACAACACTTCTTTTCAGATCTACATTATTGATTTAGATCCATTATTACATTTGTGATTTGAAGCATTCTCATTTACATTATGATCATTTAGGGTTTATACTCAAAACATAGGGTAGAACTCTAATTTGCATTCTATCTCATTAGGTTCTTGTAAACACGTGAAATTATAGGACAAACATATTTCAACATTTTATTGGCCATTAGTGGAGTTGGAAATCACCAAAACAAGGGGTTTGACTAAGGCAAAACCCTATATAGTCACCCAAACACCATTTTTCATGTTGCAGGTGTAGGTACAAAAATCCGACAGAGCAACAAACTTGGGGAAAGTCAAAACTTGCAGATGGAGTCTCAGACCTAGAAACAGGCCCTAGATCCCTGGGACCACGGTGCCCATTGCCTTGTTCCTCTGCATTTTTGGGCATCTTATGGCAGTTTTGCATCTCAGAGCTTTAGTCTACAGATTCCAGAGTTTCAGATCAACACAATAACTAGGACCAAGGTGCCAACGCCCTGGTTCGACTCAATTTAGCTCAGTTTTTGGTGACAGGTGCACATCTAAGTTTTATTTATTGTTCTATAATTCATATCTTAGTTTCAATTTTGCATTTGTCTATTATTTCACTTTATATCATTAGTTTTGTTCATCTCCCTAGCTTATTTTATCATTTGTTGACATTTTGCTCATCTCCTCTTCAAATCAACAAAGGAATAGAAACCCTAAAGATATTCCTTGACTCTCTTCTACAAGAGCTAGTCAAAGTGAAGCATCTTCTTAGGCTCTTTCGTATTCCAATGTATGGAGGAAAGTGGGGTCAGGTCCTAAACTATCCGATCTCATTTTCATCATCACATTTGGTGAGCCCGATGTACTTACATTTTAGCACTTTCTAATTAGATCTTGTTATTGCATGTTTCTTTTCTGTCAATAACATAAAAATCTCAAAATATGCATTGTGTGTTCATTTCTTAAACATATAGGTCATGCACTTTTATGCTTTCATTTAGTTAATTGCATAGTTTTTTCATTGATTAGACATTTAGTTTACTTTCTTTACTCGTATTGTGTTTTTCATTGGATTTTGTGAAAAAAAAGGACATTTTCAAATATTTTCATGCCAAAAAAAAAAGTTTGGATTGCTACCTCGAACTCCATTCCATGTCGTCAATTCTAGGTTGATATGTCGGCCTTTGGCCAACTTGTCTTTGCATCGTGATAGTTTCTTAGACCTTCTTATGACCCTTCACCCCTCCCTTAAAGATCCTACTAAGGACATTTGAGGCAAGAGGATCATTTCAATAACACATGTATTAATGCTCTCCCTTCTAAAGATGAAGCATTAATAAACTGTTATTCCCTTTCCCAACAATGGTCTTACCAATGATGACATCAATATGCAAGAAGATATTTTTAACACTTCTCTAAATGATTTCCCTCTTTGGGAGGAACCATTGGAGAATGATGTTGATTACTCTCTCAATATGTCCCTCCCTTATGAGAGTATCATGGTCAAAGAAGATGATATTATGGTAACAGAGGGTGATATGATTGACAATCCCCTTGATAACACCTTGCATTCTATTTATTTCAATAATATTCTCTCTAAAGATGAAGCATTTCCCTCTCCCCAAATTGGCTCTACTCATGAGGATACCCTAGTTCAAGAAGAGTTTATTAACATTTCTTTCAAAAATATCCCTATCAAGGATAAAGCTTTGAAGAGAAATGTTGGTCCTTCTCCTATAGAGTACCTCTCTTATGTGGACACTTGTGTAATAGAGGATGATATGATGGCTACCTTTCCTACTAATACTACACATTCTTTCAATACTATTCCTTCTAGGGACGATACATCAATGACTAGTGGTAATCCCTCTCCCAACATTGATCCCATTCATGATAACATTTTGGTTCAAGAAGAGAATTATGACACTCTTTCAATAATTCCCTTCATAGAAACGACGTTGATCCTTCTCCTAAGATGTACACCCCTTGTAAGAATACTTTGGAACAAGGGAATTCTCTTAGATTACAAGGGATCACTATCATTAACAATCCCCTCTATGAGGATATCCCTCTCATTCAATCTAAAGAAAATCCGACTCATGAAGAAATGTTTAAGGGTGATAATCCTCTTTACGAGCCACTTGATGATTTTAGCTCTAGTAGACCTTCCTCACATGTTCCCAAACCATCTTCGATCAATATGATACATGTGAATGGTTATGAAACACCTAATAAACCCCTCTTCATAGTTCAAGGTGCTAGTCCTTTTCCAAATTTTCAACCTCTTAACAAGCCTATTCTAGTGGTTCAAGGTGGTTATAGTAATGATGCCTTTTGCACTGCTAACAAACTAGTTATTACTATGCAAGGAGGATATCCCACTAAGAGTCCTTATTAGTATACTAAACAAATCACCTGAGAGAGTTACAATTCAGTTGCCCACACATATAATATGAAAAACAATAGGCAACCTAATCCTCCTCTAGTTATTCCTTCTTCACTTCCTACTTCTGAACCTATTCTTCCACCAATGCCTCATATATCATAAACTCTTGGTAAGGAATATGATCTTATTGAACAACTTAAAGCTACTCCCACCAAGATATCTCTTTGGGATTTAATTCAAATCTCATCCACAAATCATGGAATTTTACAAGATTTTTTAAAGAACTTAGGTGTCCCACTTGCAGTGACACCTAATAATATGGCTTCTTTGATTGATCCTAGCAAAGAATCTAAAGCTCAAATTGTGTTCACACAAGATGAGTTACCCTCTCATGAGATACAACATAAATATGATCCTCTTATGATTGTTGTTCTTATCAATGGTAATGCTATATGAATAACCTTAGTGGATAATGAATCTTGCCTTAATATTTGTAGCATTGATTTATTGCATAAGATTAAGGTGGATACTTCTTCTGGTCAACTTGATTCTCTTACTATTTGTGACTTTGACAATATTGCTAAATAATCCTTAGGTACTATAACCTTGCCTATTAAGGTGGGACCTATTATTTTACCTACACTTACTCATGTCATGCTCGATAAGCTTACTTATAATCTTCTATTAGGATGACCTTGAATTTATTGTATACAAGTTGTCCCTTCTACTCTTCATCGTAGTGTCAAGTTCATTTATAACAATAAGATGTATACTTTGTATGGTGATACCAATTTACAAGCTTGTTTGCAAACTTCATCTCCTAAATCTTCTTCAACCACTTCTAATTTCTCTCCAATTACTCCTACTTCTTCAAGCACTCCTACTTCTTCGAGTACTCTTAATTCTTCTTCCACTCAAACCAAATTACCATATTCTCCTAAAGATACTTCTTCACTAGAAGAGATGCTCTTAGGTTATGATTGGGGTTCTTTAGACTTAACACCTTCTTTTGTAGGAGAATATAAATTCCCTCCAAGAGAACCCAACATTAAAAAGGAGAAAGATGTGGATGAATCTAAAAAGCGACCCTTTTTGTCTAAACAACTAAGTAACAATTTTGCGGCTGCTTCTAATTCAAACAATTATTTAAAATGTTCTTCTTATTAATATGATTATGCCATTGAGATCTATGAGGCCCCACCATATCTTTTTGATATGGCATCCCTTTATGGTCTGGGCTTTCACATCTTAGCCAAAAGTGGATATAATGGAAATGGTTGCGGCGTAAATGAGCAAGGGATCAAGGTTCCTTTAGAAAACAACATACATGAAGCTTCATTTGGACTTGGATATAATTTTTCAAAGCTCACCAAAGCATATAAAAGACCATCTATCAATGTGAATGCTATATTTAGTAGTGATGATGACTTTATTTCAATTAAATCATCCTCTACATCTCTCAACACTCATCCCACTCATAAGGAAATTATGGTGATTGAAAAGTCTCCTTATGAATCACCCCAAGAGATTGACAATCCTACTTATGAGGCTTTACCCTCTATTCATACCCTCTTTTATAGAAATAGGTCCCTAAGGAATTATACTTTTCCCTCTCCTAAGTTTTCTTTTATGTATGATGAAATTTGTGTTCAAGAGAAACTTGACTTAGAGGCCTATTCTTCTCCTACAAACTAGTTTCTTGATCAAGAAATTTAAATAGTTATCATCTTATACATGTTTTTTCTCTCATTTATTATAGAGCATTTAACATGTTGTATTCAAATCCTTCATCAAATCTATCATATATTTAAACAACATTAGTGGCTATTATGTTTCTTTTTACTATGTAACATTGGTAGCTTACCTATCAGGGGCGTACAATCATACTTTTGAAGCAACATAATAGCCTATTTTTGTCCCATCTCTTGTCTCTATGTATGGGGGCAAGAAAAATTCACACATCTCTACTTATTAAGATTAAAACTCCCCCTTTTGAGAAGTAGCATCTTCTATAAGGATTTATTATTGATTGTGGAGGTGTATATTCCTGTTGGGGATCTCCTTCCTCTTATTGGAACAAGTATCCCTAATGAGGATCTTAAGTACATATCCCTAATGGAGACCTCTTCCTCAGTGTTGGAATTCTATAATCATTCATCAAATTATTTTCTTCATTGAGTGGTATCTTTTATAATGAACTCTTCTATATTGTGGACATGCTTATCCCTAATGAGGATCTTTGTCCTTCTTTTAGAAGAGTGTTTCTTTTATAAATAATCCCTCTTTGATGTCCTTTCCTCTATGCTTGGGGGGCAAGGGTAATATTTAATTTTTTTTATGTTTTATCCAATGATTCACCTTTCCTTTGTAGAGTTGCATTTTTCATTTGATGTCATTTCTTGCATAGAATATGTGTGTTCTTTATTTAGGACCTATTCTTTGTTTGAAATATTTCATGAACAATCTCCCCTTAATGAAAGTGTTTAATCCTTCGCTAAGAATCCTCTTTTCCTAAATATCGGAGAATGTGTGTATTCTTCTTTTCCTTCTTTTCTTTCTAAAGATGTCATCTTTATTAATGATCCCCTTTACTCTTTAAGGTAAATTTCTTTGCATAATGATCTCTTCCTCCTTTTCGCAATTTAGAAGGTAATTCTTTTCCAAACTCTAATTCTGCATTTTTCTCTTAATCTTTTGCATCTTGTGTTAGAGAGCTCCAATTCTCACACTCTTGGTTGTATTGGAATTGTGGTTTAGATCTCTTTCTTAGCAAATGATTCTCCATTAGTTTCAATCTCGTATCAAACCTTGTTGTGAGCATTTGTCATCAATTTTCCTTCACAATTCGATGTGGAAAACATGATACCCTATTTCAACTCACTAATTAGCAATCCAAAATAAGGGGGCATATAGCTACCCTCGATTTTTGACATCCTTAGTAAGCATTTAGGGGATTTTGTTATTTTATCTAACAATGTGGTTTTGTAGGATGTGGTTCCAAAAATGTATTGCATATACCACTAGGGGCTTCATTCAGAATCTTATGGACGTATCCTTTTTCCCATGAATGTTTACTTTTCTATACTTTAGTTTGAATATGCACGTAGTGTCATATGACTGCTAAAGTGGGGGCTAAATGTAGCATAGTAAATTGTACACCCTTAATTGTGTGGTACAATTTCATGCTCAGGTTAGCACCCACCTTAGTGTGTTGCATTTTGCATTTTCAACATGCATTTAAGTATTTAATTTAATTAAATTAATTAAATCTAAAGTCATCTTTTATCACTCCATATATCATAAAATTGGGCCCTTAACCCTAGGTGTGCCCCTTTTTATTTTACTCTTTTAATCAATTAATTCATTAAAGTCTAGATTAGCTCCTATTTCAACCTTCAAGGCCCAATTTCACATATCTAAACATCTTGAATTGTCGCATCGAGTTGGGAATTACCTTATACTCACGATACCTTGTATCCCTAAAAATTTGGAAAAAAGCTGGTCAGACTAGGATGATTCACTCTAGTCCCGAGTTTTTCTCCCCGAATTTCAGGATCATGTTTTGGCGGTATTATAATGTTTAAATCCATCTTCGTGCAAAAATATATCAATTCTAGGTCATCCTATGATTAGAAACAAAGTTAGGGTTTCATATAGATAACCTTTCCTTTCCTCATTTGAAGGATCCAACAACTCTAGCAATTGAAGGAGCCTCTTGTGAAGTAAAAGTTTAGGTTTATGAGTCTTCAATAAGAAAATCAAGCATTCATCAAGTATTCATCAACCATTTTCATCATAAATTGAAGATTTGAAAATATTGAAGAATAATAGGAGATCACCGAGTGTTGATTGGCTTGTACCTCTCCCTTAGGGTTTGGTATGGTTTCATGTTATTTTCATATCTATATGAGCTTCACAACACTTGTTTTTAGATCTACATTATTGCTTTAGATCCATTATTACATTTTTGATTTGAAGTATTCTCATTTACATTATGATCATTTAGGGTTTATACTCAAAACATAGGGTAAAACTCTAATTTGCATTCTAGCTCATTAGAATCTTGTAAACACATGAGATTCTAGGACACACACACACACACACACACACACACACATTTCAACATTTTATTGGTTATTTGTGGAGGTGGAAATCACCAAAACAAGGGGTTTGACTAAGGTAAAACCCTATATAGCCACCCGAACACCATTTTTCAAGTTGCAAGTATAGGTACAAAAATCTGACAGAGCAACAAACTTCAAGAAAGTCAAAACTTGCAGGCACAGTCTCAGACCTAGAAATAGGCCCCAGATCCCTGGGACTGGGGCACCCAATGTCTTGGTACTTTGCATTTTTGGCATTCTATGGCAGTTTTGCATCTCAAAGCTTCAGTTTGCAAATCCAAAGGTTCAGATCAACACAGTTTTTGGGACGAAGGTGCCAACGCTCTAGTTTGGCTC
This sequence comes from Cryptomeria japonica, assembly GCF_030272615.1. Taxonomy (NCBI): domain Eukaryota; kingdom Viridiplantae; phylum Streptophyta; class Pinopsida; order Cupressales; family Cupressaceae; genus Cryptomeria; species Cryptomeria japonica. Next base: position 280,301,104 of record NC_081406.1, on the reverse strand, counting down.
AATTCAGCATAATTTTTGGTGATAGGTACACATTTGAGTTTTATTTCCCATTCTATAGTTCATATTTTAGTTTCAGTTATGCATTTCTCTGTTAATTTAGTTTATATCATTACTTTTGTTCATCTCCCTAGCCTAGTTTATCATTTGTTGACATTTTGCTCATCTCCTCTTCATATCAGTAAAGGAATAGAAACCGTAAAGACATTCCTTGATTCTATTTTATAAGAGTTAGTCAAAGTGAATCACTTGCTTAGGCTCTTTCATATTTTAGTGTATGGAGGAAAGTGGGGTTAGGTCCTAAACTATCCTATCCCATTTTTCACCATCACAACCGTATTTTGATATACAAGGATGTGTTGTTGGACAAGTGGTGGTTGTTGATATTGGGGTGGTTGTGAGTATGTCACAATATTCTATTGGGGAGAGATATGTTGTTTCTAATACTACACATTGGAAAAATATTGAATTTGAGGAGTGTTGCCCTGAAGATAACTGTCCCCAGCATAGTTAGGATGTATATTGGATTGAGCATTATAAGATGGGGAATTCAGATTAGTGCCACCCGATAATTGATGAACATTTGTCACCATATAAGATGAAGGTGGTTCTTGCAAGTAACTGAATTGTGGTTGCGAGACAACAGGTTGCAAAGTCACTTGTGGTTGATACTGTGGGGCATTGACAACTTGCGACATGGATTGCATAAGTGGTGGCACAAAAGATGATGGCATTGTGTAACTCATGCCCCCAATGATAGATTGTGTGATAGATGGTGGAAGATAACCTGGCATTCCTGTGGTCCAACTTGGCACTTGTGCCGAAGGCACATTTATAGGTCTAGTGACTGGATTAGCAAAAGGTGTAACATGCACCACACTGGAAAACATAGGCATTTGAGCCATCATAGGAAGTGATGCAATAATTTGACTGGATGGCGCATTAAAAAGTGCATTGTAGATACCTCCTCTTGAGAGTGGAGGTGGTGTGAGCCTTGATGAGTTAGCATAAAATTATTGATAATGTCGTCCAAGGCTACCCATAGGTGGTAATCCGATCAATCCAACTTGGGCACTCTGCTGTGGCGGTGCTGCTGGCACTTGGGTTTGTTGTTGGATCAGGAAGGATGACAAGGGTTGTTGTAAAGGCATCTCATGTTGAGGAGGTTCCTATGGACTAGTAGTCATAGGTATATCATGTGATGCAACAATCATGCCTTGGGAAACCATGTTCGTGAAAGTGAGACTCTTACGACTTTCTATGACTTCATCTATCATTTGGGTGTTATCGAACTTTGCGAGGAATCTATCAACTAGATTGTCTTGTGTATTTGTCTCGTTAGGTTGATTAATCATAATATCGTTAGAGATAATTGGATTAAGAGGATCATAACTGATAGGAACATTTCCTAACATTATGGGGATAACATCCAAATCAGGATTTGATTGCAGATCAAGCAATCCTACTCCAAATTGAGAAGGTTGTTGTTCCATAGCTTGTCGAGATTGAGATTGAGTGGTGACGAGCATGAACCGTGGGATGTGTGATGGTGGGAAAATGATGAGTGATAGATTAAGAGGAAAGCTAACCCTTTCCCTCAAAGAGAGATGAGAGTTTCACTATTGATTACCCTTCAAGCACTTTTCACCATTACATTGGGGAGATAAGGGGTAATTCACTAGATCTAATCTCCACATAAAGATGATAGATTGAATTCTGAATGAATTAAGGATGCTATGATGATCTCTTTATTCCCATTGTTTGATTTGAAATGGAAAGGAAATTGATTGAATTATGTAGTGCAAAAGTGACAAAGAATCGATTATAACTTGAGATATGAATATGGGATGAAGTTGTACACCTGGATTTGGCAGTAAAATGTCAAGATGAAGTCGCCCTAAAAATTTTGATGAAAATTTGTCTGGATTGTGGCGGGAATGTACATGGTCCTTTGAGAAATCCATGAAATGAAAGGAGTTTTTCCGTCTTTGCAAATAAAGCCCGAATCTGAAAGTACAGTTGCGCACCTACAAACTACACACAAAAAAGAGAGGGAAATGTGTTGGGATTGGTGATTTTCCTTTAGGTCAAACCCCAGTTTTGGAATTAACCAAGTAATGAAGGAAAGTACTTGCAAGTAGATGTAAATGAAAGACTAAATTGTAAATCACCTCAAGGGAGGTTGTAGTAGAAATGTTTATAGAAATGCTTGTGTGGAATTGAATGTTGAAATAAATCTCCTCTTCAATGGTTGAATCCTTGACTTGAATGCAACACCTAGCCTTGAAGGGAGACATGAGAATGCTCAATGCTGGAAAAGAATGCTTGAATGCTTGATCGCTTGAATATATCCAACTTTGACCTATCCCACTTCTTTTTTCTTATACAAATGAGAGTTCAAATACCCCTTAAATACATGTTTGAAGGATTTGAATTTCGTCACGGGCTAACATCGGGGAGATTTCCCACTCACTGCACAACCCACAATGCTTGCACTAGAAAAGTCTTGCCCCAAAATAGGGCAGGGACAGGGGCGCCATGCCCCTGTCTTGGGAGGACAAGGGCGCCACACCCCTATCCTAGGAGGACAAGGGTGCCACGCTCCTGTCCTACTCCTTTCTCCAGGGTAGAGTGTGGATAGAGTGATGTGGAGGCCAAGGAAAAAGCAATTTTCACAAGTTGAACACTCTCCGGTCTTTGATCAGGCTAGAGGATTTGAGTTCACATGCGTGAGGACCCTAATGCAGTCGTAAATTGCTAGGGTCACAATTTTATGACACTACAGGATGAAATGTTGAGAACACAAAACTGGAAGTCAAGGATTGGATTAATTTTCCAATTTAATCAAAGTTGATGAGAAGAAAGACCTTAGATGGAAGCAACAATTGATTCAATGATAAATCAATTAGGGAATTGATACTCAAATCACAATTGGATGACGTTTGAATGAAGTAATTTGACATTGAGGTTACTCAAGATGATGCACTTAAGCAACAAGATAGATCAAAGTGAATCAAACCTTTGGCTTGAGGTGATAAGACAACAATGAAACAATAGATAATACTCCAAACACGATATAGTCAAAGAGTTAATGACAGCTATCGCATAAAAGATGAAGACTATATTGCAATTCAAGAAAGTGAGACCAAAAGGACTAATTGCTTGATTTGATTAGCATGATAAAAGCCGACGATGGACTAAATTGAAGGACTGATCAATTGACCAAAAGAGAAGGATTTATTCAATTGAAATTATATAATACGATTAGCGACGCAATTGGTTAGATAAGGAGATTGGACTTTGATTGAAAATTCAATCCTCGACTTAAATGAGTTTTGATGATGGAAATGGATGCAAAAGTATGAAATGATGACGATAACAACGCAAGATAGAAATTTTGACCGAGATCTAATCGACAACTGGGATAGCCAATAGGGATGAGATGAAAAATGAATTAGGTAGATGATAATGACGACACTAAAGTGACTCATAACAAATCTTGGGACACTCACAAACATGTTGGAATGACTAATGCACTTGGGTTTTGTGAAAATTGGATGACATAATAAGGAAATTAGCATTCCCACCACTTCTATAAGTAATCCCGATGTTTGATGAGATGATCCCGTGGTTACATACAACATTCCTACGGTTACAGACAAACTAAGCAACTGAGGTCCAAAATGACAATGATCCCATCATTACAAGGTGCAAAACGCTATTTCACAAAGGAGGTAAATTGACTCTTAATATTTGAAGCGATCCCAAGATTTCAACAAAGGTATTGAACTAACTTGGTAATCTCACAACATTTCCACCATTTTGACAAAATTTGGCAACTGGCATGACAAAATAACAACGTTCCTGTTGTTTCAGGGTGCAATCCTATTGTTTGACATATGTGGTAAAATAACTCAAGAACAAATAATGATCCCGCCATTTTGGGAAGCAATCCTGCAGTTACCGACATCATTCTTGCAGTTACTGACAGACTTAAATAACCAAAGATGACTGCGAATCCATTGATTTAAGACAATTTTGAGACTTGACTTTTGGCAAAAGACTTTGTGACACCAAACATAACAAATGCACAAGTATGATAAACACATTTACAATCATGTACTTCTTTGGCTGGACAAATGATACTACCTGCTAGATCCCCACTTGGATTTCTCTAAATACCTAAACAAAGAAAACAGAAAGAGATTTCAGTGGCATTGGCTCCCCCACCATGGCACACACTTCTTAGGCACATTGAAATCCCATACCCTAAAGATCCAAAGATCTTATGAACTGGGGGACATCTATCTCAACAATTGTAAGGTATGAATTTGGGTGGCATCGAAGGTCTGACCTCCTGCGCTAGCAAGTAAAAGGTTTTGGGTTGCTAAAATAGTGGTTCGTAGTGGAGGAACTTTTGGGGTAAATCTAGTGGCTATACATGCAACAACTATCTCATTTAAGAGATATCCTAGCCTGTAGAACACATGGTTTTATGCATCTACCACACAAGCACAAGAGGATTCTGACATTTGTTGACCACAAAGATATTTGTATGTAGATACTGAGGGAAATGATCAGTATAATGCAACTACACTAGTTGATTATGGCTTTTGCCAAAATCATGAATATTTATATAGCAAACCAAAAGAAAGTACTCATTGGGTCGTTCCCTCTTACTTGACCTTATTAGCTGCTCGGGAGGCAATCTCTCTACCTATAAAAGAGAGCTTTAGTGTCGCTAACACTTTTCTTTTGCACCCAGGACCACGATAGCCAGGGGAGAGGATAGCGAGTATTAGGAGTAGGTTCCCTCACATGCATAAGTGTGCCAAACATGAAAAACAAGGGTTCATTTTCCTTATGAAATTGAAGTGTTTTATAACTAGGAGAAGACACAAGATTCATTTTAGCATCAAGTTGTTTACAAATGCACCCCTCTTTGGTAGACCTACAACAAACAAGTTAGTATTTCGAGTGTTTGAGGTCTTCTACTATTGAACTTGTACCAAATATTAGCCAAAAACCAGAAAGAACACAACAAATTAACAGGTTAGTAAAATTAACATTCATAAAATGACTAAAAAAAGATAAATGGAGCATTCCCACTACTTCACCTTGCAATCCCACTACCTTGCTGGTAAAAATAAAATTGCTAAACTAGATGGAAGGACAATAAACACAGATAGTCTCACCACTTCTCTGTGCGATCCCGCTATTTCAGACGACAATCTGGCTACTCTACCTATCAATCCTGCTATTTGACTATAAAATGACAGAATTAAATATAAAAATTAGAGAGCAGAATGAGGAATTTATACCTTCCGTTCTTACCATTTCTCCTTTTGATCCCATTGTTTCAACCAACAATCCTGTTGTTTCTCAGAATTGAGTTGTTGAAGAAATAAAATTTCGCTGAGGTGGAAATCCACTTGTATTCCCGTGTTCTTGCCTGCAAGTGGTTAAAATATACAAAATAAATAACAAAAATGTGACAATTGACCCATGAAGTGGGTCCCACTAGGCATGCCAGAAATGTGTGTGTGAAAATGTGAGTAAGAAAGTGATCGAGAATTTAATTAACAATCTAACTACATAATTATCAAGCAAAATACTCAAGATTGTATGATAAAAAAAAGCTAAAAAGACAAGAAACGAATAAGAAAGCGCAAACTCAATAACTCCTTTTTGTTGAGGATTTGTCCTTAATTGGATTTTGTTGTGTGCTTGATTGCTACGATTCCAAGAGTTCTTGAATATGCTCCATGACTCTGAATGCAAAACTAAGCTAAAATGAATATAAATGATAATGATATGGGTTGTAATATGGTTTGCTTATGCAAAGGATGAGGTTGTATTTTGGCATTAGAAGGGTATGAATGTAAAAAAGTGGATCAAATGCAAAGGAAATGGAGGGATTAAATAGGATTTGGTGAGGAGAGGGAGGATTTGAGAGATGAGACACTTGTTCTCAAAGAGGACAAGTGGCAATCCTCAAGGTGCCATGTGGAATGGAATTCCACACTTGTGGCTCAACAAGAAATGACAAATATATTTGGAAATGACTGGAAATATTCATTGATTCTTTACACCCCATGTAGTTTTTGAGCATGTGAGGTGATCACCATTCTTTTATTCATCATTCAAAGATGTACTTATTCTTTATTCATGTTGCACCATATGATGTATATATTAATACACTAGTACATATACTTTGTAATATACCTTCAGATACTTATATATATGACAAAGATTGATTCAACCCTTGTGTATGGTACTTTTTATGTTTTCGATGCATGTATGTATGATTTATGATGTACATATGCATATGAGATGTGATACTAACATGTTTATGATGCAGTATGTGATGTATGCATGGATGATTACAAGACATGATGTGATTTATGATATGATATTGAATGATATAAACTAATGGATTTGTGATGAAGGATGGGATGGTATTATGATGTAATGATTCGTATGTATGCTTATGTGATGATATGGATGTATGGATGCCTTGTGATATGATGGATGTATGAAAGCACAAGGTATGCGATCATGGATTATGTGCTAACCCATTTGTGATGCAGTATGGGATGGTATTATGATGATTATGATGTGTTGTATGCTTGATGAGTACTTGGATGTATGGATGCATGATTGAAACTATGCTATTGCTATGTAGTATGAAATGTATGTCATGGATACGAGATGTGTATGTGATGGATTATGATGCACTATGAATTGATTGATGGATGATGCTTATGAATGATGTGTATAAATGATGTGTATGAATGATGAATGATATGCTATGTATGGATTATGTGCTAATCCATGTGTGATGCAGGATGAGAGGTGATTAGAGGAAAAGGGACAAAAGTGAATTAAATAATCAAATCATGTATTTGATTTATTTAATAGAGGAACGGGGAATATTTAATTAATTAGATGATTTTGGGTTGTCAACTAATTAGTTAAAAGGGACTATAGTATAATTAATAAAAAATAATTAACTTGAAAGAGGGAACGAGAATTAATTAAATAATGTATAATTATTTAATTTAAGTGTTCGGGATAGCTAAATTCAATTAATTAGATTAATCGAATTTAGGTGTTTACATGTCTTTTGATGTACTATTTCTATCATGCCTGACTATCTCAATGATAAAAGGAGATTTTTCCAAGGATTCGTGCAAGAAAAACCTTTGAGAGAAGCCTTATACACCTATCATATTTGAGGGTTAAGGTTTTATCACATAGATGGGATATTGTAATGATATGATAGTTCACTCAGAATATACACTGCGTAAAGAACCACTAAGTAGAGCCCACAAAAAAGTACTCCATAAAAAAGAGCAACCAGATGAGTGTGACACAATGAAACATTATGAAGTGTGTTGACCTATAAGCTTGTTACCATTGTCAAAAGTCTACCACAACCAACAAGTGATAATAGTTCAATACAAGCATGGTTAGGACATTTATAACAAGCTTTGTAGGCACACAAACCAAGCAATGAGTATCACATTAAAGATACAAAGCGCAAAAAGAGTAATAAGAAATTAAGGGGAAAAATTTATGGTGATAGTGAAGAAGATGATAGTACAAAGATGAAAGGCATTCATCTTATCAATTATTCAATGTTGGGAGAATGCACTAACCCAAATATATGTCGAGGGAAGAAATGAAAGAACCTGTTAATATTCCAAGAATTTGAGAATAACACTCCGTAAATGAGGATTTAAAATGAATTTTAAGTGTTTTTCACTTGCATAAGGACACCTTAAGGATAGGGGCACATGTGGGAAGCAATTTGGAACTGTAATGACTCAGTTTGGGGCAGTTGAGAGGGTCTTTAATGACCATTTTTAGTTTCATCTGACCCAAAACATGAAGACATTATGTGTCCTATTATTTTGGAGACATGTTGAATGAGTTAGGCAACGTGGAACACAATTTGGAGGATTTTTGACCAAGTTTGAGGACTCTTTAGGGATTTAGGAGGCAACTCCAACACATTCCAAGCATCTAGCAACCTAATCAACAACTCATCAAGTCAAAGAAATTGAAGACTCCTCAATGAATACTCTAGTTGGACAATCAAAGTAGGTTGACTCAGCTCCTAAGCATTTACTTTTTGCTTTTAATGATCCCTAGATTCTCTCCCATATGGAGATGCTTGTAAGAAATATAAGCACACTTAGAACTCAATTGTGAGTGATTTTTTACATTTTTTGTCAAGTATGCAACTGTTGGGAGTTCTCTATGGAAAGCATTATACTATAACTTTGAAACTCAGTCTAGTGACTAAAAATTATTGATGTAAAATTTCATATTTAAGAAATATAAAGCAATTACTAGACTTGTACTACTATAAGAACATCTATTTATCAATAAACTTTAATTGATTGCCTTCAAAGTTTTTTTTATCTGTGTGCAAGATCATTTTAGATAAACACAATCCTCAAGTAAATATCTTGCTTGTAGCACCTTAGGATAAGAAAATACATTCATTCATACAGGTTGCTTGTTGTGTAGAGAATTAAATGAACTATAGCTATGAAAAAATAACATTTCCTTCTTTAGTTTGAGAAAACTTAAAGCTTTCATGCAAAATATTAATTTGTGAATTTATTTAATACTCAAGTTGTGTAAGAAAAATTTGAATAGCTAAGAAAATCATATGTCAAAACATCAGTGCAGGTTTGAGACATCAATTAGATACATCATCAACATAGTTGTAGGTTTATTTTCAAGCATTTCCTCCCCTTTTTGCATTGAAAACCAATAGTTTAGAGTAGGTTTAAGGTGAAGTACCGATAGGAACCAACCTTCTCTAGAAGTTGACCTCTACAATTGGATCCCACACACTAAGAGGTCATCCCATGTTTCAATAGGTGGCTAAGAGTAATGGTGTAATTTGGAATTAGGGTCAATTAAGATAATAAAACCACCAATAATCCAAATTAACCAAATGCATTGAAAGAGGTTGAACCCAATAGATATAGCCTCAATCCAAATAAGGAAAGGATTGAGATTCTAATTGGATTCACTGGTTATTATTGGTTATACTCTTTCTTAGTTTAATTTGAAAGGTAACTATGAAATTAGGGCAAAATGAGGGATAATTAAAGTAAATTGATGAATACAGAATGCTACAGATGTCTCACGAAGCCATAGGCTTGGATATGGGCAAAAGAATAAATTCAAAACCTATTCCCAAAGGTTTGGCCTGATTTTTTGGGACCATGTACCACAAATCTTCCCTAGTCCTCTGAATTTTGCTCCATCGAAAACTAAAACTATTGATCACTATTGACACTATTGAAATTCCTAAGTACAACTCCTGCATTATCTATTTATTGTACATAGAAAGAGAGAGAAAGATATTGTGGATAGGGGTTTACCTAAGTCAAACCCCAATTTAGGAATTGACCTTGAATGAAATAATTTAAATACTAAAATAAATGTTAAGGAGATACACTTTGGATCTACAATTGTTGTTGATGATACAATGCTCTTTGAATGTAATCACAAATGTTGAATGTAATGGTATAAAAAACACATGGACATGAATAACCCTAATCACACACACATGCTTGCATGAAGATTGATGTAACTTTTCTCCACAATGCTTGAATGATGAATATCTAAACTTGAATCTTTGATGGTGCTTCATGATAAATTCTTCACGATTTCAAGAAAATTAGGTATGAAATGAATGGAATCTTCAATTGCTTCTAGGTGAAAATGAATTGATAGGATGTCTTTATATAGGGTTTTATAGGTAAACTATTGATTAGGCTGACCTCCAATAGTCATGTGTAGCCATGGGGATTGGAAGCCATTAGGGAGATAAAGAGCCTGCCATATTTCAAATTGGGGTCTGTTTAAGAGGAACTAGGGCATGAAGTGTTAGTTTCCAAACAAGATTTACACTATCTAATGTAGCAACCAAGTTTCTCTTTCAATTATCTATGGAGGAGCCAACTCCAATACTCAATAATCTCCATGACTTGGACCAACTGACAAGGATCCTGACAAATCCTTTTGCACTTTGGGCTCCGTAAAACCCGGGAGGGTGATCCCTTAGCAAATTTACAACCTCTGCACCACAATTACAAAAAACAATACAACAAAGCAGATAGTCTCATATAATGAGGCTCAACACAAAGGGATAATGCTGCAGGAATGGCTAATCCAACATTGATTCTCAACCAATTGGAGCATGAGATAAGAACAAACATATATAAAATGAAAAGACATTCGTTATATATCAAGAAATATCAAGCCAAAGATGACTCAGAACAAAATACAAGAGTAGTATTTAGCCTAGATCAGTGCCTTATCCCATTTGGAGATGGGATTCATAGAGTGCATACTGATATATGACAAAATGTTACCCTAGTAAATATATCTAAGATATTATTGCCTTACAGTAAATCTCATCAATAACCAAACCTAAAACTTATCGAAATCCCTGCACAGGTCCTATCAATATGTAATTTTATTCAAGCATTTAATTAATCCGTTAGATTGAAGCATGAACTAGAAATTACACACACCACAATAGTGAGATAAATGAAAAGAAACCCTTGATTTATCTCATTCAAAATATGATAGAATTGTACATTGGAGAGAAATAGATTTGAATTTTGTCCTTTTAAATTCGATTACTAGCTCTGCCAAAAACAATATACGTTCCAAGGATTCAACAACTTCATAGAATTTGACATTGAACTTTCTATCTATTTGCTCTATATTAGACTAACAAATTGTTCTCAACTTCACCTATGACTCTCTACTAGGACTCATCTGGAACCAAAAATTCTAGAAACCAGAAAAAGACCCTTATACACGACCTTGAATTCCCTTTTATAAGACAAGGGAGAAAACAAGCTTCAGGCCTGAGAAAACACACGTCACGAGCTAATTGGACCGCTTGTGATTCTTGTTACAACAATATTCCTTAGTGGAAAAATATCCTAGCTATCTCCTAAAACATTATTTATGCTTGGCCTTCTTAGTATTTGGCGAAGATGATGCTAGTGTTGGCTCACGATGCTCTAGATTCACTTCCCGAGGTAATAACCATTGGAAGATGCCAAAACTGGGAACCAAGTTGTTATTCCTGACAACAAGTAGCTAACTGTCTATTTCTACCTTATTCTTCATTTAAGTACATTCTCACCCAATTATTATAATCCTCTTCTAATGGCCATTCAAAATTCATAATGTCATCTTCCTTCATCCTATATGGAGTATATTTAACGACTACCTAGTTGACTTCCCTCTCAAAAATTTCAAAAAATGCGCTTGTATTGATGATCTTATCCATACTATCCTCAAGCATATCTATATCAAGGTTATCACATATTAAATCTACTTGAGAATTAATTACCTTCTCTGCCTATTCTTTCCATAATTGCAATTGTTTAACATCTCCATTCTCATCCATAAACCTTGGCAACAATGCGTCTTGCAGGTCATTGAAACCCTTCATCAATTCTCTGATTTTCTTCTCTAGATTCTCTGGCAGAGTCTCAGAATCTTGTAATGACTTCACCAACAAATAGGTCGGTTGAAGTGCTTGAGGTCTATCAACATGAAACTTGGAAGCCATGAACATCATTTTTAGTTCATTAGCTCTATGCACCCACTTACCAAATAATGGCACAACTACCTCTTGATCTTTGTCAAAAAAAATTATGGCTTGAAACAACAAATAATATAATGAATGAATACTGTGTAACCTACTGTCAATCTTCTCATTTAAATGGCTCAACACCATTTTCACTATCTCCTTCTTTTCTGAGACAACTCTTTCCTCCATGTCTTTTATTTGGCGATCCAATTCCTTTATTTTCTCAAGCATCTGAGCCTTGGATGGGTCAACTGAATATGTAGGCTCTTTAATAATTGGTTTCAATGCGAAAACAGAGGGTCCAATACCAACTGGAGACTTAGAAGTTGACTCAGTGAGGGTGGATGGAGGTGTTTTTGATGTTGAGGGCAAATCAAGAGGGGCTTCTAATTGCTTTTTTTGTAGTAGTTGAACTGTAGTTTCCAATTCAGTGTTCTTCTGTTGAACTTTGTTATACTCTGCAAATACTTGTTCACATTTTCTTTGGCATTTCTCTCTATCTGCCTTTTCCCTCTTAGCTGTTTCTTGTGCCAACCTTGCCACATTCACTGTTAGGTCATTTGCTTCCACCACTGAAGTCTCTTAATCTCTTTTTATAATCAGACTTCTCCTCAAATTGGGGTTTATGCCTACTATGTTAGGCTTTCTATCCCCTTTAGTTAACAACCATATTGCCAATGTGGCATATTCTTGGCTGCAGGCAGACCCTTTCAATGCCAATCTAGCTTCCTCCTCTGAATTATACAAAGGCTACTGAGATTTCCTTATTGCATTAAAAGCTACAACATCTGCAATATCCCATTCTAGAAGAATGAATACCCCTACTTGGTCAATAATTCTTCTTCCCTCTGTAGGAGTGATGGTTTTAAGTTCTTTCATTATTTCACTTTTAACTTCTTCAACTTCCTTATCACTTCTGTCAGGATTTTTGTCCTTCTTCTTAGCACATCTATTTTTATACTCTTCAATTTTAGTTGTTCAGACCAACTGTAAAAATGCTTGGCTGTGAACAAATGTCTCATCTTCCAGGAATTTGTCACATGCCTCTTTCCTTGTATCCTGGATGGCTTTTCCTTGTATGTCCAGTGGAGCAAGGTCCCAATCTAATGACCATGGTGGAGATGGGATTCCAACCTGCAACTCTTCATTAGTAAGAATGATCACATTCTCCTTCTCTGGTTCTTGTGTAGGTTGTTCTTTAGGCTTGTCAGTTTTTTTCCTCTTAGGTGGAGAAGGTGAAGGAGGGGGTAAACAACTTCTTTTAGGTGAAGATTCAACATCTATAATAATTACCCCCTTAAGAGGCTCGTGTTGAGGTTCAAGGGGTTTTTCTTGTTTCATTATCCCCTTCCCCTTCCTCTTTATCTCTTCTTCTTCTTCATTATCACTTTCCTCTCTTACTCTTTTGTAAATAACCCTCCCTCTTGAAGGCATGTGAATAGGTCTCTCCTCCTCTGGTTCACCTTCTAGTGGTGATGCTAATTTTTGTATTCAGGGCCTTTTTTGAGAAGGATTTGACAGTGGCCTTTGTTGGGTTGCTAATTTTGGAGGTTCTTCTCTTATTTCTTGGCCACTTGTTATCTCCAATTTCTCCACCTCATCCATTAGGCCATACATGACTTCATAAATTTTTTCTATCAAATAATCAATCTTCTTACAAAATGGATTGAATTATTTCAACAGATCATACTTTGGATCCAATTTGTGGACTTTATTGAGCAACTTCTTATAAGCCATCCATCTTTCTTTTTTGACCTCTTGTTTATCCAAATCAAATTCATTCATGATCAAGTCTTCTGGAAAATTGAATTTATGAGACAACTGGGTTCCTTTGATTCTTTTTCTAAATATTGCATAAAAACCCTCTGGGTCATTGTGCCTCTTTGCGCTGACTCTCAAGCAATAAGGAGAAAGAACCTTTTCAAAATGGACCCATCCTCCTTAAATAATTACAAAATATAGGATTATCGTGTAATCAAGGAAAAATTTGCCTTTACCTCTCTTTGTCAACTCATCTTCATGTATGTAGCCCAATTGCCACATAACTTCTACAAATACTAGTCTAAGTGAAACATTGAAAGATAATACATGTGGTTGTCCCTAAAAGCCATACACTCTTATAAGTATTCTCACAGAATAAGGAATGATATCCCCCCAATTATGCTCAAGTTTCAATTTTGGCCTTCTTTCCTTCGGCCCCAAAAAATCAAACAACTCTACTAGAATCCTTGGTGGATTTACTATCAATCGAGCCCTAATCTTGGATGTGAAACAATTGTCAATTCTTACATAGCTTGCATTCTTTTTGTTCCATGACATATCCATGCTTCAAACTTGTACTGATATGTTTTCTCCATCCACCACCCTTTTCAACTCCATTTTTTCTGCAAAGAAATTTGCATTTTTGTACAAGATCATGTACATGTTGGAATTGTGTTGTCATTGATGTCAACCGGTATGGGTACATAGTTAATGTGCAGTTATCGATGTCAACTGGTCTAGCTGGTTACTGGTATAGTCTATCACTGGTAAGGAGAGTATGTCAACTGGTAAGTGATGTGTTGACAGTGTGTGGTTGTCAACCGACAAGCTTATGAATAGTGTACAAGCAGGGTGAGCAAGGTGCTTGGATGTTGATTGTGATGAAGAGGTGGAATGTTATCAAAAATCACATCAATACTAGAGGAGAAGGATGCATAAGTCACCGGTACACTGTGTAGATGTCAAACAACATGACTCCCATCGGTAAGTGGAGTTTATCTCCTATTATGCAAAGTGTGCATCATAGTTCTATGAGATAAGTCAGAAGAGTTAAAAGCAGGTGTTTGAAGGCTCACACCGGATCTACCGATGAAACAAAAGAATGCCTTAGGTGCATGATATCAGGTATGTGCACTAGATTAGCATGTGAAGACATGATGTGCTACCATGACAAAGAAGGAAGAGTAAATAAGTGATGGGTTTATCACTTTGACAAGCCGGTTGAGATATGGTTTGTGCTGATGATGAAGAAGGTAAGGGTGTGTAGCTATAGATAGAGAGTGCAATCGGCATGAAGATGCCTCTGATGGAAATAGTTGAAGGTTGATGACATGGTGTCATCAAGGGTGCCTATGTGTAAGTATGAGAACCGGTAAGAGAGAAAAAAGGCTAAGTGATGTGCTCCCACCCGATGAAGATGGGCATGCTATGGATAGGCATGTCTAGTGACCAGTTAAGGTGTCTCACCAGCAGAGCAACAAAGTGCAGATGCAGAAGACTCCCATCTGATAAGGATGTGCATAAGGTAGGTTAGCAAATGTGCTGACCGATTGAGTGTTCCACCGGAAGAGAAGCAGAGTGCAAGGTTGATTGCAGACCGGTTAGGGTATAACCAACAGGGCTTGTGAACTAGTAGATGAATCCAATATTGTGTGTTTGTTGGTGACTTGAGCAGATCGAGACAGGTGAAGGGGACCGTGAAACCATTCTTGGTGATTGACCAAGAAATCAACTGACAAGTTAAATGCAAACGACTAAATGAGGAAGGCATGTTCCTAGAAGGCACAACAATGGCGAGATTGATTGATGAGTTAAAATTCATCAATCAAGGTGATCAAATCTCATGAGATCTGATTGGATTTTGTTTGCCAGGGTAACTGAAGAAACCCTAATCGCCCGAAACTTGAATTGGCTTTTGGCGGGAAAACCAGTTTATAAATATGCAAGCCAAAATCAATGAAGGTTGTCGCTGAATGAGAGAGTGTTGCTGCATGTGAGAAGAAATCAGTCAAGTGCTCAATGAGTATCAGAGGAGAGACAAAGTGTGAGAGAGAATCGGGTTGAAGGGTTCAATCGATAACAGTGAGGCAACCGATAGTCAGCCATTGAGTCTGATAGAGGAGTAAATCGATGGTGATGATACCGACAGAGAAGAGTTGCAGAAGACTGTAGAGAATGCAGGTATAAAACCAACAAAGTGTAGTACCGGTGGAGAGAAATAGTGTAGCAGAGAGAAGAGAGAATCAATAGAGTGCAGAACCAACAGAGAGCAGAACTGACATAAAAGGAGAAGAGGTTGAACCGGCAAGGGTGCAACAGAGAGCGAGGTGCAACAAAAAATGGGTTGTAGCAGGAGATAAGGTTGCTGTAGAGAAAAGGTGAACAAAGAACCGATCGAGATCTGTAGAGAGGAGAATCGATGGAGAGACATACTTGAGAGTTACAAAGTTCTTTTGTAACAAGAAGATAATTTTGGTATCAAAATATAATTTTGTAATCATTGAGTTGGAGCTCGGTGCATGGGTTGGTGCTCCTTGGGTTGGTTCCCTAAATATTGTAATCAGAGATTCATTGTGAGGTTGGATTGGAGTAGTAGACTCTAGAAACATTTCTCACTGAGGTTTTTCCCATCTTGGGTTTTCCTCATATATGCCGGTGTTATCTGATGTCCCTTTCATGTGTGATTTCCTTTGTATTAGTCTCCCATATAACTGATGAGTTAGCTTTCTGTTAGATCAGGTAACTGATATACACATATAGGATAGTTAAAGGGAAAAGTTTAAAAACCACTGATTCACCCCCCTCTTAGTGGTACATTGTGTCTAACAATACATAAGCATGGAATACCAGTAGAATGGGGTACTAGTGTCACCCTTTTTAATCTGTAGTAACCCCTCATGTATCTTGTCTGCAAGGTATGGAGAAAAGTCATAAATCGCTACAAAATTGGGGTGCTGAATCTGAATTCCCATGTGCATATATGCTTTTGGGATTACTGTTCATGGGTGGAAACATAAAATCTAACACAGTGTGAAAAAGGTGGCATTGAAATGATGTGCAAAGGCATCGATTGGAAAAGGCTCTTCAACACTTGGCCAATATAATACTATATGTCGCCTTATCCAAATGTGATGGGAGCAATCTTTTCTTCTCATATTCTTTCTTCAGTTCCTCCAAATCGATAGGTTCCAGGGATGCAGAAGGTTCAAACAAGTCAAAAACTTCCTAAAATTCCTCCCTCCGGATGCTCAACAGAACTTCTCCTTTGCTTCCCCTCACAACCCTTGACATTGGATCATACTTATTTACCACTGCTTTCAATAAGTCCACATCTATGAATACAATAGGTACAACTAACTTCCCCAAATCATATTGCCATGCTTGTGAAAATGGGGCTAGTAGATTCCTCTGACCGAACCATATCAAGAACATACTTAGCCCTAACATAGGCATCCTTGCATCTATTATATTATAAGCGTTGTCGACTAAACCCTCACCCAGGGTCTGTTCATGTGCAAACCTCTGCCCTTGGTATTTATCATTTGTTGATGACTTCTATTGGTCCAAGAAGTCATCATAGAGATTACTCCTTTGATATTCAATATTACCAAAGTGTGGTCTTTGGGGTGCCATTATGAAAACCTAGGGTTCTTGATTTAAGTTCTACAAGAAACCAAGGTTTTTTGAAAATATTGTAGCTACAACAATATTGAAAGGAATCTTGCAGCCAACTTTATGACAATTTCCACATAACCCAAATGAGATCTTAACAAATTAACACATAGAATCCACATGCAAAGAATAGACAATATACCCATGAAAATGTGACACAAGATATACCCTGGGAAAACCCTCATGAGGGAAAAAACCAGCCTCCAAAAGTATCATCCACCATGTATTATCGATAATGCGTCCATTACAATACAACTATTGAAAACTTATGAAACCCAGCCATAACAAGCCATCAACAAGCACTCCATGTGAACAAGCATGAATCCACACATCCCATGCCATGCTTCCAACCTACACAAATGCTAACCTGGCTACTGACCAACCCAAACAACTACCCTTGTGGTTGCTTTTATAAACACAAGCTCCCACAAAACCACCAAGTGGTATTACATCAAAACCATGTACCCAAAACCATGTGACAATAAAATATAATATTTTTCCTACCTACCCTGACCCACATTTAATATCGGGTACTTCATCACAATTACATCCTCCAATATTAAATAAATACAATATAATAATACCAATGTGTCAATACAACTCATCAAGTGTTTACAAGATTATTCCAAGGGAATCTCTACATGTTGCATGTCCATCTAGGTGCAACAATACAATATGATATTGCAATATATATCCATGTCCACCTCACACAATAATAAAATAATATAACAATGAAATATTATTATGCAAGATGTACAACACCATTTTCCCAACAAATATAGCTAGGATTTTAAGATTCTACTTCAAATTCTCCACCCTAGTTCATATCAAAACACTTTCCCTACAAATTGAAAGCAATACTTATGCTTGGAAATTTGAAATTCACTAGAGAAGGCTACAACTTTGACTCACAGTTTTCACACCGCGAACCCTAATTTTGCACTTCAAAAGCTTGCAACAATTTCCTTTAGCTCTTGAAACACTCTCTACTCTCATTTGAATGCCTCTGGTAATTGGAAATGGGCAAAATTTTCTTTTTTATTATCCCTGTGTTGGAAGACCTACATCCCATCCGCCATTACTGCTGGCATGAGCGATGAAATGACTCCAAATATTTTTGAAATGAGTTTGAATCTTCACCATAGATCTACCTCAATCCTGGTGAATCGAATAGTCTTGATTAGTCAATTTGACATTGACATCTATGTTGGTATATGACCCCACCTTCATCCAATAAGAAAATTCTGTGTCAGTCTATCTTACAACTCATCCATGTAGTCCCACCTTCAGCTCTAACCTCTCAGCGTGGACACGTGGCATCATCCCACGATGTCGCGATGGTTAACGCCCTTGCACCTTCTGATCGTGGGATTGCGAGGACCATCCAATCAAGACAATCTTTAATCTTTTCACCTTGGCGACCATTTAGCTTAGGCCGCTAATGCTTGAGCACCATTTGATCAGCTTTTAAAACATATCCGTCCATTTTCAGCACATGCAAAGAGATACACCCTTTAGTTGGCCGAGCTTTAACTCATTTTCGCTGACCTTTGACAAAATAAGATATTAAAAACCTTTTTTAGCATTTGTTTCGACCACCCATTTTGTGACACATGGCAACTCTAGGATAGATGTCATCTCTCCACGATGCCGTGATGAATAGGATGTTCAACAAAAGTCTTTGCGTCATTGCGGGGACACTTAGCAAAGAACATAAAGCACTCAGCAAGAAAATGCAAAGGGGGGCCGACCTAGGAATGAAAACAATATGGTCAAGTTGTCCCTTTTAAAGAGATTTCGACTACAGGAGGCCTAAGTTGTGAACCAAGACTTAGGAAAAATTAAAAACTAAAAGGGATTGGGGTACATAAAAAAAAACCTAGGGACATAACATGGCCCCGCCAACGAATCAATGACCCAAAGTGACTTTAAAACCCAAAAAGGTATTGACCAAATAAAGCATGCTCAAGGTTTACAAATAAAAACTTGACAAATTAAAGAGAACCCCAAACCCTAAGCCATAAAAGGTACAACAAAGACCCAAATTATCCAGAGATGAATAAGTTTTACCAGGTGACAAATTTTTTTCGCAGGACATATTTTAAGGTCCTATCACGGAGCACCCTGATCCTCATACAAATAGGACCAATACAAAGAGAAATGGGAGATAGACCTCCATGATGGGGCCCACCAAATTTTGTTCATGAAATCAAAGTTGGATAATAGGGTCAAATTAGACCTAGGGGATGGAGATAGGACATGCTAAAGTAGGAGCATGAACATGAGGTGTAAATTGGACCCATTACAATTTATGACGCTACACTAAGTTAATATATTAGCTAGGGTGCATACTTTATTGATAGCAGGTACCTAACATTGCCTCTCATTGTTAGGATCCATTTGGATCATTCCCCCTTGTGCTTAAATGGGGGTGTTGTTGTAATAGCCTAAGTGTAATATTTTTTTTAGTTACTAAGATTACTAAGAATAAAAGAGCGATTTATTTTCCCTCACCTATATAGATAATAATGACATGTATGATTGTTGATTTGAGGTTATGAAGTTTTATCATCTAATAAAGAGATACCTACCCTATTTGATTAAGTAATCTCCTATTGCGATTGATTCGAAGTTATCTCACAACTTCTTGTACATGTTTCATCTAGATTCGTGCATCCAAGATGCCTATGTATCTATAATTTACTCTTTGTGTTGTTGTTCCATTATATTGATACATAATAACACGATTAGATTTTGTAAGTTTTCTATTGATCCATAAATATTATGTCCTAGGTGTATTTTTGTTCATCACAAAATCTAATAATTACTCCATGAGTTAAGAGTTAAAATAATACATAATATTTCTAAGTAATAAGATTAAAAATTTACCCCAAAATAGATAAGAATTAAAGAATTATATTATAGGAGCGATGACATGAGGCATCAAAGTATTATATGGATAGCCACATTCCTTCACATCTTAGGATTTCTTAAAATGGATGAATATATCAAAAAAATATGTTATTTAATGAATGATTAACTATAAAAAAGCAGCATGACAATAAACCCTAGAGGGTTCAAACATTTTAAGCCTTATAAATAATCCCATACAATATCACTCAACAAACACCTAATCTCATTGTAAATCTTAATGTTTTAGGCTTAGAATAATTTTTTTTTCCTGAGGATTTAGATAACATATAACTAGTTTAGAAACCAATGCAAATAGAGGATATAGTATATATACGATGGACGCCAAAAAATGTGTTTTTATGCTAATAATTATTCCATTATCATCACTAAATCAATTACGTTGAAGACATTTTGTGCGCACACACTACACAAGCCTAGTTGTTAAAGAGAGGCATTACAAAAATTGACAATATTGGGTATAAGTATCTTGACCACCTAAGAAACTTTATTCATGAAGCTTTGACATATAAATTGACAATACACATGCTAGTACTTTTTTATTTTTAAAAAAATGTTTAAATTCACTATTTGGAAGAGAAAAAACATTGAGGCAATTGCATTCAAACTTTTGAAAAATATTTCCTAAAATAGATTGCATTTGCAAGTCTTATATGACAACATTAATGAAGAAAGTTTCCTCTAGAGCTTAATAATTAGTGGGTGACGATGATCATAAAATGTTAAATAAATACAAAAAAACTCATTGATGAAAATAAAAATATATGGAGCTCACACTATATACGAGTGCAATTTATGAACAATAAATACAATCAAGGTGCATTAAAACTCATATAATTAATGCACACCTTAACCACATATAATTGATTTTATAGGAGTTTATATTTCATTGTATGATTGTGGGAGGTAACAAAAGAAAAAATTTAATACACACATGCATAGTTTTGGTATGGAAATTAATGTTAGTCTACTGAATTACCAAAATCGCTACACCAACAGGTAAATATTTGAAACAAATAAATTATTTTGACATATGTTGGGGCTACTAAAACAAAAATAAAATGCCTAGATCATTACCCTATAGAATTTTCCAATAATATTGTAGTGTATTTTGATGATTAAATATAATATCGTATATTCACCATCTAGTAATTT
This sequence comes from Cryptomeria japonica, assembly GCF_030272615.1. Classification (NCBI taxonomy): domain Eukaryota; kingdom Viridiplantae; phylum Streptophyta; class Pinopsida; order Cupressales; family Cupressaceae; genus Cryptomeria; species Cryptomeria japonica. The sequence goes on along the minus strand of NC_081406.1, from coordinate 280,279,944 downwards.
ATGTAATAAATGTATTCATGCCAATTTTATTCTCTTATTGATCTTTGTTGTCACATGAAATTATGCACCATGTTGAAACTAGTTCAACAATCCAATAATATAATGAGAATGATATCAAGGTGTCGGACCTTGCAATTGAGATCAGACCTTAGGATAAGGTTGTCTTCGCTTTTGACCTAGATGTAGCATATTGATTCCAAATTAATGTTGAATAAACCTACATACTAATCCTAATCTAACAACTTGTAAAGGGAGAGAGGAATGCATAAAATTGGAATGGGTGGTGATGCATCTAGATTAAAAGGGTTTCTTCCTCCTCACTCTAACATAGTGAGTTAACTATACGATTGGATGAATTCACTAAATTCTTTGCTATACCAACTGCTAGAGGTATGCATGGAGGTTAGGTTTTGACAAACACTAAGAAGGAAAGTGAATATCCATAGTTAGCTCTTACAAAAAATTTTAACATAAAATTCAAACATAGAAAATGGTAAAATATTCATTCAAACATGAAGGTAAGAAGGTTTTACGCAACACATAAAAAATGAGAAGAGGTAAAACAACAAATTTGATTAACATAGGGGCACAAAGACAATTTATAGTTTCAAAACATGCAAAAATACATACTCTTATAGAGAAATAAGGGATGAACCATTAGAAATAATTTTAAACCACCAGAAGAGGTGCAAGGGAAAAAAGAGCACATGGAACAGGATGAAACTCTAGTTGCAACCCTACCAATGAATTGCAACCAAGAACACACAAAATCTTGAGTTAGAGGCATGGATAATATTGCTAATACCCTTGTCATACCCTACATTAATGATTTTGTGAAATGGAGTGTAGAAACCCCCACAAAATTTGTTGAAAAAATGTGACCAATAATGACCTTATAATAAAAAGGAGTTTGCAATCTAATAAGTGAGGCATGGGTGTTGCTTTTGAACTTTTGAATCCATGCAAAATATGCTTAAAATATTTTGAGAGCTCCTATGGTCAAGATCTAGTAGTTGTAGGAGTCGGTGAACATTAATGGCATTTTTTTGGGTTGAAGAAAGAGATTTTGAGATGTAGCAAGAGATAAAAGGAATTTGGAACTAGGAACCTGGGTGTAAGGAACTTGGATTCCAAGTTCTTGTTGGGGCTAACAACCCAACATGAACCTACAAAGAGAAATAGGGACCGAGAAGTAAAATGAATTTGGATCTAGGAACTCGGGCAAAAATAACTTGGATTCCAAGTTCTTGTCAAGAATCACAACCTTATAGGAACTTGAAGAGGGAAGTAGGAAGCAAGAGGTTAAAGGAAGTTGAAACTAGGAACTTGGGTGAAAGGAACTTTAATTCCAAGTCATTGATGCATTTTAAATTGTATAGATGTGATAGTCATTATTTTGTTGGATGGTTGGTATCCATTTATCAAATTTTAATGAAGAGGTTTTTAACAAATATGAGATTTAATATGCTTACATTGGGTAGCTTGGGTATGAATTTTTAGTTTTCAATTTTGAATAAAGTTTAGTTGAAATCAAACCCTTGACCTTTGATACATTAATGAGGAATGTTGGGTGGATGGGCAATGATGTTAAGGGCTCGAGTGACTGATATTGATTTGTCATTTTGTGATGAGAAACCTTATATTCATAATTATTGCATTATTTAGACACACTATTATTATTTGGGGGAGTGAGAAAAGAGCTAGAATTTATTGTCACATTTTTCATATTTTAGCTTTAAGCCCCATGATGACCATGATGATGTCTATTTTGATAGTGGAAGTGCGGGTGGCTAAATTGAAATGAATCAAAGTCTTTATTTGATATTGGTGCTCTCATATATGTCTAGCAAGGAATTTTTAGTTGCATGAGACAACATTTTAGGGAATTTTTTGAACTTTTAAGTCCATGATAAAAATATTATCAACCATAACTTAAAATATCTGACTGAAGAGGTATGATTATTTCTTTATAGTTATAAACCTTATTTACATACTTTTCAGAAACAAATTTTAATGAGTATCATATATTCAAACCAAGAGTTAATGTGCATAGTAAGACCTTATGGAATCACACCCCAAAGTCAGATTAACAAAGTGTTGGCATTTTTTATGTTTATGTTGTGATTGTCATTGATGGACACATGCTTGCTTTGAGATCACTATTTGAATGTATGAATTATGCTCAACCGGTATTTGTTCCAAACCGGTATTATGTTGTTGTCTTTAGACTATCGGTGTTTTGTAGAAAGTGTTTACCGATCTCAAGCGGAATGGAGCAAAGGAACTAAAAGCAGTAGTTATCATTTTCTTGTCAACCGGTAATCTGTTTAATAATTAAACTGGAATTACTCTGAGTTACCAACTGGTAATCGGTAAAGTTGTATAAACTGGTAATACTCTATGATGAGTTACCAACCAGTATATTTTTATGATGAGTTACCATCCACCGACACTTTGACGGTGATTTGTGTCGTGTTACCAAATGTGTCTAGATACACTGAACCTAGGAACTTGCAATGTAATCCTATTGGACCGACATGAAATCAAATTCCTTTTTAAGGACATCATGTCTAGGGTTTTAGGGTGTGTAGCTGTTAGGGTTTTTGGTGGTTGATAAGTTTTTGTATGTGCGATCTTAATAGAGAAGATCAAGTCTGTGTGCTGTAACAGAGTGTGGATTTACTGAAGACTGAAGTAATGCTGAAATGCATTAGCAATGAGCTATCATGGATCTAACCAAGCAGACTATGCTATTTGCTAGATCATTCACTTGTTGATTACTCACATCTTTGACAAGTCAGAAACCCTTAATCGTGTAGGCCCAGAAAAGCCTTTGTAAATCCTCTAACAAGGTGATTCACATCCGTGGATCTGAAATCTTCTCACAAGGTAGTCTTTAATCAGACTTATCTCCTAACAGAGATTGAGATTCCTAACAGGATCTGTTCTGGTAAAGAACATTGTATGACCTTAACCGGTCTGACCTTAACCGGTCTAGTTACTATTCTGTAGATAGTTACTTGTGAGTTTCATCTCACCATGGTTTTTCCCATTTGGGTTTCCACGTCAAAATCTCTTGTGTTATGGTGATTGTGCTTCTGTGGGTGAATGCCTTACTTGTTGTTTGGTTTGCATTTGTGTTAACTAGTTTGTTAGTTAAACTATTATACTGGTTCACTGCTAGACTGTTACAGTGTTTGAGCTCAGTATTAATTGGTATACTAATTCACCCCCCCTCTTAGTATTCATCAATTGGTATCAGAGCCAACCTTTCTATAAGTCTAACCACTTGGAAAGAGATATGGGGGAATACACTGTGAGGGAAATTACTCATCGGCTCACTCAGACTGAGCAAGCCTATGATGAACTTAAAGTCAAATATAAGGCCTCTCAGGCAAAAAGAAGAGAGCATGCTGAAAAACTGATGGAGCTAACTGAAAACAGTTCTTCTGATGAAGCGGACATGGAAGCCCTAGTTCAAGAAGTTGAAAAACTGAATGAGTCCAATGCCAACCTAAGAAGGGAACTTGAAGGACTGACTATTAGAATGTGTCAAGAGCTTGAGAACCAGAGGAAAGTTGAAGATCTGGTAAAAGACAAAGATCATGAGATCTCCAAGCTGAAGCAAGAGATCGGTGCACTTACCACTCATCTCCAAGAGAGCAAAGTAGAAAAAGCGGAAATGCAAGGTGAAATAAACATGGCTATTTCTGAGAATGCAACCTTAAAGGAATCCAATGATGCTATTTCCTAAGAACTCACTGAGTCAAAGGAAATACTTGCCAAATTCAATAAGAGCTCTGTTAAGCTAGAGAAAAAGCTTGAATCAGCTAAACTGGTAAAGAATACTAATGGACTTAGTTTCTCTGAATATGAGGAAGGTGAGACCTCTGGAACAAAAGATGGAGCATCAAAGGAGCAACCGACACCAAAGGATAAAGGTAAGCAAAAGTTCAAATTTGTTTGCTTTAATTGTCTCAAGGAAGGACACACTGCTAATGTATGTAGAAGTAAGGCTTACAATAATTTTCCTTATTTTCTAAACGATAATCCTAGACCCAATAGATTCAATGGTAATCATTATGCATGCAACAAGTTTGGGAATAGAACATTTGAATGCAGGTCTGTCATGCACAACACTGGAAGATATCCTCAAAGGAGTCAAGGAGTTTTTTTGAACCCTCTGGGAATCGGAACCCAAACCGGTTTAATACCTATAATCATCAGTCAGGAAGCAGTGGCTATCAAGCGACAACCGGATGGAGAGCAACCTGTTTGATCTGTCATGGTAGTGGTCACACTGCTGCAACATGAAGGAAGAATGGAAACATGAACAATGGACCTTAGAGAGCACCTGGAATGATTTGCTATCATTACAACAAACCGGGTCATACAACAAGATTCTGTAGAACAAGAAAGAACATATCGGATGATATACCGGTCACTCTGGAAGGAAAGATTGATGTTGAAACTTTTCAAGTGGATATGAAGAAAACCTAGAAGAAGAAGCCAGAAGAAGTGTCTCAAGAAGAACCGGTTTCTGCACCTAGTGTGGATGTCACTGAACTAGCAAACTAAGCATCAGAAAAGCTTACGAGGAGCAAATGGTGAAATGTTTCCGACCCCCAGTTTGCACCGGTAAAAGACCTTAACCGGTATGTGATACCTATCAACTAGTAGAAGACTGGAAATGGTAAAAGGCAAATTAGGGTTTTACGCCCTAATAGTGGAGCATTTATTATGGTAGGTGAAGAACTTGTTTAAAAGGATTTTTCAAGTCATTTTTTCACTTATCAGTTCTCGAGCGAAGAAGTTTTCAAGTGCTGAGCGACGAAAAGTGATTTGGATTGCGACTCGAAGAATTTTCAAAACCTTGAAGAAGAATTAGAAGCTAATATCAGTCGGTCAAGTGTAGAACACAAAGCGATATTTCAGCAACTGAAGGAGTGTGTGGTGAAGTGTAATTTGCAAGCCCTAAATTTTGATTTACGAAGGTATTTTTTGATTTTCTCTATTTATCATGTCTTCTGCATCGCACTCTAGTTCCAATGCACCCATTGATTTAGTAGACTTCCTCCAACGGAAGGCAAAATATAATGCCCTATCTCAAATACCCGTTGGTGTTATAGTGGAGGAAGGTATTTCAGATTATATTGATTGTAAAATTGAAGACCTAGGATCTCTGATGATCCATTCTCAGTTAAGCTTATTTTGTGGAAAAGACAAGAAGATCAAACCGGAATTCAACGTCTTGGAAAAGAAGAAGCTTCACAATGCGGTCTATTTCCTTGAAGAGTTTTCAGATGATCACATCCGCATCATTCTGAGCAGAGTGCATGGTGACAAAATGTACTTAGAGTGGATGCATGACATCACACCGGAAGCTATTCATGCCGTCACTGGTTTCTGTAACATTGGTGAAGTGCCAGCCCTAAGGAAGATCAGCAAGACCGAAATGACCAAGCTCATCGGTTCTGTGAGCGACCAACAGGGAATGACCATCAATCCCATCAAGGATGATCTGGTCAAATATTCCTGCATGGTAATAGGTTACCAGACATTTTATGCTAGCAGGATCAACTCTGTCTCCGCTGCAGTGGTAAATGCTGCTTATAGGATGATCAAAGAAGATGCATCATTTGATTTATGCACCTATATGCAAAGGCAACTTCTGGTGAACCTGAAGTTGATTAAACAGGAAAATGCCTTGAGATTTAAGTTTGGACAACTATTGGTTGGGTTGTTCTTCTACTTCCAAGGTTACTTCCCAGGAGTTGGAGATATACAGTGGTTTGCCGACCAACCGGTTACAAAGCAAATTAAGGAAAGCCTTCAAGCGGTTGGAACCGGTTATCCAAAAGTTCTGAACAAATACTTTGATGAGTTCAGACGCAAAAAGAGCCAAAGAGTGAGAATATCGGGTGATATTGTCAAGAAATATGAAGATGACATTTGCTTCACCATCAAAGTTGATGAGTGCATAATGGAGGTGGTTGAGCCTAGACAGGAAGAAGTGGAACCGATGGGATATGAGGTAATGTATGACATGATAGATGGGTATGCCTCTACCCTACTTGCTTCACCCCTTGACCCAAAGGCAAAGAGAACCGACACCTATTTGGAACGGGTTACACCGGTTGAAGAACCTTCAGTAAAGAAGGGAAAGGCAGTGCCTTCAGTATCGACACCTGTTACTGCAGCAAGTCCCAAAGTGACGAAGCGGTCACCAGCAAAGAAGAAATCGGAAGCTGCACCCGCCAAAGTCTTTGAGAGAAAGCGGAAGACAAAAGACAACACACTGGACTCAGAGGACACTGTGTCTGAAGAACAACCTAAGAAGACTAGTCAAACGAGGAAAAAGACAAAGAATGAACTGGCAACATCTGCACCGGTAAATATTGATGTTTCCTCCTACAAACCTTTGACACATTGTCAAAGAACTATTAAGAATATTAGAAGAAAAGTGCTTGGTGATTTGAAAGAGTGCTTTGATGATTTTAATGATGGTGAAAAGGAAGAAGTTGAACATGAAGTCATTAATTATTTATGTATTAATGACCGGTGGCCATCAAAAATTAAATCTGAGACACCTGATTCTTTATATAATTCTTTAGATAACAAGTTGCGCATTGCCATAGAGAAGAAACATGAAATAAGAGAGGAAGTATTTGCACAATACTTTCCTGATGTACCTAAATCAGAACTTTATGAAGTGGTGGAAAGATATAAGGGCCTCTTCTTCATGAGAAGAAGGAGACTCCTGTTGCTAGAAGGAAAAGTCCCGGAAGTGGTAAAAGATACCCACTCCCTTGCTCAATCTGCTCTAAAGTTGCACCAAGTGGCAGAAGCCAAGAGGAAAGCTGAGCAAGAACCGGAAATCAATAAACCGGATGAGGTGTATGACAATGAAGGAGTACTAGTCACTGATCAAATGGAACCCATTGATGTTGACACCTTGAACGGTGAAGATGTTACTCCGGGTACATCAATAGAAGCGACAGGACACGAAAAAAAGGCAGAAGAAGAAGAAAAGAGGAAACAAGAAGAAGAAAAGAAGAAACAGGCATAAGAAGAAGAAAAGAGGAAACAATAAGAGGAAAAGAGAAAACAAGAAGAAAAGAGGAAACAGGAAGAAGACAAGAGAAAATAAGAGGAGAATAATAGACAAGACAAAGAGAATAAGAAAAAGGAAGCAGAAAAGAAAGAAGAAGAGAAACGGAAGGAAGAAGAATAGAAATAGGAAGAGGAGAAGAAAAAGGAAGAGGAGAAGAGAAAGGAAGAGGAGAAGAGGAAGCAGGAAGAGGAGAAGAAGAAGAAGAAGGATGAAGACGAAGAGAAGCAGAAAGAAGAGGAGAAGAAGAAAGAAGAGAAAAGGAAGACAGAGGAAGAGGAGAAAAAGAAGGCAGAAGAGGACAAGCTAAGGGTTAAAGAGAAGGAGGGAGAAACACATAGCACTAAAGTGAAGACCCCAAAGGCAACCGATAGTCAAGCCAAACCGACTGACATTACCAGTCCCATTGACCTGAAATCTACAAACAAATCGGAGTTGTTGCAAAGCATTAAGTTTGCTCAAGATCGCCTGGAGGTGATAAGGAGGAAGAAGGAGCAAGACATGAACCAAGCTGCGGTGGACACTCTTACCGGTTTGATACCCGATACCAACCTCCCTAGTACCGATTCCTCTCTGGCCCAACTGAAACTCTTATGCACAGTTGTGGAGGACCAGGTACAAAGCTTGGAAGAGGTTGCTGAAGCTAATGCCAAAAAGAAGCATCAAAAGGCTTTGGACACTGCCTTGGTGAAAAAGTTAAATGAGCTCCGGTCTGATCTATAGTAGGCATAGAAGAACATTAAGGATGTTCTGGATGAGGGGAATCTACTACTTAGCAAGATATGTCAACCCCATCTATTCTATGATTATGCGCGTGCTTAGAAAGACAAATTGCAAACTGATTTGTAGACGTTCATAAGCACCTTCAAGATGCCATATGATTCCTTTACCGCTTATGGGCAAACCGTTCACCGGTTTCAACTTTAGGCTGCAAGAATTGATCTGGAGATCAGCAACCGGACCAGGGATTTACAGGAACTACAACTGGTTCTACTACCAAGACTGCAAATACTTCAGAAATGCTATCTCAATCTAGATGCCCTGACAGTCACTCAAGAGATGAGTACCTTGGATGCCATGGAAGAACAAGTCTATCAGATGCAAATAGAGAATGAGGTTGCTACCTCATTGCTTGAGTCATGGTCCTTATCCATGAAGAAATTTATGCAGGACTTTAAATCTATTTTTGACAAATTTCACTCTTTATTGTCATAAACATTTATTTAGCTAATAGAAACAGGGGTTATTCAGCTGTATTTTGTCATTGTTGGCAAAGGGGGAGAAGTATTCTTGTATTTAAAATTTTGATGCATGCTATGTATACTCTCATGTTTATCTCTGTAAGGAAGTAGTATACATTGTATTTTTTGCACAAGGGATAGTGTATATGCTTAGGGGGAGTAATTTTGATTATGGCATATTTTTGTTGTAAAACACTTAGATGTCAAAATTTTCCTAAGTGTTGCCATCAATGCCAAAGGGGGAGATTGTTGTCATTTTTTATGTTTATGTTGTGATTGTCATTGATGAACACACGCTTGCTTTGAGATCACTTTTTGAATGTATGAATTATGCTCAACCGGTATTTGTTCCAAACCAGTATTATGTTGTAGTCTTTAGACTATCGATGTTTTGTAGAAAGTGTTTACCGATCTCAAGCGGCATGAAGACCTCAAGCGGTTCGAGGATCTGAAGCGGAACGGAGCAAAGGAACTAAAAGTGGTAGTTATCATTTTCCCAATGTTCATTTTGTCAACCAGTAATCTGTTTAATAATTAAACCGGTATTACTCTGAGTTACCAACCGGTAATCGATAAAGTTGTATAAACCGGTAATACTCTGTGATGAGTTACCAACTGGTATATTTTTGTGATGAGTTACCATCCACTGACACTTTGACGGTGATTTTGTGTCATGTTACCAAATGTGTCTAGATACACTAAACCTAGGAACTTGCAATGTAATCCTATTGGATTGACATGAAATCAGATTCCTTTTTAAGGACATCATGTCTAGGGTTTTAGGGTGTGTAGCTGTTAGGGTTTTTGGTGGTTGATGAGTTTTTGTATGTGTGATCTTAATAGAGAAGATCAAGTCTATGTGCTGTAACAGAGTGTGGATTTACTGAAGACTGAAGTAATGCTGAAATGCATTAGCAATGAGCTATCATGGATCTAACCAAGCAGACTGTGCTATTTGCTAGATCATTCACTTGTTGATTACTCGCATCTTTGACAAGTCAGAAACCCTTAACCGTGTAGGCCCAGAAAAGCCTTTGTAAATCCTCTAACAAGGTGATTCACATCTGTGGATCTGAAATCCTCTCAAAAGGTAGTCTTTAATCGAACTTATCTCCTAACAGAGATTGAGATTCCTAATAGGATCTGTTTTGGTAAAGAACATTGTATGACCTTAACTGGTCTGGTTACTATTCTGCAGATAGTTACTTGTGAGTTTCATCTCACCGTGGTTTTTCCCATTTGGGTTTCCACATGAAAATCTCTTGTGTTATGGTGATTGTGCTTCTGTGGGTGAATGCCTTACTTGTTGTTTGGTTTGCATTTGTGTTAACCAATTTGTTAGTTAAACTGTTATACCGGTTCACTGCTAGACTGTTACAGTGTTTGAGTTCAGTATTAATTGGTATACTAATTCACCCCCCCCTCTTAGTATTCATCACAAAGGTGGGAGCAAAATGAATTGATGACTTCAAAAACCAAAACAACTACATACCACAAAAAGATCAGATATTAAAAGCAGGAATTAAAGTATACAATTAGATCTTGAAAAAATGGGTGACATAAGATCACACCCTAAAGTTATATTGACAAAGCTAGTATAAATGAACCTGTGACCCCAAAAGTAAAAGAATAACACAACACAAACAAGAACATGGCCCCACAAGAAACACAATCATTAAACCCCTAATTCAACACAAACAAAAGAAGCCAAAATAATAATATTAAAGAGATCTTGCCTCCAAAACTATTTTACCCTCTTTACATTCTTTTCACACAATTATAGGGTTTCTTTACATACTTTTCATAAATAATTTTCATGAAATATCATATTATCAAAACCAAGAGTTAAAGTCTTAAAAAATAGGTGGCATAAGATCATGCCCCAAAGTAAAAGCTATGTGTGTGAAAAGTGAACCTATATCTGTATCTGGAATACACAACACTTCAATTAAGTCATTAGATGCATGGTTAGTAAATCAATAATCAATGAATAATAAACCATTACAAAGCGACCCATTGCCTTCTAGTAGATATGAGTTTAGATTGCTCTCAGATTGCTAAGCTATCTAGTGACTAGACAACACCTAAACAAAGGATTTTTAAATCTATATGAGCATGAATATGAGCTAAATGGATGCAAGACTTAAGCTAGATATGCAAGATTAATCTAACATGATTTAAGTAATATATGAACATTTAAGCTAAATGATTTAAGCAATATGAAATAACTAATATGCAATATCTCAATGCAAATTCTCAATGAACCTAGAGTAAAAACAACATAATAACAATATATTCTCCAGGATCTTTGAATGAGAGACGAGAGCTTGAATTTATAGAAAATTCAGAAAGAAACCAAAGGTTGAGATCAAATGATGATGAACGGTCAAGATTTTCCAAGAGGAAGCACAATCCAGGTGACTTGATGTGATTGGATGCTTTTCTCAGTTTTAAAGGAAATTGAACTAAAATTAAGATAAAAACAGGAAAAACTGATTTACTCTCTATTTCATTCAATTTTAATATTTAATTGTTTTGATTGCTTTCTTTGAGATTATTTATCAATATTTAATTTGTTTTTCAAGATTATCTCCAATTGATTTCTTTTCTCAAATTTTAATTCTTTTTTGGTCAATTAATTCCTTTTTTTATTTTTTTCCTTTTTTGAAGATTTGTGCTCATAATTTCCAATTCCTCTTTCTTGATTTGTTTCCTTTTTTGAAGATTTATGACAATTTTAATTTATTTTTCAAATTAATTCCTCTTTTTTGATGATTTAATGGTAAATTGATTTATTTAATTAAATATGCAAAAGATATTTAATTAAAATAAATAAGATAATTGTTTAAAATGATTTACTTGGAATGATTTAATTAATAAAATAAATATTTAATTAATATTGGTTGATTAATTTTGCCATGTCACATTTGATGATTAAATAATTAATTGTGTGCTCAAGATTTATTTAATTGCCTTTGGTTAGGACCTTGGTGACGTTGTCGAGATTAGGGGTCATGGTTTAGATGACCATTTTTAGGGTATTACATTTGCCCCTCTTTGAATTAATGTGCGAGCAACATGTTGGTTCAAAGAAAATTTGATGTCTAGGAGATACCAGTTCTGAACTTGATTGATCACGAACCAGATGAAGAGCGAGGTGTTTATCTTGATTTGAAGCGATAAAACTAGACATAGTTGATTAAAGCGATATCGATCCCGAACTTGATTGAACTAGGAACGATAGAGAGCAAAGATACCAAACTTGAACTTGATTGATCAAGAAGCGGATCTTACTGATCTAGAACTTGATTGAACTAGACACAGTGAGTGAAGATAAAATCGATCTTGAACTTGATTGATCAAGATACGACGAGTGAAGATAAACTGCCCAACTTGATTTGATGGGATGAAACTGAACACCTGGTTAGATTGAGTGTGATCAAAGATACTCTTTAAACCCTTGATTGGGTTTAAACGAATAACCAACTTGATGAAAAGTGATGAAAATGATTAACTTTAAGAGACTAATTCAAATGAAGACAAATATCAGCTTGATATGAAGCGATGAAACAGATATGCCCCTTGCGATTGATTTGATGAAGCTTAGTTGCTTGAAGATTTGAAAATTTTCTCAACATTTTAAGATGTAAGGTCATAAGGTCATGAGTATACCCCCTTGGGAGTGAAATCGAAAGATAGCGAGGGTACATGATTATAGGCAATTGTTTAGCGATGATATTGATTTGAGCACGAAAGTGATTCAGAGGAATAAAATTGAGATTCAACATTGATTTGTTAGAAATTGAGCACAAAGTTGAAGAAAGAATGAGCTTTTGATGAAAAGCGCTAAGTGATCCAAATTTTAGAAATTGAGTAGCAGAATGATCTCAAATTTTGATTTCGATCCCGAAAATGGAATCAAGACGAGCAAATTAGCTAAGGGTACAATTTTCATGTCCATCGGAGCAAGTTGAAAAATTAGGGTTTTGGCTATATATGGGGTAAAAGTGTCATTTTCAATTCATTTTAACCCTCCAAGTTTGAAAATTCAAAAAGCCTTCTGTGAAAAAAATGGTGGTTCCCACTCATGTGCATTGATTCGAGCGCTAGAGATGACATAATCGACCTCGGAATTATGAGCCAAGAGTAAATGATCTATCTTAAGCCTGTTATTCATTTCAATTTTGAATTTTTTTGTTGAATTTTTCAATTTTTTGCATGTTGAAGTCGAGCGTTTTCATTTTGTCATGCGAGAAAGGATCCTGTCTCGTATGACAAACTGATTAATTTTCTTTTGTTGTTTAAAACCACTAGTTTTGTCATATGAGACCTACCCTTCTGTCGTACGACAACATTCAAAAGAGCCCATTTTGTCGTTTAGGGGCTAGTCTTGTGTCATATCAGAGTCTTTTTTCATATAGGACCAATTCCCGACTCGTATGAGTTGCTGCCTCTGTGGTGTTTTTTTGTTTGGAAAATAGTGAGTATTTTTGAAGGTGTAAACTTGAAATTTTGATTTTGCAATTAATGTAGTTGGATTTGCATGATGTTTTGCTTCCTTTATAGGCTACTTTGGAATGTATTATTCAGATATGTATATCCGCCTACGATGGCATTAGTTTGACAGTTATCAGATATAGACCAGGCGCATATTAATGCGTGTGGATTGACTCATCTTCTTGGGTTGCCTGATATCCGTGTGAATCACGGTATGCTCACTGCATTAGTGGAGAGGTTCCGTTCAGAGCATAATACCTTTCATTTGCCAGTTGGGGAGATGACCCTTACTCCTGAGGATGTATACCAGATTCTCCGTATCCCTTTTGTTGGGGATAAGGTAGATTATGAATCAGCACAACGTCCTGACCTTCTAGCCTTGAGGCAAGTATTTCATTATGCGGACATCCTGACTCAATCCATCAGTTGGGATGAGATGATGACCAGATATAGTGAGGATTTTCCATTGGCTTGCGTCTTGGCAGGTTTTATCAATTGTTTTATGATGCCGGACAATGGACAACAGGGGTTTTTATGTGGATGGGGTAGGATGTTGGAGAGACTCATGGAGAACCGTCATAGGTTAGGATGGGGTTGTTGCATATTGACAAACATGTATCGTGAGATGCATGAGATTGTCTACCAGAGGGGAAGAGCATGGCTGTCGGAGTTTTGATTTTGTAGGTATGGGCCTGAGAACATATCCCAGTATGTAGGCCGATTGTTGATGAGGCCAGAGATCCACAACAACCCATAGTTTGTAGATACGCTGGATATGTGACGCAACCCCATCTGGGCAAGACAAATTATTGGAGATGATAGCTAGATGATTTGATAGTCATGATATGGATACCGTATAGGGGTCTGGAGCCTTGGGATGATTAGAGAGTTGTACGCAGAGACCTCTTCACTATACAACCTCTCATAGGCAGATCACAAACAGTGGTTGAGCGTTTTGTTGTTAGTCGAGTGATGAGGCAGTATGGCAGACCTCAGGGAATCTCGCAGGAGTTTACTGCATGCGTGCGTTATGCAGAAGAGGAGAGGTAGGGATGGGGACCTAGGCTATCATATTCCTTGAGCATGCAGAGCTAACTGGGTTACAACGACTTAGGTGGGACTATCTGGATGATATTGCAGATACAGGGGTATTGCCCTAGTACAGGGATTGGTTCCATCATCATCCATTCTTGAGATTCACGAATCCGGCTGAGCAGGTACCTCACATAGAGGAGGTAGAGGATTTTGCCCCCGTACAGAGATAGGGACATGGACAAAGGTAGGGATAGAAGGCTGAGGCTCTGAGGTGGGCAGGTGGTGATCCTGCTGCTAGTAGCAGCAGGGTACTGACTGGTGGTAGGCAGTAGAGAGGAGAAGGTGGATCCCTAGGGACAGTTGGAGTGAGACTGAGCGGAGTGAGGGTGCCAGAGGGTGGAGGAGAGAGCAGTGCCGAGACATGTTCGACAAAGGAGAGAAAAGCAAGGGGGAGGAGATGGAGGAGGATATGGAGGAGGAGATGGAGGCAGAGAGCCTGCAAGGGAGCAGGGGGCTGACACAACACTGTCGATGAGAGCACGCCTAGTGAGTTTGTAGTCACAACTGACAGTGGCACAGACTCAGCTGGTAGAGCGAGATCGACAGCTAGTAGAGCTTAGAGAAGAGAGAGATTGTTAGGTCGTAGCGATGAGGGCAGAGTGAGACGCTCTGCAGCAGGAGGTTCTTCATCAGACAAGTCGGGTAGCCTATTAAATTGCGGCTTACAGCGTAGCAGTTCTAGTAGCGCAACAGGTTGTACCATACTCACAGTATATGGCTCGACCAAAGGGACCTTAGGCACCTAGGCAGGATCCAGGTCAGCAGGCTCCACCTCCTCCACCACCTGGTGATGAGGGAGAGGCAGAGAGCTAGATTTTCTTTTTTTGTAGCTCTGAGTTTTTTTTGTAGACATGCCCATTTTTTGTAGCCCTTACGATTCTTGCTCCGATGGGAGTTTGTATTTGACAGTTGACATTATTTTATACCCTGAGACTTGATCATTATATATATACGAGATCTTGATTTGACTTCATTGTGCTTGTGTCGATTGATTTATGAGATGCTTGTCTATATGCTTTATTCTATATGTATGCATATTTGTTTAGCATGGATGTATGTAATGCAAATGAATATGGATGTTTGTTTTCATATGCAAAATGAATGAATGGAAATGAGTAATGAGTAGTGCAAGTTTTTTCATTTTTCAATGCAATAAGATGAATGCAAATGAATGATAGTGAATGTATAAATTTATATAAAATGCTTATGTATGCAGCTAAAACATCTCAATACACAAGTACTCGATCGGAAACATGGTGAAGAAGAGACCACTTAGCTAAGAAATGATGATGCTTCAAACTCTCATTCAGAAGATAAAGAGATCATTGTTACCATACCGAAATCACTCTAAATTCACAAGATACAGAATGAAATGCAAGATGAGATGCAAAAATGAGATGCAACCGAAACCTAGTCACTGGATTTGGAATGCTTAATTTTTATCACTGAGTGTTTTACAACCACAACAAGCAGATTAGAGTTCCTTTCTTTACATGTGCAATATTAATTATCTTGTCCGCAATGACCCTTTTTCGTTCATATCCTTGGACAGATGTCACAGGGACCCAGATTGCATGATAAAGAAACTCCCTCAAAACAGACAAAGAAATGACGGGAACCTCCCTGTAGCATTCAAATAAGCGGAGTCAAGGTATGTGTGGCAATTTCACCTTGATGTGAAGGCACTTATCATAGACACCCAACTAATTAGATGTTTCCAGATCATCGGATTCATTCCTACAAGCAGAAAACAACGAAAAGTATTATGCCCCCAATCCTTGCTCCTCTTAATCAAGATAGACTTCCTCAAGTTACTCAGAGGGAATAATAAGAGAAAGCCAATGTAAAAGACAACACACAAAGAAAATTTCATGCATAGCTCAAACTGTTTAGTGATTGTTTTCAGTAATGTTGTTTTGCTTGTGTACTCAGTGATAAACTCTTTAGTAGTCAGGAGACAGGTGACTGACTCAGAGTGGACGACCAGGTTTCACTGACGTAAAGTCGACTTGGGTGATGTTGCTTAGGACATGTAAATTGATCAGTTGATTACCCTAAGACTAGGTCAATGATCGGTTTCAATCCATGAGGGTTCTAAAAGAACCAGGTTGTCACAAAAGTGACTGAAACATATGTACAATTGAAAGCGATTATGCATGAAATCGGGAATGCCAACGTTGTGTTGATAGATGGAGAGCTTGAGTACAAGAGGCGCCTATTTGCCAGGTTTTCACCTGCTTGGCAGAGATTCATTTTTTTTTTCACTAGGGTGTCTGTTTACCAGGTTTTCACCAAGGCATTTTCTCTCTTTTTCCTTTCCTTTTTTTTTTTTTTTGAATTTCTTTTTCTCTCTTCTTCTTTTTTTTTTTTGTGAATTTCTTTAGGACTTTTTTCTAATTTTTAGGATTTCTTCAAGGCTTTTCTAATTTTTAGGATTTCTTCAGAAGTTTTCTGATTTTTAGGATTTTTTCAGGACTTTTTAGCTGTATAGGCTGCTAGAGAAGAGAATATTTAGGTGAATAATTTCTTCAGATGGATGGTGTTGATCGGTTCACGGAGCTGTTCTATTTCCAATGTTGAGAGTTGATAGGCACCAAAGCCAAAGGCTGCAGTAACAATGTAGGGACCCAACCAGTTGGGTTCAAACTTCCCTTTGTTGTCTCAAAATTGTTGATTCTTAGGATTTTCTCTCAAAACAAGGTCACCAACCTAAAATTCTCATTGTCGAACCTTTTTGTTATAACCCTTTTTGTTATAACCTCTAGACATTCTCTTTTGATATGAACTTAGATGATCAAATGCCACTTGTCGACGTTCGTCTAGCAATTCGAGTTCTTGCAATCTAGCTATTCTGTAGTCTTCATCAGTAACAAGACCTTGCAAAGAAACTCTTAGAGATGATATTTCCACTTCAATAGGTAATACTACTTCAGACCCATACACCAAAGAAAAAGGTGTAGCCCCAGTAGGTGTTCTAATACTTGTTCTATAAGCCCACAGGACAAGATTGAGCTGCAGATGCCAATCCTTTCCATATTTATTGACTGTTATGTGTAAGATAGTCAACAGATTCTTGTTAGATGCTTCGACTTGTCCATTACCTTGAGGGTAGTACACAGATGACCAGTGTTGTTTTATTTTGAATTTTTCACACAGTTCATTTAGATCTTTGTTCTTGAACTGTCCTCCATTGTCAGTTATAATGGATGAAGGTATACTATACCTGTAGATGATATAATTAAGGATGAACAAAGCTACTTGTTTACCGATTTCTTTGATGAGCGAAACTGCTTCTACCCACTTAGTGAAGTATTAAGTGGTAGTTATAATAAACTTGTGTCCGTTAGATGATGCAAAATATATTTGGCCAATTAGATCAAATGCCCACTGTTGAAAGGGCCAATGTGTAACAAAGGGTATGCGATCCCTTGTTGGAGCATGTATAAGGTGCCCATGCAGTTGACACTTTTCACAGGTTTAAGCAAATTTTATAGCTTCTTTCTCAATGTCTGGCCAGTAGTAGCTAGCCCTTAGTAGTTTTCATGCTAAAGTTAGACCGTTCGAATGGGATCCTCAAACACCTTCATGGACTTCGGATAATACACGTTGAGACTTCTCAGTTTCTAGACATCTAAGCAAAGTACTATCTAAACCTTGCCTAAATAGGTCGTTAGCAATGATGACGTAGCGTGACGCATTTTGAATCGGGTTCCTTTTTTCATTTCGGGAAAGATTAGCAAGGACAACTTGGTCACACAAGTAAGAGTAAATGTGGCTATAGCGAGATGAGTCATGTCTAATAATATAACAGACCATCTAGGACTCAGGAGAATCATAGGCAGGGTAATGTAATTCTTCCACCAAGAAATCAAAGCGAAAATTGGATTCCTGTAGCTGTGGTATAGATGCCAACGTGGCCATTACATCCACTGCTCTATTTGCTGACCTGGGAATCTGCTGAAATGATACAACGGTAAAGTATTTCTTGAGATCATCCACCATTCTCTTATAAGGCATCGGTTTCTCATCTCTTGTTTGATATAGATCATTGATTTGGTTGATAATGAGTTGAGAATCTCCATAGAAGTGTAATTCAAAAATCTTCCACTTGATGGCCAACTTCATCTCGTTTACCAATGCTTCATATTCTACAATGTTGTTTGTGCAAGGGAAGAGAATCTTGTAAGCTTTTGGGATTGAATATTTTTGAGGAGTAATAAAAAGTATTCCGGCACCAGAACCATGTTGAGTGAAAGACCCATCAAAGAACATTTTTCATGATTGTTGAGTAAGGTGCATGATTGATTCATCCAGAAATTCTATATGTAGAGGTTGACTGTCTTCAAGTGGAGAATCAACAAGTTGGTCTGCAATAACCTGTCCTTTGATGGCTTTATGTTCCACATATTCAATATCAAATTCTGTAAGAATCATGCCCCATTTAGTCAGTCTTCTTGTGAGCGTTGCTTTACTGAGATGATATTTGAGTGGATCAATCTTAGCTACCAGCTTAATAGAGTGTGCTAATATATAGTGTCTTAATTTTTGTGATGCAAAGACCAATGCCAAGCATGATTTCTCTATTATAGTGTAGTTCATTTCATAAGACACCAATATTCTGCTGATATAATATATGGCTCTTTCTTTTTTATTCTCATACTGTTGTGCTAGAAGTGCCCCTAGTGATGAATTAGTGGCTGATATGTATAAGATCAATGGTTTACCTTGAATTGGTGGCATTAATATGGGTGGATTAGAAAGATAATCTTTGATTTGTTTTAGATGTTGTTCACAATCTTTGTCCCAGTTGTATTGAACTCCTTTCTTTAATAACTTTGTGAAGGGTTGAGCTTTGTCTGCTAACTGAGATATAGAGCACCTTATTGACTGAAGATGACCCTGTAAACTTCTCATTTGACTGATATTCTTTGGCGGAGGCATTTTCATTATAGCTTGGACCTTTTCAGGGTCAACCTCAATTCCTTTCTTTGAAATTATGTAACCAAGTAGTTTTCTTGATGTTACTCCAAATACACACTTTTTAGGATTTAGCCAGATCTTGAATCTTTCCATTCTATCCAGTATGAGGCCTAGCCTTGAATATGCGTAGATCTCTTCATGGTTTTTACTAGGGTATCGTCAACATAATCTTCCATATTTTTATGCATCATATCGTGGAAGATAGTGGTTACTGCTCTTTGGTAAGTTGCTCTTGCATTCTTTAGTCCAAATGGTATAACATTCCAGCAAAAGGTTCCCCATGCACATGTGAAGGCTGTCTTTTCTTGATCCTTAGGAGCTATCTTGATCTAATTGTAACCAGAGAATCCATCCATTAATGAATACATCTCATATCCAATAGTCATATCTACTATCATATCAATGTTGGGTAATGGAAAATCGTCATTCAGACATACTTTGTTGACATCCCTGAAGTCTGTGCAAACTCTAATAGATTTGTCTGCCTTTGAATCAGGTACTATGTTTGATATCCATTCTGCATAGTCTATAGCTCTGATAAATCTAGCTTTTAGTAAATTTTCTAGCTCAGCCTTGACTAGCAATGCCACATAGGGATGCATCTTATGGAGTTTTTGCTTGATTGGTTTAACTTCTGGTGTAATAGAGAGATGATGCATGATGAGATCAGGATCTAGTCTTGGCATATCGGAGTATGTCCATGCAAAATTGATCTTTTTTTTTGAAAAAAGGTGAGTGAAATCTTTCAATTCTTCTGTTGATAATGATTGAGCTAAATGAATGATATGTGGTGTCTCTTGACTCCCAATGTTCACTGGCTGAGTTGGCTTGATCAATATAGAAGACCTCTCCTAGAAATGACTTGGCAGTATATCAAGTATCTCACCTTCAGGTGCCTCAAAGAGGTTTTCACCCTTAGGTACGTCCTTTATTTTTACTATTTTTGATTTTGACACCGCCACAATGTGGTTTTCACCATTAGATCTCTTATTTTTTTTATTTTTTTATTTTTATGACTGAGATACTTGATGTTTGTTTTAGCCATCTTCTCACTTTGCTCACTGGTGAAAGAGTTCATTGGTTCCACTGCATTAAGATAGCAGGATAGTGTGTAGTCATTGGCGAAGGTGGGTATATTCAAGGGTTGGTTATAAAGAGTACAGTCAATCAGTTCAGGATGTATTAAAGATAAGGTTTGAATTGGTTCAAGGGAGTTCACGGTACTATCATCATGACTTTGGAACGACCAGTTGAGTTCCAGAAGGCTACCTTGCGTATGTGTCCCGAGACCAGGAAGAGTTACAACATGATTATCAAAATTCATGTTAGTATTTATTGGACCTAACCCAACCGACCTACTTCTAGTGTCGTCACCTACTTCAAACTGGACTACATATTGTGGT
The DNA here is from genome assembly GCF_030272615.1 of Cryptomeria japonica. Classification (NCBI taxonomy): domain Eukaryota; kingdom Viridiplantae; phylum Streptophyta; class Pinopsida; order Cupressales; family Cupressaceae; genus Cryptomeria; species Cryptomeria japonica. The sequence goes on along the minus strand of NC_081406.1, from coordinate 280,259,617 downwards.
GTGATAGTAATAGGGTCAACAGACAACATCTCAACATTCATGATAGAGTAGTCATAATTTGTTGTTGAATAGTTGTTGTTATAAATAGAGCTTTTGTCCGAGTTATCAGATTCATAAGATGAAGTTTCTGACTCGCCTTCAAGTGATTTAGTAAAAGTATGTGTAGTATCAATACCTACATCTTTGATGTTGCAAGTTCCTTCGTGATTTGGTTCATTGATCACTTGTATTTGACACACTTGTGGACATAACCTTGATGGTTATGTTAATCCCCAATGTCTGTTCCATTTAGCTTCCTCTAGACTGATAACTGGTCCTACTTCTGTAGCTTCTAACTCTTCTTTTGTAGTTCCATATCTGATTTGTCCTATCTCATTAGTAGGTGAAAAAATTGCTTGTGTCCTTTCTTCCTCCTCATAGTCTTCTTGTCTTTTTAGTCTGATTTCTTCTATTTCCTTTTGCATTTTTAAGCGTATCAGCTCTTGTGCATCATCTGCGATATCACTGGATTCTTCAGGGGTTTCTGTAGTAGATGTATTTGAGAGATGGTCTGGACCCCATTCATACTCATTTGAATCAGTTTCAGAATCATCTAGTTGTTGTCTGCTAGTATATGTGACCGAAATGTTCAGTGGTGCAAACAATTCTCTGATTCTGTATACTTCTTCTCTCATATCCTCTGGGACTTCTACTTCCTGTGGTATTATAGCTGATACAATCAGAACTTGATTACCATCTGTTTCCTCTGGGTCGACAATTCTTCTTGTTCATCGTCGCACTCTTCCCGAGTTTGTTGAGTATTAATTTCCTGTGATGTTAAAGGTAGTACCTTTTTCCTCCACTTGAGTTGATGGTGAGACGTTTGTTTATGATCTGATGACTTTCTTGAATCGTATCCTAGTCCAACTTTGTCATTTGTAGACTTAGTTTGTAACTGAATAGGTTCAACAATACCTTCTTGACACTTGCCTAGAGGACGAGTACCTAAATATCCCATGCGTTGAAGCATCTTATAGCCTGGACCATATTATGTTGTGGAAATCTCACAATGTCGTATTTCTTCGTTTGCGCTATCTTCTTTGAAAATCCATTTGAGAGCAGCATCCTCTTCTATTTCATCTGCAAGGGAAGTAGAGGATTGTATAAAGAGACCATCATAAATGAATTTTGGAGTTGAAATTTGTGGCTTCGCATCCTCTGATAGTTTTCCCAACTATCTTGGTGATGGAGGAAGAGACATTAGTGAGAGTACAAGCTCTATCTTGTAGCCATCCATGCCGGTGTTTGTGATTTTCAATTTTTTCTCTAAATATTTCAGCAAAGATTCCGAACTTTCAGTGGTAGAGGCTGCTCTATTATGAGGAACAAAAGCATCAACACTCTACGTTAATGCATTGCAGGTATAGCTTGTATTAGCAGGAATACTAACTTCAACTCCATTATAAGGAAATTTCAAGCACTGATGATACGTAGATGGTACTGCTTTCATTTCGTGAATCCATGGCCTGCCCAGTAAGATGTTATATGAAAGAGGAAGGTCAAGGACCTGAAATATGACATCTTTTTCTACAGGTCCTACACTGATTGGTAATAGTACCAGACCCTTAGAGGTTATTTCTTCTTCATCATAAGCTTTGATTTTTTTTTTTTTTGTTGGATCAATGACGTTTTTTAGAAAATCCTAGCCGTGTCAGTAGATTGTAAGTACAAATATTCAACCCAATGCCTCTATCTATCAAAACATGTTTAACTCAGTTTTTATGGATCATAGCTTTGATGTGTAATGGTTGGTTATGCGGGTGACTCAGTGAGTTATCATCTTCTTCAGAGAAAGTGAGGTAATGAGGCAAAGTCAGGTGACCCACCATAGATTGAAACCGATCTACGTCTAAATCTTTAGGGAGACTAGTGATGAGCAAAGCCTTGTCCAGGATCTCTCTATGAGCGGAAGAGATCTTAAGTAGTTCCAAAAATGGAGATTTGAGCGTTAGTTCTTTTCAATTGTTCGACAATACTATAACCAAGAGAGGATGATGAAGCCAACTATTTTGATTTGGCTATGATTGTGTCTATTTGTCTATTTGGAGGAGTTGGTAGGTTTGATGTTGTTTGATCGAAAGTTGAGGAACTAGCTCCTTGGAGAGTAACCTTTTTTTGAGCACGAGTCACAACATTAACAGTTTGTGCTTGATTTTGTTTATCTTTGATTATGATCACATTGTAATATTCAGGTTGGGAAGATTCAATCATGTTGATCACGTTATCATTGTTAGTGTAGGTATAATTGACTCTAGCTCCTCCCTTGCATTTTGAGGAATCTCCTTGTTCATAAGTCGGTAAGGGATCTTTAAAGGCATTATGATTAGCATTAGTTGCGTGATTTCCAACAACGATTTTGCCAGCATCGATTAGATCTTGAATTTCATGTTGGAGTTTCATGCAGTTGTTTATGTTATGTCCCTTGTTCCAATGATAGTCACAATATTCGTTTTCTCTCCACCATTTGGGTTTAATTTCTAGGTCATATGGTCTAGAATTGTCTGACAATGTTATCAAATCATTTGCCAATAAAGTTTTAAAAGTTGATTCATACAATTCAACTAGAGGAGTAAAATCACGCTTAGGTTTTGAAAGCCAGGGTTTCTCTTTAAACCATTCTCTTGCTTTCTTTGGAGGATTTTCTGCTACAGTTTCAACTGTCTTGAGTGCTTGCGTGCCACTAGCCAAGTAAAATATGGTGGATTTTGTTTTTACCTTAACATTGTCTACCACTCCATCATTAACAATGTTTTTGTTGTTATCTTTGTCGTATTTCCAGTATTTTTTGTTTTCTTTTGAATTAGAACCTTGCGATGTTTCTTTCCAAAGTGATATATCTCCCTTTTTTATAAGCACATCTTCCATTTTGAGGGCATTATCTACCATTTTGTTGAATGAAGGATGTACTTGCATCTAGACACTGTATTTCAATTCAGGGATTAAGTTGTTGACAAAGATATCCATCTTCTCGAGATCTGGAATAGTCTGTGAATATCTAGAGAACATCTTTCTCCATCGTTGGAGAAAAGTGAGAAAGGGTTCTCCTGTCTTTTGTTTGGTATTGCAAAGCTCTATCATAGTGATTGGGTGACGAATGTTATAGGAATAGTTGGATTAATTCTTCAAAAGTTTCTATTCCCATAGGTAGACTTGAGAACCATTCCATAGCTTGTCCCCCTAAACTTCTCGGGAAAAGGCGCATGAGATACGTTTGGTTGTGCATGAACTCCATACATAAAGCACAAAATTCTTTGATATGATCTTTAGGATCTGTATTCTTGTCATATTTGTCAAACTTAGGCATTTCTACTTTTGAGAGAAATGGAGGCATGTAAAAGTTTTTGTCAAATGGGAATGGGCATATTGTGTCCAGAGAATATTGTTATGGTGATTTATCCTTGTTTTCAGTTCTCTGACCTCATTTCGTAACGCTTGTATTTATTTGTTTAGCATTCCCAATGGTGTCTCTTCCTCTTTAGTGACGAGGGCCTCCACATCATAACCAATAGGAAGCTTGGCGCCTTGCTTTGCTAGTTCTAGGAAATAGTCTTCTTTTTCTCTAGCCATGATGACCTTCATCATTTTTTGGAAATCTTTATCATTTTGACATTTATGCATTTTGACCTCTGGAGGTTCAGAGGCTTCAGATTCAGTTGATGAGGACTCATTATCAGTGGCATGATTGTTGAGGTTGTCATAAGTGTCTTGTTTACTAGCTTATCTTTCTTGCCTTTCTCCAGACATGGTGGGAGATAGGGGCTGACCAAAGAATGGTAGATTGTAAACTGGTATTTGTGACAAGGACGATTTATTTGAGACGAGGTTTTCTACAAAGAATGGATTGTCATTTGATGAAAAGGTGTTTCTTTTTCTTTGTCTGTTTTGTTGTGAGAACTTCTGGTTTGAATAGGCATTTACAACTGACGGGACCAAGAGCTAGATGTGTTGTAGAAGTCAAGATCAAATTGTAGCTAGTTATTCGTTTAACACAATGATTGAGTGAAGTAACTAAGATCTGGTCTTGTTTCAGGAATGATCTATCCTATGCAAGACGTTATCTAAGTTAACTTAGGTTTGATAAGATGTTGTTTGAACTAGCTGAGAGATGATCGACAAAATCATGCAACACAAAGATAGGGGTACACTATCAAGGTTGTTTATGCTCAGGAGGATGATAACCAACTTTAGGCTCGCTGTAGACTATTTTTAGGCAAGTTTGACTATTTTGGACTGACAAAATCAGAGATTCGTACGAAAGGATTTCCAGGATCGGACGACAGTATAATAGCTTCAGGAAAATGACAGTACTGCTTCGTACGAGTTGCTGCCTAAGACCGTACGACAGATGGGTATGCCTGAAATGACAAACTGATAAATGCAAGGGTTTATCATACGACACAGAATTCAGGATAAAATGACATTTCTTAGACCCAAACGATAGATGATCGGGGCTCGTACGACACATAATGGAGGCTAAAACGACAGACTGTTAGGATTGATGGAATATCGTACGACACAAAATATGAAGCAAAACGATAAAACAGAAGGCTCGTACGATTGTGTCTGGACAGAGATTAAATGCTGAGTTTTTTATGACTGAGTATGACCAGTTTTGAGGCGGACTGAGTTTTCACTGAGTTATTTGGTATTGTTTTATCCATTTTTGGTATTCCAATTTTAGTTTCAGGGATGAAAACACAGAAAACACACAATACAAATAATAACTTCAATCATAGCATGCAAACCTTATGGAAGTTGGCTTAGAGAAGAAAATATTTGCTTGCTAACTTAGGTACACACCCAATAGCTAATCAGAATACGACTACTGAGTCTCACACAATGGATTCTCAATGCCGTATTAGCCGACTCCAACCACTAATGAGGGTACGATATGGCAAGTGTCTTGGGAGAGTTACTATCTCTCTTGCACAAAGATTATCAACCTTTTGGAGGTGAATTAGGTAGCTTTTAATTTGAATTGAAACTAGTAAGGGGTCCATTTGACACGTTGAGGTATAAACTCAATTAAGAGGTCTCCTAGCCTTGAAAACCAAGGTTTAATATACCCGAAGGTATAGAGGAGAGCTATTCCCGAGCACCATCGTTGACTTGATTTTCATCAAGTCACATTTATTTTATAGTGGGTTGGAGTACTTGACGTTAAGTCGTTCCCCTCTCACTGACCATAATGGCTATAGAGTTATTAGCTCCTCGGGAGGGCAGGGCCGCTAAAGATGTACAAATCTCAAACCTAAAGAAAATGCCTCAAGGGTCTGGATTTCTTATTGTCTATACAGACAAGAGCATACTCTCCTACCTCTCAAATTTTTCTTAAAACACGAAATACAGATTTGTTCTTTAACCAGATAGCAAGCTAGGTGCCTAAAAATGAATTTAAAGAATACACGATGTTTAGTTGATTCTCTTTAAGCAACTTGCAAAAACAACGTATCAGTAGTCATGTTGTTTTCATTCTTTGACAGGCGTATGTTTGATTGATAAATTCTTTGACAAGCGTCTTGCAAGAAACTGGTTAGGCTGTGAAAATATCAGGCAAACAGAAGACAATTCAGGGTTAGCGTTAGTGTAATCACTAATCAAAATTGGACAGAAGACCTGAAAAGTGAAACTTGTTTTATCCCAACCGAATACAACATCACATGACAATTATCACAGAGTAAAACGACAAAAGGCTTTTATCGTACGAGTTAGAACTGAGCGTGAAATGACAGAAGACAAAATTAGATATTCAGAACAGAATTTCGTACGAGCCCCTTTTCTGATTCGTATAATAAATCAGAGGCTTCGACAGAATGTTGTACGATGCAGTAATACCACTCGTACAATATTTCACAAAGATTGTACGAACGAAACCTATAGAATAGAAAAAGTTATTTTAAGGTTGAAAAAAGTAGTCTTTTGCCCCACGGTGGGCGCCAAAAATGTGTGTGTGAAAAGTGAACCTGTATCTGTATCTGGAATACACAACACTTCAATTAAGTCATTGGATGCATGGTTAGTAAATCAATAATCAATGAATAATAAACCATTACAAAGCGACCCATTGCCTTCTAGTAGATGTGAGTTTAGTTTGCTCTCAGATTGCTAAGCTATCTAGTGACTAGACAACACCTAAACGAAGGATTTTTAAATCTACATGAGCATGAATATGAGCTAAATGGATGCAAGATTTAAGCTAGATATGCAAGATTAATCTAACATGATTTAAGTAATATATGAATATTTAAGCTAAATGATTTAAGCAATATGAAATAACTAATATGCAACATCTCAATGCAAATTCTCAATGAACCTAGAGTAAAAACAACATAATAACAATATATTCTCCAGGATCTTTGAATGAGAGATGAGAGCCTGAATTTATAGAAAATTCAGAAAGAAACCAAAGGCTGAGATCAAATGATGATGAGCGGTCAAGATTTTCCAAGAGGAAGCACAATCCAGGCGAATTGATGTGATTGGATGTTTTTCACAGTTTTAAAGGAAATTGAATTACAATTAAGATAAAATCAGGAAAAAAAAGTGATTTACTCTCTATTTCATTCAATTTTAATATTTAATTGTTTTAATAGCTTTTTTTGAGATTATTTATCAATATTTAATTTATTTTTCAAGATTATCTCCAATTGATTTCTTTTCTCAAATTTTAATTCTTTTTTGGTCAATTAATTCCTTTTTTTATTTGTTTCTTTTTTTGAAGATTTGTGCTCACAATTTCCAATTCCTCTTTCTTGATTTGTTTCCTTTTTTGAAGATTTATGACAATTTTTATTTATTTTTCAAATTCATTCCTCTTTTTTGATGATTTAATGGCAAATTGATTTATTTAATTAAATATGCAAAAGATGTTTAATTAAAATAAATAAGATAATTGTTTAAAATGATTTACTTGGAATGATTAAATTAATGAAATACATATTTAATTAATATTGGTTGATTAATTTTGCCATGTGACATTTGATGATTAAAGAATTAATTGTGTGCCCAAGATTTATTTAATTGCCTTTGGTTAGGACCTTGGTGACGTTGTCAAGATTAGGGGCTCATGGTTTAGATGACCATTTTTAGGATATTACAAAAGCAACAAAACAAGAATAACCCATGACCCTACAAAACACAAAAGATCGTATATTAAAACCAAGAGTTAAAGTATGCAATTATATCTTAGAAAATGGGTGACATGGGATCAGACCACTAAATCATACTGACAAAACATGTAACAAAATAAACCCATGACCGAAAAAAATAAAACAATTACACAACACAAACAAGATCGTGACTATACAAGAAAAATAATCATCAAACCTCTAAATTAAGACAAATAAAAGAAACCATAAAATAATTATACTATCCAACAACACTATCAATGTTAAAAGAGGTCTAACCCTTCAAAACTATTTCACATTCCACCTAACAAATCCATGCAACCTTCCACATATTTTTAAGTGAAAAAGCGCTCTCCTAAGAAATCCCACGACAAGCTGAGCTCCCTATGCTATGAAGCTAACTTATTCATAAATACATCCTAAGGACTAAATAGCCATTTCCACCAAACTCCCTATGCCATGCTTGAGTTGATTCCCTATATTAGACTCAAACTCTACAAATTTTAAAGTGAAAAAGCATTCTCCCAAGAAATCTCATGCATTAGGAAAAGTTGAAAAGCATTTTCTCAAGGAATCTCCACATATATTGAAGTGAAAAGTACTCCAAGAAATCCCATGACAAGATCCCTATGCTATGAAGGTAACATATTCATAAATACATCCTAGGTACTAATAACCATTTCCACCAAACTCCATATGCCATGCTTGAGCTGATTCCCTATATTAGAACCACTAACTCTACAAATTTTAAAGTGAAAAAAGCATTCTCCCAAGAAATCTCATGCATTAGGAAAAGTAGAAAAGCATTTTCTCAAAGAATCTCTACATATATTGAAGTGAAAAGTACTCCAAAAAATCCCATGATAAGATCCCTATGCTATGAAGGTAACATATTCATAAATACATTCTAGGTAGTGAATAACCATTTCCACCAAACTCCTTATGCCATGCTTGAGTTGATTCCCTATATTAGACCCACAAACTTTACAAAGTGAAAAAACCTTCTCCCAAAAAATCTCTAGTGAAAAAACCTTCTCCCAAAAAATCTCATGACAAGGTCCCAATGCTACTTGAATTCATTCCTCATCCCAATGCTAATTGAAAGTGAAAAAGCATTCTCCCAAGAAATCTGATGACAAGGTCCCAACACTACTTGAATTCATTCCCTATGTCAACCCCACAAACTCGGGACCATAACAGGTGTTTCAAAACATTCCCTATGTCAGCTCCACAAACTCCGCATCATAAACAGGTGTCTCAAAATCAAGAAACCGTTTTCTACATTTAGAATGCACTCACTGATAAACAGCAACGGCGTACCCGCATTGACCGAACCATTCTACGCGCTTTCCTAACCGTTCGCCCCTCACTTCACTCTGCTCACCCCCTCCCATCTTTTTATTCACACCTCCCTCCAATTATAAGCCCCCAATTCTCAACTTCCATGGCAAAACCACCACCAGCTGCTCTGCCACTCCCACTTCCGCCACCACCATCACTGATCGGCCTTACAGAGCAGCCTGGACAAGACCATTCCTTCACCAAAATCCACTATTACTCCTCCCCTGGCCAAATTCCCTTCGAGTGGGAGGCAGAGCCCGGCAGGCGTAAGGAGAAGGAGAGGGGGGAGGAGGAGGAGCGCCCACAGCAGGTGGCGCCGCTGCCTCTGAACCCTCCGCCCAACATGCATTCCCCCGCCGTCAGCCGCACCTCCTCTGCACTCTCGGATAAGCGGGTGATCACATCAAATGGGCATCTTCAGGGGAAGATCACGAGCACACCATCTCAGCGAAAGGATTATATTAGCAGGCGTCTACGTGGCAAATCTGAGCATAAAGGTGAAGCTGATGTGGATAGTGTCAGATCAGGGTGCAATCCTTTCTGTTTAGGCAGATCGTGTCATAGGTCGGGGAGGAAACTCAGGAATCGTTAGTGGTGGAGAATTTGTATTCTTGAATGGGAGGTTGTAAGTTTGAATCTTAGAGATCTCATTTGTAGCAAGGGGCTGTATATAGATTCCATGATATCATGGATTATAGAAAGATCCATTTCTATTTATTATAGTGATGAGGCCTGTGACATACAAAGATCGGTAAGCTTTCTGCTGCATGCAACAGTGGTGAAGCTGTGGGTTGTGCCATTGTGTCACCCAGCTTTCTTTTTAAACAGATTGCCTGATAATATCATGGACTACAAAAAAATATCTATTTTTATTTATTCTTGTTTTTATGAATGATAATGAGGTGCCTGTCACCCAGCTTTCTTTTTAAAAAGATTGTCTTGATATCATGGGCTATAAAAAATATCCATTTCTATTTATTCTTATATTTATGAATGATAATGAGGTGTGTCACCCAGCTTTCTTTTTAAAAAGATTGTCTTGATATCATGGGCTATAAAAAATATCCATTTCTATTTATTCTTATATTTATGAATGATAATGAGGTGTGTCACCCAGCTTTCTTTTTAAAAAGATTGTCTTGATATCATGGGCTATAAAAAATATCCATTTCTATTTATTCTTATATTTATGAATGATAATGAGGTGTGTCACCCAGCTTTCTTTTTAAACAGATTGTCTGAATGGACTATAAAAAAGATCCATTTCTATTTAGTCTTATTTTTATGAATGATAATGAGATGTGTGAAATATCTGTAAGATTTTTTCCTATTTATTTGGTTAAGATTTAAGATCTAAGATTGAGAGTACAAGTTTAAGAGCTTAGAATTTAAGGATTTTAATCTATCAAAACCATCAAGTTTCTTCCATTTAGGTTTTAATTTTGTGTTCATCAATAAAACTACAATCCTCTATTAATAGTTAATTGATTTCCATCAAAACATAAGCATCTAGAATGTGGGAACCTAATCACTTTGAAATAAAAAAAATTCTTATTACGATATTATGAATTAGGATTGTCAACTGAAAATAATAGTTACTAGGTTTAGATGTTTCTTTCTTACATAAAATTTTACTTCTTTGCAAATCAATGGCATGGATAATTCTCATCCAACCTAACAATCAAATATTTGAAATATGTTTATATATGTAAATGTATAAATCTAAGTTTGTCACATTTTTATGTAATTTTGTATAGACATTTTTGGACCTACACAAAATAAAATAAAATTAAGCCTTAGGTATTAACAAATAAAAATAAGACGACCATTAAGATTTAGAATGGAATACTACACCTTTTTTGTTAGTTCTTATTATAGAGTTTGGTATCTATCATGAAGGATATTTGTGCAATTTATCATGCCTTTTAAGGATTTAATTGTTATAATTGTTTTTCTAGACCCAAACTTCTAAAAAATTAATAACAATAAATTGTAGTTGTATTCCACATTATACTTCTAGATTTTTGGCCATGTATTTAGGTCCTTTTGATTATTATTCCACTTCTTCTTTTGCACCACATATGATAATAAATTTGGATGAGGATTCAAATAACATTGTTGAAACTATAGAAAATAGTTCTAAGTTGTCCTTGACGTTTTTCAAACCATTGACTCTAGCTTCTAGTAACACACATAGTGATCCTTCCTTAGGGAATGATCCATATTCGGAACTAGACATAGCTCCTTGTATCGTACTAGTTGTAGCTACTTTAACATCTTTCTGACCATCTTTTTAAAATAATGAGCAATATTGGTAGGTAAATGATTCCTTGCGATGTGTTGCTTGGTGTCTCTTTTGTTTGTTAGGATCTCTTAGGATGACCCTTGATGGTTCATTGGCACAAGGATACAAAGAGATAGATCTTGTTGTGAAATTATTATATGAGATGGATTTGTATCAATAATTGGATTAACTTGGATTTCTATTGTAGATAGTTGTTGGGGTAAACTCTACAGGTTTCATCATTGGATTTATTGCTTGATTGATATGGTCTAGATTGGTGTTATGAAGCTTTAGGGTATGAAGGAATGGTGGGAGAGATGGAGGTTACATGTGGGAGAATTTCTTCATGGAAGGTAGACATGTCATTGGTGTGGTTTTTTTGGGATAAATCATTGTTATACATAAGTAGATAATTTTGATCATGCTTGAAAAAAGTATCCTAACATATGCCTAATTCCTCATTAGATGAATTAATAAGATGTTCTTCAATATTAATGTCACCTTGATCAATAAGCAATTGAATGAGGTTTTTTAATGTTAATAAATTTGAAGTTTTATGTCCTTTGTTTCAATGATATTTACAAAAGTCACCATCATTCCACCATGAGGGTTTGACTATAGGTTCATAGTGTCAAATTTTAGGTAACATGAAGATGTTTTCCTGGATCAATTTTCTTAAACAAGATTCAATTGGCTCTCTAAGATTGGTGTATTTTCATTCTCATGTCTTGTGAATGTTTGCTAGAATATGAGAAACATATGAGTGATTTTGAGGATTTTTCATGGGGTTGGATGTTTAGGATGGGTTTTTTGTCAAATGGCTTCAAAATGGTCGATGTTGAAGAAAAATATTTTTAAAAATATTTTGATTTTTTTTCGAATTTTTCATTGTTAGTTTTTGGGGGGTTTTGTTTTTTTATGTTTTTTAATTTATTTTTTATTAAATATGAAAATACATAATAACGAAATCAAAAGACAAAATCCTATGGCCCATTTTGGACGATGTGTCCCCTTTTGGTTTCAAGTGGGGAAGGAGATTTAAACCTACTTAAGTGGGAGTATCAATTTTTGCATACACAATAAATGATGGCCAAAAAGTTCAACTATAGGCTTTACAAGCTCAACTAGGGGTATCCTCTATATATACCATAAGCGTACGTTGAGGCCTAAATCTGTGAAATAAAAGAGAATAATACAAAATAGATGGGAGGAAAGGGTAACCCATTCTCTACCTTTATTTCTCTAAGGTATAAAGTTATTAGAGGCTTAGCCTAGAATGACAAGATTTCACTTCCAAGTGTTATGTCTTTTGACTCACCCTCACTATTTATGCTCCATCAAAACATGAGATTTGAGGTGATCCCCTAGAGTGATAACTTCTCTAGGAAGGCCCCCTAAAAAAAAAAAGATCCCTTATTTCTAGTGCACTCAAATTTGTCGCTAGGATGCAAGAGGAGAGCATACGTAAGAAAATCTTGGGGATTAAAAGACACTTGTTCATTTTAAGCTCAAATAAAAATGTGAAAGGTTGATTTTAATTTCATTTTAATTTTTGGAAGACACATCAAGCAAATTGATCTAATGGAATAAATAATTCTATGATAGATGAAAAAGACTATGATCATTTTTTAAATGTAAATGAAATGGTTTTGAATAAGTGCACCCAGATTTAACGCTTTCTATTTATGTTTGAAACTCCTTTATCCAATATGATGAGCTCCAAACTAGCTCTTATAATCCTCAAATCATGTGTGTAAAAGCATGCCAAAAATGATAAACCATTTAGTAAAGAAATGCTATGCATAAGTTAATTCCTTATGATTTTCTCAATAATTTGAAAAAAAACTCGCTAAAAGATGGTTTCATATGAAAAAGCGATGAGCAACTTAAATTTTGAAAATAATAGGCGACTTTGAGTGAATTTACCATTTTTTTGATGAAATAAAAAATAAAAATGAATTAGACCATTAGAAGAGCATTGAACCAACTTTTGAATGCATGTTGAATTTCAAAATATTGATATGTTATGCAAAATGTATGACCATTTTCATAAAAATGATACAATTGCACAAGAATAGCTCGATCAAATGTGCCACATAATGCTTCAAATGCACAAGAATATTCTTCAAATGTGTATTAATATGCAAAAAATGCGCAAGAATAGAGAACAAATGTGCAAGAATATAAAAATATGTAGGAATATGACAAATGTGAAGGAATGTGCAAAAAATGTGTAAGAATAGGACAAATGAGTGGGGATACATGACAATGTGCAAGAATATGTAGCAATTACATAGGAATATGCAATAATTGAAAAAGATTAAAAAATATCCTAAACAAAGAACAAAAAATTAGCAAAAAGTGTAGGTTTGGGTGACAATATTGTAGTTCTAGTTGACAATAGCACAAATCTTGTGAAGAAATGCGCAAATATGGGTGACAATAGTGCATAGCTAGTGAAAAGATCCATTAATTTGATCTATAACTCCATAAACTGCTAAAAACTGCACAAAATTATTAGAAAATGGGAGTAGGGTCCCATCGAGTGTGCCAAAAATGTGTATATTGAATTTTAAACCTATTGTAAACCCTAATTAGCCCAACTAGAAGCCTAAAATCTACAAAATAATTCAACAACACCATTGGAGCTCTAAATCAAATGCATATAAATGAAATAAACCACAATTATACCTCATACAATTGATAAGGTTGAGTCCATTATTCTCTTATCCTTCATTATCTTGCAAATCTGATATATTTGCTCTCAGTATTACCACTAGAACAAGATGATGATAAAGAATTGGAGTATGGTTCATTAATGATGAAGTTATTATGCAATGATAATAAAAGCTATAAGAAATTTTTGTCTTAATAGATGTAGACTCAATTTATGGATATTAAAATGAGAGAGAAATGCCCCTTTTATAGAAACCCTCGCGATAATCAACAATCAAGATTAAGAGGTGAGTAGAGGAATGAATGATTGATATTAAGAGGTGAGAGTAATTAATGAAGAGAAGAAGAGTTAATTAAGATAATTATGAAGTTAACTAATAAAAAAGGAGTTAGACAAAATTGATTGATTAGTTGAACTCAAAGTGACTCAAAGTTGAAGAGTTGGAAGTGAAGATTTAATTAGCATTAAATAATTATTTAATTGTGCATGAGAGAGATAAATAAATAAAATAAAGATTTTATTTATTTTGAAAAATTTTATTTTGAAAAGTGAACACATAAATAAATTAAAGAATTCATTTAATTGTAGAAAACTTAGTTAACTAATTAAATAATTAAAATGATTATTTAGTTATATGAGACAAGAAGAGATGAATTAATGGGAGAAGAGGAAAAAGGGAATAAAATAATTAATTAATAAAAATTATTTTACTATTGTGCAAGAATGAATTAATTAAACAATAAAAGTCATTTACTTAATTTTAGGAGAAATTGGGATAACTAAATGATTAAAAATTATGTAAATATAAATGCTATGGAGGAAAATTTTAAATTTGAAATTGATTGAGAAGAATAGTGTTAGCTTAATTAAATTTTTGAGGAGTAATTAGTGAAAATGTCGCTAACATGTGTGAGGACAATTTTAGGTGTCTACATTTTGCCCCTCTTTGAGACAATGTAGTTTATCATATTATTTCAAAGAAGATTAAAACGTAGTGGGTAGGAAATGGATAAGAAGTAGAAGCATGATGCCCTAGTCATGAGAAGGATGAGGAAGGTTGATCAGTTAGTAAGATGGCCCCCCCTTGAGAGGACATGTGGGTTAAGTAAACACACATGCTCTCGAAAAGAAAGGCTAGAAGATAATGAAATGGGCGATGATGAATGAAGTGGGGTATAGTTAAGGAGATGGTAAATCAATGGCCAAAGAAGTAGTACTTGTGCATGAAAGTGGATATGGTTATGGATGCGAGTAGTTAGAGAGGATGATGGTGATGAAGACTTCTACTTTTTATATTCCTATATATCATCATTTAGCTTATTATGGCATATGGATGTATACATTAAGATATGAAAAAACCTAGATGACTAACATACTATTTGCATGGATATAAGGAACTTTAAAACAAGAATGAATGTTATCATTCATACTAAACTCACAAGTGCTTGATGATCATAGACAATCACATCTTTAGATAAGTCATAGCATTACTAAAGGAACAATCTACAAACACAACAAAAAAATGATCATGTCCCATCATAGCTTCTCTAGTCTAGAACATCCTTGGGTAGCATAGGAAAACTATATTAAGATCAAATCAAGTTAATGATAAGACTCAATGGACCAAACAATTCAACAACCATTTAGATCTTCTTGCCAAAGTTAAGTGTTATTTGCTAGTATGATAATGATGGTGTCTGCTGTCAAGAATGGAGCATCTCGTATAAGACAAGTGTTTGATTTTGATTATGCCAAAACCTGTATAAGATAAATGATAGATAAAAAGGGTAATGCTTGGTTTTGGAAATGAAACATCTTGTATAAAATGATAGGTTTGGTCTCAAGGATGTAACAATCCATATAAGATAGATGATAGTTGATAAAGATTGATAATATTGATTGGACAATTTATTGGTTAGGTTGTAGTCTAGCTTAGTAGTTTGCTTGTTGATCTGTGATTTGTTAAGGTGAGTGCTTTGTGCAAAGTTTTGATTGTGTCTATTCAAAGTGTTAGTGTCTTAAAAAGAGAGTTTTTTTATTGATTTTGGATTTTTGAAAAAGATTTTTATTTTTTCTTTGGATTTTGAAAGTTCCATTTTTTTAAGATTTAGATTTTAAATTTTATTTTTTGGATTTTGAAAGTTTTTTCTCTTTATTTATTTATTTTCGGTTTCATAAAGTTGTCCAAATCATTGATTGAGGTATAAGACATATATCAAGATTTATTCTCAAGAAAGATAAATTTATTTGCCCCTAGTGTCTATCAAAGCATAAAGCATTACGAGTGAATGAATGAATTGAAGGGATGAAAATGGATAAGTGCAGGATGGAGGCAACTTATTAGGGAATCAAGGCTGATTTGATTTTCAAGGACTATCTCGCAATGGGATAACATGTTTATCCAAGCTAAGGGACTAGATATGGCAATGTAAGGTGATGGAAAGATGCATTGAATTGTATAATATCCACAAGAATGGACATGTCAAGAGGTTTTTGAAAACATGTCTTGCATTTTATTTCCTGAGTTTTGCTCAAAGATCAGGGGATGAATTTGGATAGAATGAATATAGAATATAGATAAGATAAGCAAGATGAAAAGTGATAATGGATAATGGAGATAATAAATGAATAAGATAGTAGACATGGATTGAAGGGTGTGGATAATGCGAAGCAGATAGGATGCATGATGCAAAAGGAGATCCTTAGCCTTGTCAATTTCAAAGGAGGAAAAAGGAATATGGATGTATATAAGATAGAAATAGGATAATGGAGGATGAGGGATAATGGATAGGATAGCATTGATAAAACTTTCCCCCAAGTGTAGAGTGCAAGTGGAAAATGGATTACACATGACGTTTGTTTGTCAGTTTTCTAGGTTTTCATAATGATACTTGTCTAAGGTAGTACAAGAGGTGGTTTTCACCATTGAACAAATTATTTACCTTTACTTTTTTTTCTTTTTTCTTTTTTCAACTTTTTGGAAGATAATGGCTACATGATAGGAGATGGAGGAAGGATTCAAGCGTCCCATTCTTTGGATGGTACCCTTGAAAGATTTGCTAGAATTGACCATGGCTATTGAAGGTATGCTCAAAGATGTTGGTAGGGTGATGACAAAGGAAGATGAGATGGATAATAAGATGGAATATGGTAAGTATTTTTCCAAAAGATTTGATGGGGGGGGGGGGATGGAAGGATATAAAATATGTGTTGGATAATGGATAGAATGTTGGAAACTTTATGTTTGGGTAGATGGAATTTTTTGTAATATGATACATACATACATACATACATACATACATACATACATACATACATACATGCATGCATGCATACATACATACATACATACATACATACATACATTTCCATAAGAGTTAATGTCACCATGAGTTTGTTGTCTAGCATGTGAAAGTTGAGTCTAAACACGAATGTCATCCAATGAGCCTCTTTAGAACTAGAATGTAGTTGGCTCAAGATATAGGCTCGATGGCTTGGAAAGCTTTCATAAGTTTAAGTCTAGCTGAGTAGGGTGTTGAAGAATGACAACATGCATTGACGCGTTCCAACTATTAAATTGTTTGGCCAAGGTGATGCTACAAACTGTAAGTGTTAGTCATTTCTTTGATCTAGATATACAACCAATTAGATGGTCACACTAGTTAGGAGTATCCTATGGTGTGTTATCAACTAGGGATTGTGTAGGGTAAAGCACCAATCTCAGATGGCACTAGAACCAACTTATTTAACCTCCCTACAAAGGATCGGTCCTTTCCAATTGGAAATGGCTTGAGTGACTAATAAGTCTGTGGTTAGGAAGAAAAGTGCCCTAATGATGTTGGCATATGCACACTCCAATGAGACATTGTAGGTGATTGAAGGTTTTGTCATTGATGGCAACCTTACAATCCTATGGCACCGACAAGGCATTACACCGGCAAGATAGTTCATCAGCATCAATGATCGCACTCTACACCGGCATCGGCACAAAGAAAGGAAGTATATTGGCACAGAGGCCGACAGGATTTTGTTATATTATATTTTGTTTATTATTGTAAAAACTTTGTAAGTCGACTTGGCATGTTGTAAAATGTCTCTTATATATAAAAGAGATCATTGTAGACATTTTGTAAGGAAGTTAAAAAAAGTGAAGTAAGCGAAATATTAAGGAGGCTGACCTATTATGCGAAATATAGGTTAAAGGGTTTATGTAAGAAGTAGAGCAGCAACCGGTACTGGATCAGACATTATAGATGCTATTGTAAAGCAGTACAAGATATTGGATTTGTATAATCCACATTGTAAGTCAATGAGACTTCCCATTGAACAATGAGCTCTAGGCAGTTGGCCTTCCTGCATGTGCAGGCCCCTCTTGTAAGTAATATTCTCTTATTGGCCAGTAAGTGGATATTGTGGGTCACAAATCCCACCGAAGTTTTTCCCACACCGGGTTTCCTCATTAAATCCTTGTGTCATGGTGTGCTTTTCATGTGGATGTTTTTAATTCTATTTATTTCATTATTTCTTGCATATCGGTACACTGTTATAATATGTTTTGCATGTTTTAAGATAAGAAATTCTATATACTAGTTAGATACTGATTCACCCCCCCTCTCAGTATCTGTGGGAATCCTAACAATTGGTATCAGAGCTTGGTCCTCTATTTTCAGAAGCCTAACAACTTGAGGAAGATCTTGACACTGGTAAGGATGGAAAATCTGATGAAGCAACTTGAAGGAGCTCTCTCAGACTATGATACAGTAAAATTGAAAAATATCAAACTAGAAGATGCTTTAAAGGTAGCTCAAGATATCATTCAGGCACTTCAAGAGAATCTTACTATTGCAAGAAATAAGAGAAGATAACTTTGTGAAAAGATGCAAAATGAGAATGATGAAAAGGAATCACTTAATGATCAGATAAGCAAGCTGAAACAAGAGAATATGACAACAAAGAATAAGATGCAAGATATGACTATGAGATTTTGTAAAGAAATTGAGGATAGGAAGAAGAATGAAGAAGAATTGACTAGAAGACTAAGTGATGCAGCAAATGAGAACACAAGACTTAACTATGAAAATGATTTATTGAAGACAGATTTGATGCACACTCAGAATGACTCCAATGAACTGATGAGACAGAAAGAGGTCTTAGAAAGAGAACTAGAAACTGCAAATAAACATAAAGAAAAATTCAAGAAAAGCTCAGAGGAACTTGGCACCTTGTTGAAGAATCAAAAACCTAAAGGTGACACTTATGGAATTGGCTTTGAAATTGGCGAAAGCTCCGGTACTGCAAATACTAAGGATCACAACAAATTGGTAAGACAACCTAATGCTTATAAATTCAATGGAAAATGCTTTAACTATTGATGCTCTGCAAAAAGGATTAGAAAACCTGTTTGATGGAAACACACACAAGAGCACAAGAAACAAACGTTAGTGTTAGCAACAAAAGATTATCCTAAACAGGCATATCAAGAGAGATATTAAGCATGAAATAGAAAGCATATAAACATAAAATGAAATAGCTAATCAAGATGCTCATAGTTGCTCCTCCCTTGTTCCTCTCCTCTCCAAGTCCCAAATGAGTGTAGCTCTCAGCAGCTTTTTGCACTATGGATGCTTATGGAGGATTGAGATTTAATACTAAGCTTCAAATATGAAATGAAAAGCTAAATACTATGCTAGAGTAGATAGTGATGCTATGAAAAAGCTCTATGCTAATGCCAGTATAACAACAATACTCTAAAATGCTTCTCTTTTGCTTGAGGAGAAGGGTTCTATTTATAGAAGAAATGGGGAAATGAAGGGTTAAGATTGAATGGTTTAATCAAGGGCCAAGTTTGAAAGTTGGGGATCCATGTGCACAATTGGCACCAATAAAATGGTGACAAGTGTCAACATAGGATTGGGTTGAGAGAAGAGGTTGGAGGCATTAAAGGCCTGAGAAGACCTCATGGTTATCTAGAAGATAAGGGTCAAGTCCAAATTAAGATTACCCACTGGATTAGGAGTTAATCCAAGGATAAACCTTTGTGCAAATGATTAAGAGATAATCATGGTCAAAGCATTAAAGGCTTGATGAGACCCTTGGGTTGGGTAGAGGTTGAGTCAAAACAAATGTTTTAACCATGTGGGAGGGTTTGAGGTAACCATTAATGGTTATTGGAGACTTTGGGAATTAAGTGGTTGAAGGTTGGAAGCCTTCAATGGTTTTCAAAGACTTTGAGCCATTTAGTGGTTGAAGGTTGGAAGCTTTCAAAGGTTATCCAAGACTTTTAGGCTTTGAGAAGTGACTCCATTTTGCTTAGGAATGTGACAATAATTAGGGGATGGATTAAGCTAATTAGGAAGGGGTTAGAAGAATCTAGAAGGGGATTAGATTTTGCAAGTGGATTTGGTGGGTGAGGGAAAATAGGATTTTATTAAAATAAAAATTCATTTATTTCAATAAATGTGTGCAAGTTGTATTTGGATAAATATTCAAATAAATATTAATTTATTTAAATGAGAAAAAGGAAGATAAAGCATTAAAATGCTTCAAGACTTTGAGGGGAACCATTAAAGGCTTGAAGACTTTAAGGAAAACCATTAAAGTCTTAAGAAGACTATAGAAGGAAGCCATCAAGTTTGAAGACTTTAAAGCCATCAAGTTTGAATACTTTAAGGGAAACCATTAAAGGTTTCAAGTGGGTGAGGATAAATAGGATTTTAAATAAATAATTTATTTAAAATAGTTGTGCAACTTGCTTTTGTAGGAAAATACAAGTGGGTGGAGGATAAAGGTGATTTAAATAAATTATTTATTTAAAATAATTGTGCAACTTGCTTTTGTAGGCAAATACAAGTGGGTGGAGGATAAAGGTGATTTAAATAAATGATTTATTTATTTAAATGTGAGAGGTGGGATTTTGGGGGATTTAAATAAATATTAATTTATTTAAATGTGAGAGAAGATTTAATTAAATAAATATGATTTATTTATTTAATTAATGGTCTGAATTTGGTTAAGTGAATTAAATCAAATAAATTGAATAATTTATTTAATTAATAGGAGAAGAGGGTTAAGATGAATTAATTAAATATATTAATTTAATTAATTATTAATTGATGGTTAAATAATCAAATAAATACTAAGTATTCATTTAATTAAGTGGACAGATTTATGTGACTACATTTGCCCCTTTTTGAGACGGTGCAGTTTATCGCGTCGTTTCAAAGAAAGAAAAATAGGTGTGAAGAAATGCCCCATAAAATGTAAATTTAATGGGTGGTATGCCCCCTCGAGAGATGGGCCGAATTTTTTTGAAAAATCGGGCGATCTCTCGAAAAAGAATAAAAAGCGGAGGGGAGGTAGAATAGAAGAAATTAGAACTAATGATGAAAGAATGGGAGAAAATGGAGTGAATATGAAGAAACAACAAGCCAACGAGTACCCTGAGGTCATGCAAGAGATACATAGCAGATGTAGTGTGTGGTTTGGATTGATGCTATACAATTGATCAAAATTGTTTGGACAATCTGATGCAATCGGTTTAATTGCCCCGGTCAAGTCAAAGCGTGACAGTTGATGTCAGTTGGTCGCTTGGACATGATAAAGTCTGAGTAAGTGAATCAAAGTGACCTGATGGTGACTTAGACAATTGATGTAATTGTCCGATGAAGTCAAGGTATATGAAGCAAAATACTCGTTGAGACGTAGACAATTGATGTAATTGTCCATTGGATTGTGTTTGATTGGTTGATCAATTGATAGTGTGTGCGTGTGATGGATGATTGTGGTGAATCATAGCAGCCCCGTTGAGACTAGGTCATTATGATAAATGCCTGATGTAGTCTAGGATTACCATGATCGATTACCTGTTGAGACCCGAAGATACTTGATCAGAGTATCTGTTGATAGTCTAGGTGTGTGGGAGTCGATGTATCTGTGCAAATAGAGTAACTGGCTTAATTTTGTGGATGAGTGAGGATGGAAAGCGATGAAGGGATTAGGATGATGTTGATGATCAAGATAGGGAGGGTGAGGGGGGATTTGATGTTAGATAGAAGATATGGAGGACTTATGACTCATTCCTATGGAAGAAGAGGAAAATAGAGTATGCATTATTATGACTATGTATGCATGATATGCAGCTATTATGAATGTATGGATGGTTGGAATGCAACGGAATGCAGTATATACAGATGAGATGGAATGACGATCCATAGTGCTCTATTTTCATCATTGAGCTTTTAAAATGTTGGAAGAGAATACAAGCATCTTGACATAATGATTCAAGATGACCAGAGTATTTCTTACATGGATTTGATATAGCAAGTTAATACAAGCAACTTGATATAATGGATCAAGTTGACCTGAGTATTGCTTGCGGAATAGACAAGGATTATCTCCGTTCATGCATGACTTGGATCGTCCTCCTTGATCTTAGGCTGATCATATCCCGAGACAAGTGCATACCGTACTAAGAAATAAAACCTTTATCCAGTTTGGATGAGGTAGGAGGAACCAAAGAAAGAGAATTGTACCTGCAAACAAACAATATATACATAAAGAATAAAGAATATGGATCCTTGGTAATGGTTCATGCTCATATGGTCGAGGTATACGCTGTAGTCAGCAAGCCGTAATGATCTATGACTGTATTTTGCATAAGATCATGTAGCTTGGTGAACTTCCCACGTAGACACCATTAGTACATGCCCCAGTACTTCATCGGAAATAATGCACAAACGATACAAAACAATGCTGAAAGATCCCGATACAGATAAACGAACGATTTGTACTCACAAATCAACCAAGTATTTGATAGCTTAACATAATTTTCTTGTCAAAGAAAACGTCATCTTGTCTTTGTTTTGGTAAGGAAGGATGCATCCTTGTTTTTAAAGACAGTTTCTGATTTGTTGGATGTGGATTGTGTGGTCGTTTGGTAAGTGGTCATTGTGTGAGTATTTTGTCAATGTTTATTTTGTATCTGATTGGATAAATATGTACAAGGTGTTGCCATGTTTTTGTGTGATTTTTGATGGGTTTTCCGATGTTTTTTGGATTTTGTGAAAATTTTTTGAATGTTTTTGGTATTTTGAGAGTCATTTTTTAATGTTTTTGATATTTTCTGATGATTGCCTGAATGAAGAGCGTAATGAATCATATGAGACAATGTAGAATCCACTTCCTTCACGAGGGTAAGGGTATTGCCCCTAGTTTGTAGACCTGACTATGAAAAGGTGGGATGCTAGACGCATGGAGTATTTTCTTAATTGCAGATCAAATAACAAGCCATGGTTTGGATGGATGGATGTATGTGTGCATGAATGTGATCGCAATGAGCCTGAAAGATACTGGAGCCATTGCCTTTACGAGTGGCGCCTGTTTGCCAGGTTTTCACCATCGCACTTACCCAAGGTGCCACCGGAGTGGTTGTTCACCGTTTGGATGCATGATTTTTCTTTACTTTTTTGAATGTTTTTGTATTTTCTTCAGGACATTTTCTGAATGTTTTTGGTATTTTCTAGTATGCAGGGGACCCGGATGCTCTGTACAGCTTAGGTATAAAACCGTTTGAGGTGCATGCTGTTGATTGGATCTGCAAGCGGTTCTCCTTCTAATGTAGCCAACTGATATGCCCCGGACCCGAATACAGCAGTGACAACATATGGGCCCAGCCAGTTTGATTCAAACTTGCCTTGATGTTCTCTATTTGGTTGGTTGCGAGGATTTTCTCGAAGAACAAGATCACCTACCTCAAATGTACAAGATCTAACTCGGTGATTGTAACTTCTACTCATGCGCTGCTGATAGGCTTTGAGGTGATTGTATGCAGCTTGTCGCTTCTCATCTAGTAACTCTAAGTCCTGAAGACGAGATACTCTGTATGCTTCATCATCTATGAGATTGTGCAATGAAACTCGTAAGGATGGTATCTCGACCTCAATAGGTAAGATAGCTTCAGCACCATAGACCAATGAATAAGGAGTTGCACCTGTAGGGGTCCGAATGCTAGTTCGATATGCCCATAGCGCTGGATTCAATTGAACATGCCAATCACGGCCGGCATCATTGACTGTCTTCTTTAGGATCCTCAATATGTTTTTATTGGATGCTTCGGCCTGACCATTGCCTTGTGGGTAATAGGGAGTGGAAAAGCGGTGTTGGATATGAAATTTCTCACAAAGTTCACGGACATCCTGATTTTTAAAAGGAAGACCGTTATCTGTGACGATGGACATGGGTACACCATACCGGCAGATGATGTAGTTGAGGATGAATGAGGCGATCTGCTTGCCGGTGACTTGGGTAAGTGGAACAGCTTCGATCCACTTTGTGAAATATTCGGTGGCGGTAATAATGAATTTATGGCCATTGGATGAAGATGGATGAATCTTACCCACAAGGTCAAGGCCCCATTGACAAAAAGGCCATGGTGTTGTGATTGGTTGTAGTTCCTGTGCTGGTGCATGTATCAGGTCGCCATGAACTTGACATTTCTTGCATTTCCTGACAAAGTAGTAGGAATCCTTTTCCATAGATGGCCAATAGTATCCAGCTCGCATGAGTTTCTTGGCTAGTGACGGACCACTTGAGTGAGTCCCGCAAATTCCTTCATGTACCTCTTCCAAAGCCTTTGTTATCGCATCTTGTTCCAGACATCGAAGGAGAGTACCATCAAGACTACGTCGGTATAGGGTTTCGGCAATAATGGTATATCGAGCAGTTTGGCGAATGAAGGTTTTTCGTTGGTTATTTGATTGGTTAGGAGGAAGGGTGTGATCACGGAGATAGGTGTAGAACTCACCATACCATGGGGATTCTGAACCGACAAGGCGACATATCATCTCAGATTCAGGGATATCATAAGCGGGGATCCAAAGCTGTTCTACCAAGAACTCGTAGCGTGTTGAATTCTGTGGAAGATCTAGTAGAGATGCGATGGTAGCCATGGCATCAGCAGCTCGATTCTGATCTCTTGGTATCTGCTCAAAAGTGATAGTAGTAAATGATGTTTTTA
This sequence comes from Cryptomeria japonica, assembly GCF_030272615.1. Lineage (NCBI taxonomy): Eukaryota > Viridiplantae > Streptophyta > Pinopsida > Cupressales > Cupressaceae > Cryptomeria > Cryptomeria japonica. Next base: position 280,235,135 of record NC_081406.1, on the reverse strand, counting down.
GATTGTCCACCATTTGCTTGTATGGCATGAGTTTATCATCTTTGGTCTGATATTCATCTGTTGCTTGTCGAATGACTAGTTGGGAATCGCCATATACTTGCAGTTCTTGTAATTTCCATTGTATGGCTAGCCTGAGTCCTGTGATCAAGGCCTCATACTCTGCTATGTTGTTGGTGCATGGAAATGTGAGCCTGTAAGACTTCGGGATGCTATCACCCTGAGGTGTGATAAACAGAATGCCTACCCCCGAGCCGTGCCTAGTGTATGAACCATCAAAATATAGTTTCCATGGTTGTGCTGTTGTGATCATGAATATCTCTTCATCTGGAAAATTGGAAATGAGAGGATGATCGCCTATGAGAGGTGCATCAGCCAACTGATCTGCAATAACCTGACCTTTGATAGCTTTACGGTCCACGTACTCGATATCAAATTCACTTAAAATCATCACCCATTTGGCTAAGCGACCTGTCAATGCTTCTTTGCTAAGTAAATACTTGAGTGGATCAATCTTTGCAATGAGTTGCACCTTGTGTGTTAACAGATAGTGCCCCAGTTTAGTGGCTGCCAAGATTACTGCTAGGCAAGCTCGCTCAATAGGTGTGTAATTGAGTTCATAGCCCACCAGTGTGCGAGAGATGTAGTAAATAGCACACTCTTTTCCTTCTGCATTATGTTGTGCCAGTAGTACACCCAATGCTGTACTTGTTGCTGAGATATAGAGCAATAATGGTCTACTTGGATCTGGTGGCATCAGCAATGGTGGATTCATGAGATAGTCTTTAAGCGCCTGAAATGCTTGCTGGCATCTGTCATCCCACTGAAAGCGGATGTTCTTGTGTAGCAGGTGTGTGAATGGGTGACACTTATCAGCCAATTGTGCAATGAATCTGCGGATGGATTGAAGCCGTCCTTGTAGTGTTCTTAGCTGACTGATATTCTTTGGAGGTGGCATGTCCATTATTGCCTTAACCTTTGCTGGATCGACCTCAATACCTTTGCTTGAGACAATGTATCCTAGAAGCTTCCCGGAGGTCACTCCGAAGACACATTTCTTTGGGTTGAGTCGAACATGGTACTGTTCCAGTCTATCAAAGATTTTATCTAAGATGTGAAGATGTCCTTCTCTAGTAAGTGATTTTGCTAGTAAATCATCCACATAATCTTCCATTATAGTATGCATCATGTCATGGAAGATGGTGGTCATTGCTCTTTGATAGGTCGCTCCTGCATTCTTTAGACCAAAAGGCATTACATTCCAGTAGTATGTGCCCCATGGACATGTGAAGGTTGTCTTATGTTGGTCCTCTGGTGCGATCTTTATTTGATTATATCCTGAAAATCCATCCATGAGTGAAAGCATGGCATGTCCTGCTGTCAAATCTACTATGATGTCGATATTTGGTAGAGGGAAGTCATCCTTAGGACATGCCTTATTCAGATCTCTGAAGTCTGTACAAATGCGGATGCCCCCTTTTGGTTTGCCAACTGGTACAATGTTGGAGATCCATTCTGCATAATCAATTGGTCTAATGAAACCAACATCCAGGAGTTTCTTGAGTTCTGTTTTGACTAGCACGGCAATCTGAGGATGCATCTTACGAAGCTTCTGCTTGACAGGTTTGGCTCCTTTTGTTACTGTGAGATGATGCATGACTAAATCAGGATCAAGCCCAGGCATGTCTGCATATGACCATGCAAAGTTGATCTGACGCTGTTGGAAGAACTCTATAAATTGAGGTTGTTCCTCTGGAGTGAGAAGAGATGCCAGATGTATGATATGAGGGTTTTCAGGAGTCCCCACATTGTATTCTTTGGTCTCCTCAATGAGGATCGTTGATCGTTCCTGTTGTGTATTAGCAGGGAGAATGTCAAACCCTTCATCCTCAGGCGCCTCAGAGAGGTTTTCACCGTTGGATACGCTCTTTCTTTTTACTTTTGTTGGATCAAACAGTGCCACAGTGTGGTTTTCACTAGAAGATCCATGTTTTAATGTTATATTTTTGCAGCTGAAGGGTTTGGCATCCGCCCCGAAGTATGCTGCGCTATTAAGTTCAATGGCGAATCCAGCTTTGTGATCCCCGCTTGGTAGATTATCCCTTAATTCCAAAAAGTCAATGATAGCCTCATCATTTTGGAAGAGGTCAAGACATGGGGGATTTGGTTGGTTCCATTCGATGAGTTCAGGGTGGATAATGGGCATTACTTCATCGATTAAGTTAAGTGCGGGAGATGTATCAGTGAGGGTTAAGACAGTGTGGTGAAGGTCGTTGATGGTACTCTCCATGTCAGAATCAGGCGTAGGATGAGACGTAGGGTCTGTGGAAGATGTTTCCAGCTCAGGTACCCAAGTGGTCTTTATCTGTGCTTCTCCGTAAACAGGGATGTCTTTGCGGGGTGGAGGTGGTGATGTGTCTTCCTCATCTGAAGTGTTAAGTTGCACTGAATCGAATTCCCACTCATGTGAGTCGGTCTCTGAATCACTTTCTAGCATCCGATTGCTATACCATACTGGGATGTCTTTGGAATTAAATACTGCAGGCGTGATTGGTTTATGTACTTTTGTGGTGATCGATGCTGCAGGAACCGTGATGGGGTTTAAAGGTTTTGTCACTGGAAGTATCGACAGTGTTGATTTAGTGGCTTCTATTGGAACGGCTGGTGCCATAGATGCTGCTGCGGGTTCCAATATAGTTGCTGCTACAAATGGTGTTGCTGATAGGATTACTGGTTCGTTTGATGGGATGAGTGCCATTGGTGATGGTGGAGTTGTGAGCCTTGAGGGGGCAGTGGGGATAGTGCTTGATGGTGCTTTGATTATGAAAGGTATCCTCTTTGCAGTAGGTGGGCAAAATGGTTTGCTGGGTTTTCCTTTGAATCTGAGTTTAGGAAGGATCTCTTTTTCAAAGCCAAGGCCTGTATTACCTTTGGGCTTGAATTCTGGTAGTAGAGGTTCGTGTCGTCCTTGTTTGCAGTATCCCAAAGCACTCTGACCATCATATCCCATTCTTTGCATAATGAGGAGGCCTTTGCCATATTGTTCCGTAGGAAGTGTAACTTGCGGTTTGTCAGTGGTGATGGGATCTTTATAGATCCAGTCCGCTAGGTCCTCATCTTGTGTTTCTTCCTCTTGACTCTTTCCAAGGATGAAAGGCGTTAAGGCACATGCTGGCGTGATTAGTGGTTGCTGGAGCAACTGCTGTGGTTTACCATGTGTTCTAGGAGAAGTGGGCATTTGTCCCACACAAAAGAGCTGACTCAAGTTGTATTCTCCAGGACCTTCCTCTGCGACTTTCATCTTAAGCTTTTCTTGCTTGGGTATAGGGGTGTTCGAACTGGCAAGAGAGGCGGGATTTATATATGATGTGGAGGAAATGGCTTCTCTATTATTAGGAACAGTAATTTCTGGTTGATGGCTGATATTATGGCAAAATGCAAAGGGATTTGCATCACCCAGGATTGTGATCTCTGCACCATTATGTGGGAACTTGATACATTGATGGTAGGTAGATGGAACGGCTTGCATGGCATGTATCCAAGGTCTCCCTAATAATAGATTATATGGCAGAGGAAGGTCCAGAACCTGACAAATTATGTGTTTTACCACAGGGCCCACTCGAATTGGTAGCACCACCGCTCCTTTGGATGAACGCTCTGCATCATCATAGGCCTTGATGGTGATCTTCTTGCGAGGATCCACTGATTCTATTGCATATCCCAATGCTGTGACCAACTGTAGTGTACAAATGTTTAGGCCTGCTCCATTATCGATCAAGACTCGCTTGATCCTGTGTTGGTTGACAAAGCCTTCAATGTGGAGTGAGGCGTTATGAGGTTGCTGGAACGAAGAGTTGTCACTTTCAGAAAAAGTGAGACAAGGTGATGACTTTAGATTTCCAACCATGGCTTGAAATTGGTCTGTGTTCAGGTTTGCAGGGACTGACGCCTCTTGGAGTGCTTGATCCAAGATTGTTTTATGAGATGGCGATAGGCGTAATAGTTCTAAAATGGATATGAGCGCAGGCATTTTGTCTAATTGTTCCACAAGATTGTACTGCTTTGGATTGGAGGTGGTGCCTTGTGGAGCTGCCTTGATGGTGACCTTGCCACGACGTGTAACAACATTGCAATTTGAGGTGGGATTTTTGAAGGTTATGGTTGCAATTTGTTCACTGGCATCATACAGGTGATTTACAGTGTAGTTATACGCAGCCTGCGTATAATCAGTGGTATCAGTGCCTCGCCGGGAAGTGGAAGGACCCCTTTGATCTTGTGATGGAAGTGGATTCTTAAACATTAAATGATCATTATTTGTCATTTTTGGATCATGTCCTTCAATCTCAATTTCTCCTCGATCAATAAGATCTTGAATGAGATCTTTCAATCGATGACAATTACTTGTCTTGTGTCCTCGTCCTTGATGGAACTCACAATGTTCAGTATCTCTCCACCATGCTGGTTTGACCTGAGGCTCATAGTTGGATAGCTTAGGTAGAGTGATCAAATTCTGAGAAAGGAGTTGTCGCAACACTGTTTCAATGGGTTCCCCTAAGGGAGTGTATGTACGTTTTTGTTTTTGTGGACGAGGTCTTGGTTCATCCTGAGATGTGATGCGACCTTGATTAGGAGGAACATTTGTGTTATTTTGAGGTGGAGGATCTTGTCCTGCAAACCGAACCACAGGTTGTGCATTTTGGATAGTTCGAGCATCCACAACCCCATCGTTGATGATATTCTTATTCTTGTTCCAGAAGTTTGGTTTATCAAAATTGAATCGCAGGCGAGGACCATCTTTTGGTTCATTAAAGATTTTGATGAGTCCTTTCTTGATGAGTGCCCTTTCACATTTTATACCTTTGGTGATCATATCGTTAAAGGAGTCTGTGTCTTTGACATCCAGGTGAAATTCCATTTCTTCGTTTAAGTTGGAAATGAAAATTTCCACTAGTTCTCGTTCAGGTAACTGAAGAGAACGTCTGCTAGACATTTGGCGCCATCGTTGCAGGAATACTGAGAATAGTTCACCTGGTTTTTGTTTGGTATTGCATAGATCAGCCATGGTGATGTCGCGTTCAATATTATAAGAGTAATGAGATAGGAACTTCTGGATGAGTTCCTCAAATGTTCTAATGCCACCTGGAAGTCGGGAAAACCATGATGTGGTTGTTCCTCCCAAGCTTTGGGGAAAAAGGCGCATTAGGTATGTGTCCTCATAAGCTACTTCAAGACAAGCAGAATGAAATTCTCGGACATGATCACGGGGATCCCCCTTTCCTCTATATTTTTCAAATTTGGGTGTTTCAAACCCGCGTGGAAAGGGTGGCATATAAAGATTCCTATCAAACGGATAGGGACAGATGTCGTTAAGTGAGAATTGATTGGTCTTAACACCACTATGAAGTTGTTGGGCGAGATTCTCGACTTGTTGCCGCAACATCTCCATTTCATTTGGAGGAGGAGGTGGTGGGTTACCTCGAGGGATGTTATATCTGATGTGATTTCTACCTCTTTCCTCCTCATGGCGACTTTGTCTTTCTGATGCTTGTCTTAATTGGGCAAGATCAAAGTCTGAGGGGAGTTTGGCTCCTTCTTGAGCAAGTCTTAAGAAGTGAGCATCCGCATTGCTCCTTAATATTTCATCAAATAATTTGTTAAAATGAGGGTTATGCTGAACCCTTTCGATTGTTGAAGGAGTGGGAGTACTTGGGTTTTCGTCATTCACATTTCCTCCAAGTGCTTCTTGAAATTCATTGAGGTTGTCCTCTTCTTCCTCAATTTCTATTTCTCGTTGCCTTGATCGTGATCGGGTTTGAGCCATTTTGTTTGCAAGTTTGTTTTGAAGTTGATTGAAGATGATGATGAGTTGGTGATGAAATGAAAGATTGATGGTTTGTGATTTGTGTTGTATGTAGATCTCTAGCACTCTAAGGTAGATGTAACCGAAATTCTTTCTTTGAATTGCTTGTTTGTTTTGAGGAGTTTGGATGTGATAAGGTGTAGAGAAATCTGAGATGTGTTACAGACTTTGACTACCTAGTAATGAGAGGATTCACTCATGAACTAGTTTTAACCTGCGTAGATGTGTCTCTTAGGATGAGCTTATCCTAGATGTAGAAACAATCTAAAAGTGATGTGATGTGTTTGATTTCAAGCAATATCTAAAAAGGAATCGTGGGACAAGAACCTCTTAATGTTTTGAGAGTTGGGATGGATTGATGATGAAGTGATGATGTATGAATGAGATGATGGATGTTTTGTTTTCAACTTCAATAAAAACTTTGTGTTACAAATGGAACAAACTCTACTTCTTCCCTTTCAGGCGTTGGTGGCACTTCTCGAGCTGTGTTGTAGGTGATACAGATGTTTGGGAAGAAATTGGGATTTATCTTTCCTCCTTGATTTTTGTGATAACTCAGATCTCTATATTGCATAAAAGCTCTGCGGTTCAATGATTCGGAATCAAACTCGTTTGTTTTACCTTGAAGATAGAGATGCATGCGATGTAGAAAGACTCTATGTGAGACAAAGATTTGTCTATTGAGATAGAAGAATTTCCTCCTTTTGATCAAAGCCTTTGAGCTTAATGGTCTTCTTTTCAAGGTAATATTCTGATGACACTTCTTCTTTCGCAAGATGTGAAGAATGGTCATAAATTTTTGACTCTTTGTTTGTTTGCACTTTGTTTTTGGTATTTTTGGTTGTGTTGACAGATGTTGGATGAATACTTTGTTTTTGGGATTGATTTTCTGATTTTTCTTTGATAAGAAAACAAAGCAAGCACACAAACACAAGATTGTAGCCTCAAAGGCACAAATGAGTATGGGTCTAGATCAACCCAATTCTTGGACTTTTTTTTTGACCCTTCCTTTAGATGTATTTTAAGGTGTATTTCCAAAGCCTGAAGTCGGCTCAATTCGCACTAGGTCTGTAAAACGAACACACTTCAAACACTTTTTATCCCTAAGGTCAAATGGCCAGTTGTGATAAATTTAGCCCACATCTTGATATTTCTTCGACTTTGGTACTACATACCTTATGAATCCCGCCGTGGCAGGTAAGGATGTGATATACTAAGTCTTGCACGAGCATAACAAATAGATGATCCCTATGATGGGGGAGTCACCACTTTTATCAAGTCACAAGTGACTTTTCAAAAAGCTATGTTTCTACTCAAGGAAATATGTATGGTGAGTATCTTGGGAGCAAAACCTTCTATGCTCTTGCACTAAATTGTATCTCAAATATCCTCAATCAATAGAACGGGTGAGCTACTACTTAAAGGTGTTTAGTCATGTTCGATGGCTTTGGACATAAGTTCATTCTGCAGTGACTCACTTAAGAGCCTTGTAACTGGTGGTGGGGCCCATTTGTCCTTTCGGCCAGTTACACTGTAGGAACAGCTATACCCAAGGCTACAGCTTTCGCTCTCACCTGATTTCTATAGCGGCTCGAAGGATTTACCGCTCGAGGTCGTTCCCAAGAGTATCGATCCCTTGGCAGGCCTCTTTTAAAATAAAATTTTTGAGTGTTACTAACACTTTTCTCTTGCACCTAGGACCACGAGAGCCAAGGGAGAGGATAGTGTGTGTTAGAAGTAGGTCCACTCGACTGACTTTTGTGCACAAGCGTGCCAAACACAAAATTCACTTGTTCTTTTTAATCCATCATGGCAATATGATCTAACTATTTGGAGATGTTGCTCCAACAATCATGGTGTTCTTTTTAATTTTCAAAGGCAATTGTTTGAGTAAACTAGAATTTGAAATCCTGGTCAACTTAATGAAAAACACGTTTGCATGAAGGAAAATTTGTTTTTTTGCCAAAAATAAAGACAAGTGAATTGTTCTTTTTATCGCACCAAAAATTTGAAGTGTGGATTGTGATTTTTAAGTTTGATGCAAAAAAGAAATTTTGCCTTGTTGATTTTAAGCACCAAAACGAAGTTTGTTTCCTAACTTGCAAAAAAAAAATAAAAAAAAAAAATGTTTTTGTATAAGTTTGTGGTTCTTTTTACCTTTGAACAATGAAATTCTTTTTAAGAGCCCCAAACAAATGTGTGATTCTTTTTTTTAAAAGCCCAAATTTGAAATGTGAAGTTAATTTTAAACCAAAATAAAAAGTGAATTCATTTTTAAAACCAACTTCAAAAAAACAAGTTAGTAAAAAAATATAAATCTACTTTTTAATCTAATTTAAATCTGCACAAAAGAGAAAAATAGTTAGTAAAATCCGCCTATTTGGTGGGCTTCTACAAGCCTAATTTTTTATTTTTTTTTTGGTTTTTTTTTTTTTTTTGGTTACAAGGTGATTTGTACAACGTTTTGTTATAATAGCGCTAGTCTGCGTTTGAACAGAGGCACTATTTAACACAAACGCACTAAAAGAAAGGGAAAGACAGAGAAGGGAAAAGCACTGAAACAGGGTGAATAGCACCAAAATAATGTCAAACACACCAAAACAGTGTCAAAAGCGCAACCTGTGTGACATTTTCAACATTCAAACATGTTATTGGTTTAAAAAAAAAAAGTTGATCTTTTTGGTGTTTGGATTCACGTCAGGTTCACCAAATGATGCTCTGCAAAAAGGATTAGAAAACCTGTTTGATGGAAACACACACAAGAGCACAAGAAACAAACGTTAGTGTTAGCAACAAAAGATTATCCTAAACAGGCATATCAAGAGAGATATTAAGCATGAAATAGAAAGCATATAAACATAAAATGAAATAGCTAATCAAGATGCTCATAGTTGCTCCTCCCTTGTTCCTCTCCTCTCCAAGTCCCAAATGAGTGTAGCTCTCAGCAGCTTTTTGCACTATGGATGCTTATGGAGGATTGAGATTTAATACTAAGCTTCAAATATGAAATGAAAAGCTAAATACTATGCTAGAGTAGATAGTGATGCTATGAAAAAGCTCTATGCTAATGCCAGTATAACAACAATACTCTAAAATGCTTCTCTTTTGCTTGAGGAGAAGGGTTCTATTTATAGAAGAAATGGGGAAATGAAGGGTTAAGATTGAATGGTTTAATCAAGGGCCAAGTTTGAAAGTTGGGGATCCATGTGCACAATTGGCACCAATAAAATGGTGACAAGTGTCAACATAGGATTGGGTTGAGAGAAGAGGTTGGAGGCATTAAAGGCCTGAGAAGACCTCATGGTTATCTAGAAGATAAGGGTCAAGTCCAAATTAAGATTACCCACTGGATTAGGAGTTAATCCAAGGATAAACCTTTGTGCAAATGATTAAGAGATAATCATGGTCAAAGCATTAAAGGCTTGATGAGACCCTTGGGTTGGGTAGAGGTTGAGTCAAAACAAATGTTTTAACCATGTGGGAGGGTTTGAGGTAACCATTAATGGTTATTGGAGACTTTGGGAATTAAGTGGTTGAAGGTTGGAAGCCTTCAATGGTTTTCAAAGACTTTGAGCCATTTAGTGGTTGAAGGTTGGAAGCTTTCAAAGGTTATCCAAGACTTTTAGGCTTTGAGAAGTGACTCCATTTTGCTTAGGAATGTGACAATAATTAGGGGATGGATTAAGCTAATTAGGAAGGGGTTAGAAGAATCTAGAAGGGGATTAGATTTTGCAAGTGGATTTGGTGGGTGAGGGAAAATAGGATTTTATTAAAATAAAAATTCATTTATTTCAATAAATGTGTGCAAGTTGTATTTGGATAAATATTCAAATAAATATTAATTTATTTAAATGAGAAAAAGGAAGATAAAGCATTAAAATGCTTCAAGACTTTGAGGGGAACCATTAAAGGCTTGAAGACTTTAAGGAAAACCATTAAAGTCTTAAGAAGACTATAGAAGGAAGCCATCAAGTTTGAAGACTTTAAAGCCATCAAGTTTGAATACTTTAAGGGAAACCATTAAAGGTTTCAAGTGGGTGAGGATAAATAGGATTTTAAATAAATAATTTATTTAAAATAGTTGTGCAACTTGCTTTTGTAGGAAAATACAAGTGGGTGGAGGATAAAGGTGATTTAAATAAATTATTTATTTAAAATAATTGTGCAACTTGCTTTTGTAGGCAAATACAAGTGGGTGGAGGATAAAGGTGATTTAAATAAATGATTTATTTATTTAAATGTGAGAGGTGGGATTTTGGGGGATTTAAATAAATATTAATTTATTTAAATGTGAGAGAAGATTTAATTAAATAAATATGATTTATTTATTTAATTAATGGTCTGAATTTGGTTAAGTGAATTAAATCAAATAAATTGAATAATTTATTTAATTAATAGGAGAAGAGGGTTAAGATGAATTAATTAAATATATTAATTTAATTAATTATTAATTGATGGTTAAATAATCAAATAAATACTAAGTATTCATTTAATTAAGTGGACAGATTTATGTGACTACATTTGCCCCTTTTTGAGACGGTGCAGTTTATCGCGTCGTTTCAAAGAAAGAAAAATAGGTGTGAAGAAATGCCCCATAAAATGTAAATTTAATGGGTGGTATGCCCCCTCGAGAGATGGGCCGAATTTTTTTGAAAAATCGGGCGATCTCTCGAAAAAGAATAAAAAGCGGAGGGGAGGTAGAATAGAAGAAATTAGAACTAATGATGAAAGAATGGGAGAAAATGGAGTGAATATGAAGAAACAACAAGCCAACGAGTACCCTGAGGTCATGCAAGAGATACATAGCAGATGTAGTGTGTGGTTTGGATTGATGCTATACAATTGATCAAAATTGTTTGGACAATCTGATGCAATCGGTTTAATTGCCCCGGTCAAGTCAAAGCGTGACAGTTGATGTCAGTTGGTCGCTTGGACATGATAAAGTCTGAGTAAGTGAATCAAAGTGACCTGATGGTGACTTAGACAATTGATGTAATTGTCCGATGAAGTCAAGGTATATGAAGCAAAATACTCGTTGAGACGTAGACAATTGATGTAATTGTCCATTGGATTGTGTTTGATTGGTTGATCAATTGATAGTGTGTGCGTGTGATGGATGATTGTGGTGAATCATAGCAGCCCCGTTGAGACTAGGTCATTATGATAAATGCCTGATGTAGTCTAGGATTACCATGATCGATTACCTGTTGAGACCCGAAGATACTTGATCAGAGTATCTGTTGATAGTCTAGGTGTGTGGGAGTCGATGTATCTGTGCAAATAGAGTAACTGGCTTAATTTTGTGGATGAGTGAGGATGGAAAGCGATGAAGGGATTAGGATGATGTTGATGATCAAGATAGGGAGGGTGAGGGGGGATTTGATGTTAGATAGAAGATATGGAGGACTTATGACTCATTCCTATGGAAGAAGAGGAAAATAGAGTATGCATTATTATGACTATGTATGCATGATATGCAGCTATTATGAATGTATGGATGGTTGGAATGCAACGGAATGCAGTATATACAGATGAGATGGAATGACGATCCATAGTGCTCTATTTTCATCATTGAGCTTTTAAAATGTTGGAAGAGAATACAAGCATCTTGACATAATGATTCAAGATGACCAGAGTATTTCTTACATGGATTTGATATAGCAAGTTAATACAAGCAACTTGATATAATGGATCAAGTTGACCTGAGTATTGCTTGCGGAATAGACAAGGATTATCTCCGTTCATGCATGACTTGGATCGTCCTCCTTGATCTTAGGCTGATCATATCCCGAGACAAGTGCATACCGTACTAAGAAATAAAACCTTTATCCAGTTTGGATGAGGTAGGAGGAACCAAAGAAAGAGAATTGTACCTGCAAACAAACAATATATACATAAAGAATAAAGAATATGGATCCTTGGTAATGGTTCATGCTCATATGGTCGAGGTATACGCTGTAGTCAGCAAGCCGTAATGATCTATGACTGTATTTTGCATAAGATCATGTAGCTTGGTGAACTTCCCACGTAGACACCATTAGTACATGCCCCAGTACTTCATCGGAAATAATGCACAAACGATACAAAACAATGCTGAAAGATCCCGATACAGATAAACGAACGATTTGTACTCACAAATCAACCAAGTATTTGATAGCTTAACATAATTTTCTTGTCAAAGAAAACGTCATCTTGTCTTTGTTTTGGTAAGGAAGGATGCATCCTTGTTTTTAAAGACAGTTTCTGATTTGTTGGATGTGGATTGTGTGGTCGTTTGGTAAGTGGTCATTGTGTGAGTATTTTGTCAATGTTTATTTTGTATCTGATTGGATAAATATGTACAAGGTGTTGCCATGTTTTTGTGTGATTTTTGATGGGTTTTCCGATGTTTTTTGGATTTTGTGAAAATTTTTTGAATGTTTTTGGTATTTTGAGAGTCATTTTTTAATGTTTTTGATATTTTCTGATGATTGCCTGAATGAAGAGCGTAATGAATCATATGAGACAATGTAGAATCCACTTCCTTCACGAGGGTAAGGGTATTGCCCCTAGTTTGTAGACCTGACTATGAAAAGGTGGGATGCTAGACGCATGGAGTATTTTCTTAATTGCAGATCAAATAACAAGCCATGGTTTGGATGGATGGATGTATGTGTGCATGAATGTGATCGCAATGAGCCTGAAAGATACTGGAGCCATTGCCTTTACGAGTGGCGCCTGTTTGCCAGGTTTTCACCATCGCACTTACCCAAGGTGCCACCGGAGTGGTTGTTCACCGTTTGGATGCATGATTTTTCTTTACTTTTTTGAATGTTTTTGTATTTTCTTCAGGACATTTTCTGAATGTTTTTGGTATTTTCTAGTATGCAGGGGACCCGGATGCTCTGTACAGCTTAGGTATAAAACCGTTTGAGGTGCATGCTGTTGATTGGATCTGCAAGCGGTTCTCCTTCTAATGTAGCCAACTGATATGCCCCGGACCCGAATACAGCAGTGACAACATATGGGCCCAGCCAGTTTGATTCAAACTTGCCTTGATGTTCTCTATTTGGTTGGTTGCGAGGATTTTCTCGAAGAACAAGATCACCTACCTCAAATGTACAAGATCTAACTCGGTGATTGTAACTTCTACTCATGCGCTGCTGATAGGCTTTGAGGTGATTGTATGCAGCTTGTCGCTTCTCATCTAGTAACTCTAAGTCCTGAAGACGAGATACTCTGTATGCTTCATCATCTATGAGATTGTGCAATGAAACTCGTAAGGATGGTATCTCGACCTCAATAGGTAAGATAGCTTCAGCACCATAGACCAATGAATAAGGAGTTGCACCTGTAGGGGTCCGAATGCTAGTTCGATATGCCCATAGCGCTGGATTCAATTGAACATGCCAATCACGGCCGGCATCATTGACTGTCTTCTTTAGGATCCTCAATATGTTTTTATTGGATGCTTCGGCCTGACCATTGCCTTGTGGGTAATAGGGAGTGGAAAAGCGGTGTTGGATATGAAATTTCTCACAAAGTTCACGGACATCCTGATTTTTAAAAGGAAGACCGTTATCTGTGACGATGGACATGGGTACACCATACCGGCAGATGATGTAGTTGAGGATGAATGAGGCGATCTGCTTGCCGGTGACTTGGGTAAGTGGAACAGCTTCGATCCACTTTGTGAAATATTCGGTGGCGGTAATAATGAATTTATGGCCATTGGATGAAGATGGATGAATCTTACCCACAAGGTCAAGGCCCCATTGACAAAAAGGCCATGGTGTTGTGATTGGTTGTAGTTCCTGTGCTGGTGCATGTATCAGGTCGCCATGAACTTGACATTTCTTGCATTTCCTGACAAAGTAGTAGGAATCCTTTTCCATAGATGGCCAATAGTATCCAGCTCGCATGAGTTTCTTGGCTAGTGACGGACCACTTGAGTGAGTCCCGCAAATTCCTTCATGTACCTCTTCCAAAGCCTTTGTTATCGCATCTTGTTCCAGACATCGAAGGAGAGTACCATCAAGACTACGTCGGTATAGGGTTTCGGCAATAATGGTATATCGAGCAGTTTGGCGAATGAAGGTTTTTCGTTGGTTATTTGATTGGTTAGGAGGAAGGGTGTGATCACGGAGATAGGTGTAGAACTCACCATACCATGGGGATTCTGAACCGACAAGGCGACATATCATCTCAGATTCAGGGATATCATAAGCGGGGATCCAAAGCTGTTCTACCAAGAACTCGTAGCGTGTTGAATTCTGTGGAAGATCTAGTAGAGATGCGATGGTAGCCATGGCATCAGCAGCTCGATTCTGATCTCTTGGTATCTGCTCAAAAGTGATAGTAGTAAATGATGTTTTTAGATTGTCCACCATTTGCTTGTATGGCATGAGTTTATCATCTTTGGTCTGATATTCATCTGTTGCTTGTCGAATGACTAGTTGGGAATCGCCATATACTTGCAGTTCTTGTAATTTCCATTGTATGGCTAGCCTGAGTCCTGTGATCAAGGCCTCATACTCTGCTATGTTGTTGGTGCATGGAAATGTGAGCCTGTAAGACTTCGGGATGCTATCACCCTGAGGTGTGATAAACAGAATGCCTACCCCCGAGCCGTGCCTAGTGTATGAACCATCAAAATATAGTTTCCATGGTTGTGCTGTTGTGATCATGAATATCTCTTCATCTGGAAAATTGGAAATGAGAGGATGATCGCCTATGAGAGGTGCATCAGCCAACTGATCTGCAATAACCTGACCTTTGATAGCTTTACGGTCCACGTACTCGATATCAAATTCACTTAAAATCATCACCCATTTGGCTAAGCGACCTGTCAATGCTTCTTTGCTAAGTAAATACTTGAGTGGATCAATCTTTGCAATGAGTTGCACCTTGTGTGTTAACAGATAGTGCCCCAGTTTAGTGGCTGCCAAGATTACTGCTAGGCAAGCTCGCTCAATAGGTGTGTAATTGAGTTCATAGCCCACCAGTGTGCGAGAGATGTAGTAAATAGCACACTCTTTTCCTTCTGCATTATGTTGTGCCAGTAGTACACCCAATGCTGTACTTGTTGCTGAGATATAGAGCAATAATGGTCTACTTGGATCTGGTGGCATCAGCAATGGTGGATTCATGAGATAGTCTTTAAGCGCCTGAAATGCTTGCTGGCATCTGTCATCCCACTGAAAGCGGATGTTCTTGTGTAGCAGGTGTGTGAATGGGTGACACTTATCAGCCAATTGTGCAATGAATCTGCGGATGGATTGAAGCCGTCCTTGTAGTGTTCTTAGCTGACTGATATTCTTTGGAGGTGGCATGTCCATTATTGCCTTAACCTTTGCTGGATCGACCTCAATACCTTTGCTTGAGACAATGTATCCTAGAAGCTTCCCGGAGGTCACTCCGAAGACACATTTCTTTGGGTTGAGTCGAACATGGTACTGTTCCAGTCTATCAAAGATTTTATCTAAGATGTGAAGATGTCCTTCTCTAGTAAGTGATTTTGCTAGTAAATCATCCACATAATCTTCCATTATAGTATGCATCATGTCATGGAAGATGGTGGTCATTGCTCTTTGATAGGTCGCTCCTGCATTCTTTAGACCAAAAGGCATTACATTCCAGTAGTATGTGCCCCATGGACATGTGAAGGTTGTCTTATGTTGGTCCTCTGGTGCGATCTTTATTTGATTATATCCTGAAAATCCATCCATGAGTGAAAGCATGGCATGTCCTGCTGTCAAATCTACTATGATGTCGATATTTGGTAGAGGGAAGTCATCCTTAGGACATGCCTTATTCAGATCTCTGAAGTCTGTACAAATGCGGATGCCCCCTTTTGGTTTGCCAACTGGTACAATGTTGGAGATCCATTCTGCATAATCAATTGGTCTAATGAAACCAACATCCAGGAGTTTCTTGAGTTCTGTTTTGACTAGCACGGCAATCTGAGGATGCATCTTACGAAGCTTCTGCTTGACAGGTTTGGCTCCTTTTGTTACTGTGAGATGATGCATGACTAAATCAGGATCAAGCCCAGGCATGTCTGCATATGACCATGCAAAGTTGATCTGACGCTGTTGGAAGAACTCTATAAATTGAGGTTGTTCCTCTGGAGTGAGAAGAGATGCCAGATGTATGATATGAGGGTTTTCAGGAGTCCCCACATTGTATTCTTTGGTCTCCTCAATGAGGATCGTTGATCGTTCCTGTTGTGTATTAGCAGGGAGAATGTCAAACCCTTCATCCTCAGGCGCCTCAGAGAGGTTTTCACCGTTGGATACGCTCTTTCTTTTTACTTTTGTTGGATCAAACAGTGCCACAGTGTGGTTTTCACTAGAAGATCCATGTTTTAATGTTATATTTTTGCAGCTGAAGGGTTTGGCATCCGCCCCGAAGTATGCTGCGCTATTAAGTTCAATGGCGAATCCAGCTTTGTGATCCCCGCTTGGTAGATTATCCCTTAATTCCAAAAAGTCAATGATAGCCTCATCATTTTGGAAGAGGTCAAGACATGGGGGATTTGGTTGGTTCCATTCGATGAGTTCAGGGTGGATAATGGGCATTACTTCATCGATTAAGTTAAGTGCGGGAGATGTATCAGTGAGGGTTAAGACAGTGTGGTGAAGGTCGTTGATGGTACTCTCCATGTCAGAATCAGGCGTAGGATGAGACGTAGGGTCTGTGGAAGATGTTTCCAGCTCAGGTACCCAAGTGGTCTTTATCTGTGCTTCTCCGTAAACAGGGATGTCTTTGCGGGGTGGAGGTGGTGATGTGTCTTCCTCATCTGAAGTGTTAAGTTGCACTGAATCGAATTCCCACTCATGTGAGTCGGTCTCTGAATCACTTTCTAGCATCCGATTGCTATACCATACTGGGATGTCTTTGGAATTAAATACTGCAGGCGTGATTGGTTTATGTACTTTTGTGGTGATCGATGCTGCAGGAACCGTGATGGGGTTTAAAGGTTTTGTCACTGGAAGTATCGACAGTGTTGATTTAGTGGCTTCTATTGGAACGGCTGGTGCCATAGATGCTGCTGCGGGTTCCAATATAGTTGCTGCTACAAATGGTGTTGCTGATAGGATTACTGGTTCGTTTGATGGGATGAGTGCCATTGGTGATGGTGGAGTTGTGAGCCTTGAGGGGGCAGTGGGGATAGTGCTTGATGGTGCTTTGATTATGAAAGGTATCCTCTTTGCAGTAGGTGGGCAAAATGGTTTGCTGGGTTTTCCTTTGAATCTGAGTTTAGGAAGGATCTCTTTTTCAAAGCCAAGGCCTGTATTACCTTTGGGCTTGAATTCTGGTAGTAGAGGTTCGTGTCGTCCTTGTTTGCAGTATCCCAAAGCACTCTGACCATCATATCCCATTCTTTGCATAATGAGGAGGCCTTTGCCATATTGTTCCGTAGGAAGTGTAACTTGCGGTTTGTCAGTGGTGATGGGATCTTTATAGATCCAGTCCGCTAGGTCCTCATCTTGTGTTTCTTCCTCTTGACTCTTTCCAAGGATGAAAGGCGTTAAGGCACATGCTGGCGTGATTAGTGGTTGCTGGAGCAACTGCTGTGGTTTACCATGTGTTCTAGGAGAAGTGGGCATTTGTCCCACACAAAAGAGCTGACTCAAGTTGTATTCTCCAGGACCTTCCTCTGCGACTTTCATCTTAAGCTTTTCTTGCTTGGGTATAGGGGTGTTCGAACTGGCAAGAGAGGCGGGATTTATATATGATGTGGAGGAAATGGCTTCTCTATTATTAGGAACAGTAATTTCTGGTTGATGGCTGATATTATGGCAAAATGCAAAGGGATTTGCATCACCCAGGATTGTGATCTCTGCACCATTATGTGGGAACTTGATACATTGATGGTAGGTAGATGGAACGGCTTGCATGGCATGTATCCAAGGTCTCCCTAATAATAGATTATATGGCAGAGGAAGGTCCAGAACCTGACAAATTATGTGTTTTACCACAGGGCCCACTCGAATTGGTAGCACCACCGCTCCTTTGGATGAACGCTCTGCATCATCATAGGCCTTGATGGTGATCTTCTTGCGAGGATCCACTGATTCTATTGCATATCCCAATGCTGTGACCAACTGTAGTGTACAAATGTTTAGGCCTGCTCCATTATCGATCAAGACTCGCTTGATCCTGTGTTGGTTGACAAAGCCTTCAATGTGGAGTGAGGCGTTATGAGGTTGCTGGAACGAAGAGTTGTCACTTTCAGAAAAAGTGAGACAAGGTGATGACTTTAGATTTCCAACCATGGCTTGAAATTGGTCTGTGTTCAGGTTTGCAGGGACTGACGCCTCTTGGAGTGCTTGATCCAAGATTGTTTTATGAGATGGCGATAGGCGTAATAGTTCTAAAATGGATATGAGCGCAGGCATTTTGTCTAATTGTTCCACAAGATTGTACTGCTTTGGATTGGAGGTGGTGCCTTGTGGAGCTGCCTTGATGGTGACCTTGCCACGACGTGTAACAACATTGCAATTTGAGGTGGGATTTTTGAAGGTTATGGTTGCAATTTGTTCACTGGCATCATACAGGTGATTTACAGTGTAGTTATACGCAGCCTGCGTATAATCAGTGGTATCAGTGCCTCGCCGGGAAGTGGAAGGACCCCTTTGATCTTGTGATGGAAGTGGATTCTTAAACATTAAATGATCATTATTTGTCATTTTTGGATCATGTCCTTCAATCTCAATTTCTCCTCGATCAATAAGATCTTGAATGAGATCTTTCAATCGATGACAATTACTTGTCTTGTGTCCTCGTCCTTGATGGAACTCACAATGTTCAGTATCTCTCCACCATGCTGGTTTGACCTGAGGCTCATAGTTGGATAGCTTAGGTAGAGTGATCAAATTCTGAGAAAGGAGTTGTCGCAACACTGTTTCAATGGGTTCCCCTAAGGGAGTGTATGTACGTTTTTGTTTTTGTGGACGAGGTCTTGGTTCATCCTGAGATGTGATGCGACCTTGATTAGGAGGAACATTTGTGTTATTTTGAGGTGGAGGATCTTGTCCTGCAAACCGAACCACAGGTTGTGCATTTTGGATAGTTCGAGCATCCACAACCCCATCGTTGATGATATTCTTATTCTTGTTCCAGAAGTTTGGTTTATCAAAATTGAATCGCAGGCGAGGACCATCTTTTGGTTCATTAAAGATTTTGATGAGTCCTTTCTTGATGAGTGCCCTTTCACATTTTATACCTTTGGTGATCATATCGTTAAAGGAGTCTGTGTCTTTGACATCCAGGTGAAATTCCATTTCTTCGTTTAAGTTGGAAATGAAAATTTCCACTAGTTCTCGTTCAGGTAACTGAAGAGAACGTCTGCTAGACATTTGGCGCCATCGTTGCAGGAATACTGAGAATAGTTCACCTGGTTTTTGTTTGGTATTGCATAGATCAGCCATGGTGATGTCGCGTTCAATATTATAAGAGTAATGAGATAGGAACTTCTGGATGAGTTCCTCAAATGTTCTAATGCCACCTGGAAGTCGGGAAAACCATGATGTGGTTGTTCCTCCCAAGCTTTGGGGAAAAAGGCGCATTAGGTATGTGTCCTCATAAGCTACTTCAAGACAAGCAGAATGAAATTCTCGGACATGATCACGGGGATCCCCCTTTCCTCTATATTTTTCAAATTTGGGTGTTTCAAACCCGCGTGGAAAGGGTGGCATATAAAGATTCCTATCAAACGGATAGGGACAGATGTCGTTAAGTGAGAATTGATTGGTCTTAACACCACTATGAAGTTGTTGGGCGAGATTCTCGACTTGTTGCCGCAACATCTCCATTTCATTTGGAGGAGGAGGTGGTGGGTTACCTCGAGGGATGTTATATCTGATGTGATTTCTACCTCTTTCCTCCTCATGGCGACTTTGTCTTTCTGATGCTTGTCTTAATTGGGCAAGATCAAAGTCTGAGGGGAGTTTGGCTCCTTCTTGAGCAAGTCTTAAGAAGTGAGCATCCGCATTGCTCCTTAATATTTCATCAAATAATTTGTTAAAATGAGGGTTATGCTGAACCCTTTCGATTGTTGAAGGAGTGGGAGTACTTGGGTTTTCGTCATTCACATTTCCTCCAAGTGCTTCTTGAAATTCATTGAGGTTGTCCTCTTCTTCCTCAATTTCTATTTCTCGTTGCCTTGATCGTGATCGGGTTTGAGCCATTTTGTTTGCAAGTTTGTTTTGAAGTTGATTGAAGATGATGATGAGTTGGTGATGAAATGAAAGATTGATGGTTTGTGATTTGTGTTGTATGTAGATCTCTAGCACTCTAAGGTAGATGTAACCGAAATTCTTTCTTTGAATTGCTTGTTTGTTTTGAGGAGTTTGGATGTGATAAGGTGTAGAGAAATCTGAGATGTGTTACAGACTTTGACTACCTAGTAATGAGAGGATTCACTCATGAACTAGTTTTAACCTGCGTAGATGTGTCTCTTAGGATGAGCTTATCCTAGATGTAGAAACAATCTAAAAGTGATGTGATGTGTTTGATTTCAAGCAATATCTAAAAAGGAATCGTGGGACAAGAACCTCTTAATGTTTTGAGAGTTGGGATGGATTGATGATGAAGTGATGATGTATGAATGAGATGATGGATGTTTTGTTTTCAACTTCAATAAAAACTTTGTGTTACAAATGGAACAAACTCTACTTCTTCCCTTTCAGGCGTTGGTGGCACTTCTCGAGCTGTGTTGTAGGTGATACAGATGTTTGGGAAGAAATTGGGATTTATCTTTCCTCCTTGATTTTTGTGATAACTCAGATCTCTATATTGCATAAAAGCTCTGCGGTTCAATGATTCGGAATCAAACTCGTTTGTTTTACCTTGAAGATAGAGATGCATGCGATGTAGAAAGACTCTATGTGAGACAAAGATTTGTCTATTGAGATAGAAGAATTTCCTCCTTTTGATCAAAGCCTTTGAGCTTAATGGTCTTCTTTTCAAGGTAATATTCTGATGACACTTCTTCTTTCGCAAGATGTGAAGAATGGTCATAAATTTTTGACTCTTTGTTTGTTTGCACTTTGTTTTTGGTATTTTTGGTTGTGTTGACAGATGTTGGATGAATACTTTGTTTTTGGGATTGATTTTCTGATTTTTCTTTGATAAGAAAACAAAGCAAGCACACAAACACAAGATTGTAGCCTCAAAGGCACAAATGAGTATGGGTCTAGATCAACCCAATTCTTGGACTTTTTTTTTGACCCTTCCTTTAGATGTATTTTAAGGTGTATTTCCAAAGCCTGAAGTCGGCTCAATTCGCACTAGGTCTGTAAAACGAACACACTTCAAACACTTTTTATCCCTAAGGTCAAATGGCCAGTTGTGATAAATTTAGCCCACATCTTGATATTTCTTCGACTTTGGTACTACATACCTTATGAATCCCGCCGTGGCAGGTAAGGATGTGATATACTAAGTCTTGCACGAGCATAACAAATAGATGATCCCTATGATGGGGGAGTCACCACTTTTATCAAGTCACAAGTGACTTTTCAAAAAGCTATGTTTCTACTCAAGGAAATATGTATGGTGAGTATCTTGGGAGCAAAACCTTCTATGCTCTTGCACTAAATTGTATCTCAAATATCCTCAATCAATAGAACGGGTGAGCTACTACTTAAAGGTGTTTAGTCATGTTCGATGGCTTTGGACATAAGTTCATTCTGCAGTGACTCACTTAAGAGCCTTGTAACTGGTGGTGGGGCCCATTTGTCCTTTCGGCCAGTTACACTGTAGGAACAGCTATACCCAAGGCTACAGCTTTCGCTCTCACCTGATTTCTATAGCGGCTCGAAGGATTTACCGCTCGAGGTCGTTCCCAAGAGTATCGATCCCTTGGCAGGCCTCTTTTAAAATAAAATTTTTGAGTGTTACTAACACTTTTCTCTTGCACCTAGGACCACGAGAGCCAAGGGAGAGGATAGTGTGTGTTAGAAGTAGGTCCACTCGACTGACTTTTGTGCACAAGCGTGCCAAACACAAAATTCACTTGTTCTTTTTAATCCATCATGGCAATATGATCTAACTATTTGGAGATGTTGCTCCAACAATCATGGTGTTCTTTTTAATTTTCAAAGGCAATTGTTTGAGTAAACTAGAATTTGAAATCCTGGTCAACTTAATGAAAAACACGTTTGCATGAAGGAAAATTTGTTTTTTTGCCAAAAATAAAGACAAGTGAATTGTTCTTTTTATCGCACCAAAAATTTGAAGTGTGGATTGTGATTTTTAAGTTTGATGCAAAAAAGAAATTTTGCCTTGTTGATTTTAAGCACCAAAACGAAGTTTGTTTCCTAACTTGCAAAAAAAAAATAAAAAAAAAAAATGTTTTTGTATAAGTTTGTGGTTCTTTTTACCTTTGAACAATGAAATTCTTTTTAAGAGCCCCAAACAAATGTGTGATTCTTTTTTTTAAAAGCCCAAATTTGAAATGTGAAGTTAATTTTAAACCAAAATAAAAAGTGAATTCATTTTTAAAACCAACTTCAAAAAAACAAGTTAGTAAAAAAATATAAATCTACTTTTTAATCTAATTTAAATCTGCACAAAAGAGAAAAATAGTTAGTAAAATCCGCCTATTTGGTGGGCTTCTACAAGCCTAATTTTTTATTTTTTTTTTGGTTTTTTTTTTTTTTTTGGTTACAAGGTGATTTGTACAACGTTTTGTTATAATAGCGCTAGTCTGCGTTTGAACAGAGGCACTATTTAACACAAACGCACTAAAAGAAAGGGAAAGACAGAGAAGGGAAAAGCACTGAAACAGGGTGAATAGCACCAAAATAATGTCAAACACACCAAAACAGTGTCAAAAGCGCAACCTGTGTGACATTTTCAACATTCAAACATGTTATTGGTTTAAAAAAAAAAAGTTGATCTTTTTGGTGTTTGGATTCACGTCAGGTTCACCAAATGATGCTCTGCAAAAAGGATTAGAAAACCTGTTTGATGGAAACACACACAAGAGCACAAGAAACAAACGTTAGTGTTAGCAACAAAAGATTATCCTAAACAGGCATATCAAGAGAGATATTAAGCATGAAATAGAAAGCATATAAACATAAAATGAAATAGCTAATCAAGATGCTCATAGTTGCTCCTCCCTTGTTCCTCTCCTCTCCAAGTCCCAAATGAGTGTAGCTCTCAGCAGCTTTTTGCACTATGGATGCTTATGGAGGATTGAGATTTAATACTAAGCTTCAAATATGAAATGAAAAGCTAAATACTATGCTAGAGTAGATAGTGATGCTATGAAAAAGCTCTATGCTAATGCCAGTATAACAACAATACTCTAAAATGCTTCTCTTTTGCTTGAGGAGAAGGGTTCTATTTATAGAAGAAATGGGGAAATGAAGGGTTAAGATTGAATGGTTTAATCAAGGGCCAAGTTTGAAAGTTGGGGATCCATGTGCACAATTGGCACCAATAAAATGGTGACAAGTGTCAACATAGGATTGGGTTGAGAGAAGAGGTTGGAGGCATTAAAGGCCTGAGAAGACCTCATGGTTATCTAGAAGATAAGGGTCAAGTCCAAATTAAGATTACCCACTGGATTAGGAGTTAATCCAAGGATAAACCTTTGTGCAAATGATTAAGAGATAATCATGGTCAAAGCATTAAAGGCTTGATGAGACCCTTGGGTTGGGTAGAGGTTGAGTCAAAACAAATGTTTTAACCATGTGGGAGGGTTTGAGGTAACCATTAATGGTTATTGGAGACTTTGGGAATTAAGTGGTTGAAGGTTGGAAGCCTTCAATGGTTTTCAAAGACTTTGAGCCATTTAGTGGTTGAAGGTTGGAAGCTTTCAAAGGTTATCCAAGACTTTTAGGCTTTGAGAAGTGACTCCATTTTGCTTAGGAATGTGACAATAATTAGGGGATGGATTAAGCTAATTAGGAAGGGGTTAGAAGAATCTAGAAGGGGATTAGATTTTGCAAGTGGATTTGGTGGGTGAGGGAAAATAGGATTTTATTAAAATAAAAATTCATTTATTTCAATAAATGTGTGCAAGTTGTATTTGGATAAATATTCAAATAAATATTAATTTATTTAAATGAGAAAAAGGAAGATAAAGCATTAAAATGCTTCAAGACTTTGAGGGGAACCATTAAAGGCTTGAAGACTTTAAGGAAAACCATTAAAGTCTTAAGAAGACTATAGAAGGAAGCCATCAAGTTTGAAGACTTTAAAGCCATCAAGTTTGAATACTTTAAGGGAAACCATTAAAGGTTTCAAGTGGGTGAGGATAAATAGGATTTTAAATAAATAATTTATTTAAAATAGTTGTGCAACTTGCTTTTGTAGGAAAATACAAGTGGGTGGAGGATAAAGGTGATTTAAATAAATTATTTATTTAAAATAATTGTGCAACTTGCTTTTGTAGGCAAATACAAGTGGGTGGAGGATAAAGGTGATTTAAATAAATGATTTATTTATTTAAATGTGAGAGGTGGGATTTTGGGGGATTTAAATAAATATTAATTTATTTAAATGTGAGAGAAGATTTAATTAAATAAATATGATTTATTTATTTAATTAATGGTCTGAATTTGGTTAAGTGAATTAAATCAAATAAATTGAATAATTTATTTAATTAATAGGAGAAGAGGGTTAAGATGAATTAATTAAATATATTAATTTAATTAATTATTAATTGATGGTTAAATAATCAAATAAATACTAAGTATTCATTTAATTAAGTGGACAGATTTATGTGACTACAACTATAATAAGTATGGTCATAGAGGAAATGAATGTAGATCTAGAAATTATCAGAATATCAACACACCCACCGGTCAATGTTCAAAATGCAACAAAGTTGGTCACAACTCTGAAAATTGCAGAATGAATGTGAAATGTTATGTTTGTGGAAGATTTGGACATTTATCTAATCAATGCAGAACACAAACCGACATAGGTTATGGGAAAGCTATTCAGAAGAATAATGTAACTTGTTATGCATGTAACAAGATTGGACATATTGCAAAATTCTGTAGAAGTAAAGGATCACCGGCAGACAACAAAAGTTCTAGCTTGAAAGGTAAAGAAAAAGTTGAAGAGGTTAAGCAAGAATTCTCAAAACAATGGATTAGAAAAGATGATCTAAATATTGGGAATACTCCTCCACCGGTAGAACCAGTCAATGCTTAAGCGGTAGGATAGAGTGATGCTTCACCAATAGGACAGAGCAGTGCTCCACCGGCAGGAAGTTCTTCATCTAATTGAAGAAAGTTTCCTTGAGGGTTTGGCAATCTAATGACACATGTGCTATTATTCTCTCGGTTAGAGATGAGAAGTTGGAAATTACTTATTACCGGCAGACAATGTTAAGTAACTACTTAACTAGTATACATTTAATGTGGTAGATGGCAAAAAGACACTATAAATTTGAGGTTTTGGCTCCATTTCATTTCATCGAGATTTCAAACCTACGAAGAGCGCAAAGATTCCGAGCTAAGGCATTTCAAGCAAGAGGCAAGAAAACTTCAAGCAATCATCCATCCTAAAGATAGTAAAAGGTATTTTATCATGGCATCCACCTTTGCACTTGAATATATAGCAAACCCTCTTGTTGTCAAAGTTATAAAAATACCTAGGCTTGTATTTCAATTAGTTCCCGAAGTAGCAAAGAAAGATGATACCTTAGGTGCTTTTTCTCAAATTCCTAAGGGTGTTGTTTATGCTGAAGACCCCAGAATTTACATTCACTGCAACATTGAGGAACTAGGAGATGAAGAGATTAAAACCATGTTTAAAACTGTCATATGTGATGAATCCAGAAATGTAAAAGATGAACATAAGATCATTGAAACCCTAGGATTTATAGAGATCCTTAGCATTCCTAAATTCCCCAAGGATGTGATTAGGATAGTCTTAAGCAGGGTACATGGTGAATTTTGCTGGTTAGATGGAATTCACAAAATCACCAAGGAAGCTGTGAAAGCCGTCACAAGGTTACCGACCACCGGTAAAAGGCCAGACAAGACTAAAAAGGTCTCCAATGACCTAGTTATAAACCTAACTGGTGCCACATCTGACAGAAGGTCCTTAAGAGTAAATGATGTAACAGATATTAATGTAAGATTTATCAGCATGATATTAGGATATAAAGCTACTCATGCAAATAGACTCAATTCAGTTTCAAGTTTGTGCATTAAGAGTGCTTATGATATGGTCATAGATAATGCGAAGATTGATGTATGTGAGTGGTTGAAGGACGAATTAATTGACAACTTACGCAAGATTAAAAAGGACAAGAAAGGAACTTTTAAATTTGGAAATCTACTAGTATGTCTGATGCTACATATAACCAAACAGGTTCCCAGCATAGGCTACAAAGAACTTGGATATGATATACGAGTAGGGAAACATCTAACATAACTATTCAATAACATGGGAGAAGATAAGCAAAACAATATCCATGATTTCTTTCAAGCACTTAAAGCCAAAATGAAGAAAAGAATCAGATTATCACAAAAGATTGTTGACAAATATAAGGATGAAATATGCTTTGTAATCAAGAAGGATGAGATCTGGATGGAAGTAGTCATCCCTAGGATAGTTTGGGTAATAAAGATGGGCTACGAAACAGATGATCATATAATTGAAACTTATGCTAAAGCACTTCTGGAAGCCCCTAAAGAACCTAAGGAAGAAGTATTTGGTAGTGCAGAAACTATTGAAAGCCAAATACAATCTAAGAAAAGAGTGAAATAGTTTGAGGCAGTTGTAAGAAAAGGCTCTAGGCAAGCAAAGGAAATCAAGGATAAAATAATGGAACAAACCAGTATAACAGAGGATGAATTAGCAGCTCCACAACCTGAAACTCACCTATCACTGGTAGGCACATCTTCAGAGAATGACATGCCTACAAATTTCAATAGAGTTGTAAGGAAAAGAGATCCCTCACCGGCAACCACACCCTCACCAAGGAGGACAAGACAAAAACAACAAGCAGTGAGATCTTCGGTAAGAAAGACTACACCAAAAAAGAAGAAACTGACACCCAAGAAGAAGAAGAGGACAAATAAGGACTTGGCCCCTCTTGACATACTGTTGAATGAAATTATAGAGGAAGGGAAATTGAAGAATATAGAGAAACTATATGACACTCTGACAGCTGATGAAAAAGAACAAGTAGAAAACAATGTTATATTGCATATGGATATGTATAAGAAATTTTTGATGGAAGTAGTAGATAAAGTACCAGATGAACTATTTAAGAGACTGGAAGCAAGGAGACAAGCAGTAGTAGAAATTGACAAGAAAATAAAGATAGAAAAGCTACTTGCTGTATACCCGATGAATTCACCCAAAGAAATTGATGACTTAATTGTTGAAGCCAACCGGTCAATATTTTCTACTACACACCGACACATTGCTTTAATGGTTGGAAGAGTTAATGAGGTGACTGAGGAGATAGAAAATGCATGGGACATTTTCCTAGTGGAAAAAGAAAAACAAGAAGAATACATGAGCCAAAAACCTATAAAGGTATATCAGAAAGAAAGGGACAAGGATAAAGGTAAAATTTGTGGACCACCCGGTATCAAGGTTAAAGACAACTTACCCCCACCTCCTTTGATTACTCCAGTGGTAAAAAAAATAGCTACAAAAGATCAACCAACAGTTGAAAGTATGGATGTAGAGGATGTCAATCCTAATCCTGAAGTCTTATATACAGTGGATGTTGATACTCAAAAGATCAACATTGTGGTAGATAAAGATATAGCTGATAAGACTGACATGGCTAGTGAGCCTCTGGTAGCTGAGCAAACTGATAACACACAAGAGAAACTGGCAGATGATAAAGAGCAACAGGTAGAAACTCAGACTCAGACTGAGACAATGCAACAAATAGAGCAAAAGGCTCCGGATTAGGAACAACAACAAAAATAGGAACAGGTTCATAAGGAAACAGTGCAAACGACAACTGGAGAAATAGAAAAACCATTGCTTAAGGAAATGCAAACACAAACAGACATACCAGAGGTCAATACAAGCTTGGTTACTTCCATTAGCGGTACTCAGAATGTAGGTTTCTCATCAGGCTACAAATCAACTAATGTGACTGAAGTATTATTGGATTTAATTAAAAAGATAATAGATTGCAACTCACAAGCTTATAAGGAAATAGATGACACTACCAATTTTGAAGGTAATTGCTCCTAAATGTAATATAGACAATAAAGATTTTTTAGGAAAACTTGATACCTTGTGTAAATATATCACAAAGAACACTGAGAAAATAAAGGAAGAGACATTGAAGGACAAATTGGAAATTGAAAAGCAAAAATTCTTTGATGAGTAGATAAAGAAGTGTACCAAAGATTTTGACACACTTCTACCGGAACTGTGTAATTTATTGAAAGAATACAAAACTCTGTACAAAGACACCTGTAAGACAAACTTTTTGACTGTAGATATAGATAAGAAGATGAGCAAGGCACAGGATGAAATCAATAAACTTGTAGATAATTTTGTTAACTCACCTGATACATTATCAGTTTTTGAACAGAAGATAACAACTTTTGAGGAAGAATTACTTAAATTGGAAAGAGAAAAAGAGAGAATAGTGAATAAGGCAAAACATCTAAGATTAAAACTGAGTCCAAGATTGGACTATCTAGCATCATTATGGAAGGAAATATTTGAGGCACTGATACAGGGACAGAAAACACTGGCAGAGCATTTGCAGCATCTCACCGGTACAGTTAAAAGAACAGAGACAACAATAAGAGACAATAAAAAGTGTATGAAGAGTATAAACTTGATTTTGGTGGATCTATTTCAAATTGTAACTACTCAATTGCAAGGTTGAAATGACAAACTCTACTGACATCTTGACAACCTTTGTCATTGATGCCAAAGGGGGAGTAGTGGTATGAGAAAATTCAAATATTACAGGATTCATATGCTCAGGGGGAGCACACATTTTTGGTAACTTTTTGGACTTCACATTTTTGGATACACTTTTTGAAATTTCTCATGAGTGTTGCCATCAATGCCAAAGGGGGAGATTGTTTGCATATTCACACTCCAATGAGAAATTTTATGTGATTGAAGGTTTTGTCATTGATGGCAACCTTACAATCCTATGGCACGGGCAAGGTATTACAGTAGCAAGATAGTTCACCGGCATCAATGATCACACTCTACACTGGCACTCAGGACACCGGCACCGGCACAAAGAAAGGAAGTATACTGGCACAGAGGCCGACAGGATTTTGTTATATTATATTTTGTTTATTATTGTAAAAACTTTGTAAGTCGACTTGGTATGTTGTAAAATGAATCTTATATATAAAAGAGATCATTGTAGACATTTTGTAAGGAAGTTAAAAAAAGTGAAGTAAGAAAAATATTAAGGCAGACCTATTATGCGAAATATAGGTTAAAGGGTTTATGTAAGAAGCAGAGCAGCAATCGGTACTGGATCAGGCATTATAGATGTTATTGTAAAGCAGTACAAGATATTGGATGTGTATAATCCACATTGTAAGTCAGTGAGACTTCACATTGAGCAGTGAGCTCTAGGCAGTTGGCCTTCCTGCATGTGTAGGCCCCTCTTGTAAGTAATATTCTCTTATTGGCCAGTAAGTGGATATTGTGGGTCACAAATCCCACTGAGGTTTTTCCCACACCAGGTTTCCTCATTAAATCCTTGTGTCATGGTGTGCTTTTCATGTGGATGTTTTTAATTCTATTTATTTCATTATTTCTTGCATACCGGAACACTGTTATAATATGTTCTGCATGTTTTAAGATAAGAAATTCTATATATCGGTTAGATACTGATTCACCCCCCCTCTCAGTATCTATGGGAATCCTAACAAATGATACTTTCCCTCTCTCAACATTGTAATTAATCATTTGAAGTTCAGAATGAGAATCTGGAAAACTATAAACACTACACCTTTGTTGAATACTATCTTATGTTATACCTTTTAATATCCATGAAATTAATCTTATGCAATTGTTTTACATCTTTTCTAGTGTACTTTCTTTCTTTCAATTTAAAAAAAAAAGAACAATATTTTCATGCTTCTAAATCTCTGTTTCAAACTTTCATATTATTGCAAATGTTTAGTTGCTAGATGATGCATGTTACATAAAGTCTAGTTATAGAGGAGAAAACAAGAGGGACCACCCCAACCAAGTTGCAGGAGGGGGACCTTAGCCTTGAAATTGAAGAGAAAATTGATAGAGAAATGGACTCAAAGGAGGAAGTGAATTATGAGAAACAAGAGAGGGAGATATTGGAAGAAAGAAGCATCGAATAGTCCCAGTCAAAATTATAGAAACCAAAAATAAAGAAAAAAGGAAAGAGGGGGACTAAATATAATAAGACAAAATTGGAGATAACAACTAATGCCAAGGAGCAAAGGAAATTAAGATATAGTAAGGAGATTCTCCTTCTCTGGGACCAATGAGAGCCCTAACATGGAATGTTAGGGGAATTAATGCCCCTAACAAGTGGTGTGTGGTCAAGTGCCAAATTGAGCAATATAGAGCTGATTTAGTGTTGTTGTAAGAAACTAAATGGGCAAAGATGAGAGTATGAGGAGACTAAATACGTGGAGACAATGTAATGGAATCTTTGTGGGATCAATTAAAGCATCAGGTGGATTAGGGATAATAGGGAATCCCCTCACTTTGGAATGTGATATGGAAGAAGAAACTTAGAATTGGCAAATGGTGAGATGTAAATCTTTACAAAATATTGAAAGATTCTTTATCATAAATGTTTATGGGCCAATATCCACAGGGGGCAAAAGAGAGCTATGACAACAATTGACAAACAAACTAATCACTATGAGAGGGGAGGAAGGAATTATAGGAGGGAATTTCAATGTGACCTTAAACAACATGGAGAAATGGGGAGGGATTCACAATATTATGTAGATCTAACTAAAATTTTAGAACTTTGTGGGCCAAAACATGTTGAAAGATCTGCATCCTAAAAATAACACCTACAATTGGAAAAACAAAAGAAAGGGCTTCACCAACATTGCAGAGAGGTTGGACTGCTTCTTCTTGACCGAGGGTTGGCACAACCAAATATACATACAAGAGACCACCATACTACCCCTAATAGGATCTGATCACTTCCTAGTACAACTGACTACAAGGCTAGAAGATCCACTTGCAGGAAACCCATTTAAAATTAAGAACATGTGGCTCAAAAACACAAGACTACATGACTTGGTGGTTAATTGGTGGTCTAAAATCAAGATTAAAAATAAATCCTGGCTCTATCAATTGAATAAGAAGTTGAGCTATGTCAAGAGAAAACTAAAGGTTTGGAATAGGGAGCATTTGAAGAACATTTTTGAAAAAAAAGAAAAAAATGAGAGTGAGATGGCGGCTCTGAATGAAGTTGTCATTGAGAGAGGCATGAGCATTGATGTCGTCAAAACTGTGAAATATCTAAATAGGAAGTAGCTAAGATATTGGCTAGGGAAGAATATTTTGGAGGCAAAAATTCAAATAAATCTGGTTGAAAGAGGGGGATAAAAACACCAAATTCTTCTACAAAATAATAATCACCAACAAAAATAGAAGAAGGATTGTGGAGATCCAAAAGGAGGATGAGACTCTAACTCAATCTATAGAGGAAGTTAACTAGGAGGCTATCAGATTCTTTGAAATGATTCTAAATTGAGTAATTCAAAAGCATAGAGTAGAAAGAGAAAGCATACTAGGGAACATATCTCCAATCATCAGTGTAGAGAAAAATTCACAGCTATTTGGAGAAATCTCAAAGGAGGAGGTTAGGAAATCCACCTTCCAGCTCAATCCAAACAAAGCCCTAGGGCCAAATGGCTTCTTAGCCAGTTTTTCCAACACTTTTGGGGTATTGTGGGTGAAGATGTTTATAGGGTGGCTAAAGAGTCTAAGAAGAAAATCATAATGCTAGGGGCACTAAAGCACAACTTCCTAGCCTTAATCCCACCAAAAAAGGATGCTCAGGCCATGGGTGATTTCAGAACCATTGCACTATGTAATGCTATCTGTTTATGGTGAAAATGGATAACAATAATAACAATAATTATTATTTTGTAGAAGAATTTGGTGTTTTTATCCACCTCTTTCAACCAGATTTTTTTGAATTTTTGCCTCCAAAATATTCTTCCCTAGCCAATATCTTAGCTACTTCCTATTTAGATATTTCACAGTTTTGACGACATCAATGCTCATGCCTCTCTCAATGACAACTTCATTCAGAGCCGCCATCTCACTCTCATTTTTTTCTTTTTTTTCAAAAATGTTCTTCAAATGCTCCCTATTCCAAACCTTTAGTTTTCTCTTGATATAGCTCAACTTCTTATTCAATTGATAGAGCCAGGAGTTATTTTTAATCTTGATTTTAGACCACCAATTAACCACCAAGTCATGTAGTCTTGTGTTTTTGAGCCACATGTTCTTGCAGGAAATGGTGCAGTTGTGATATCTATATGTATGTGTGAAATTCTTATATGTGGTAATGCAAGTGTAAACTACATGAAATGCAAATGTTTTTGGTGTGTCATTATACTCAGTCATGTGATAGTAGGCTACGCGGACTCAAGAAGGACGATGGAAGTCAATCAAGAAAGGGGGATGAAAGACAAAAGATATGAAAGTGAAAGAGCTTCTTGTGCATTATCATCATTGAGCTTTATTATGGCAAAATAGGTTATGACAATCGAGGCATATGTTCGACCCAGAAAGTCATTGTACCTGTTTGCATGGAGATAAGACAGTCACAAACAAGGAATGCCCCAGTTCACACTAAACTCACAGTGTCCTCATATCCTTGGACAAGTCATAGCATTACTAAGAGACAATCCACATACAGCAAATATAGATAGGTGATGATACCCCATCCTCGCCTTTCTAGTCAAAGACATCCTGGAGATAGAATCTCTAGTCAGAGACATCTTGGAAAAGCTAAAAGACATGTCACCAAAAAGATAAAATCAAAAGAAAACCAAGGCTCGACACCAACATCCACTGTAGTCCTCAAGTTTAGTGTCTCTTGTCACTTGTATAAGTCTTATTTGATTGTGGTCACAATGTTTACTTTCACAGAAAGGATAGATAGCACTGAACCATAATGTTGTCTGAGTCTGTTGAAAGATTTGATTTGTTGAAGCCCATTATTGCTGCTGTGTCTCATCTGAAACTGACTGAATCCATGAAGTTGATACTTTATTGTGGAGAAGATGAAACTTTATTGCGGATCTGTGATGCAAATGTTGCTTTATTGCGGATTGTGCGCGGATAGACTGAAGGAAGCTGGAAGAAACTGTACTCCTCGAAACATGTGATGTTCTCAGTTCCACACCCATCACTAGACGTAGGAATTGCCTTAGCCACAGATAAGATTTGATTTATTATGAATGGAAAGGGGTGAAAAGGGAGGTTTATTATGAATGGCTAACCAATCTTGAGTAGATCAATAACAAGCCATGATGGGAATGTGTAAGTTTATTATGAACGAATAGGTTGTGAGTGTGTGCAAAGTGAAAGGATGAAAGTGAATCCTGAAGGAGGGAGGAGCAATGTCTCTACGCATGGAGCTGGTGACCCAGTTTTCACCATGGTACTTGCCCAGGGTGCCACCGAAGTGGTTTTCACTGTTGGATGAAATTATTTCTGTTTACTTTTTTGATTTTTCAATTTTTTTTGTTGTCACAAGGCACCTGTTTGCCAGGTTTTCACCAAGTAACGATTTTTTTGTTTTTATAATTTTTTTGATTTTTTTTTGTATTTTTGAATTAGGATATTCCGAAGAGCTATGTGTAGAACCTGCGAAGGTGCATGCTGTTGATAGGATCCTCCAAAGGTTCACCTTCTGTAGTTGAGAGCTGATATGCACCAGATCCGTAGGCTGCTGTAACGATGTAAGGACCAAGCCAGTTTGGTTCGAACTTGCCCTTCTTCTCTCTGTCTTGCTGATTTTTGGGATTTTCTCTAAGAACCAAGTCACCTACCTCAAATGTGCGAGGCTTCACCTTGTGATTGTAACTGCATTGTTTCTTGACTGAATGATGTGTAGCTCAAGCGACTGTCTTCCTTGATGAAGGAACTGAGATAGAATTACTAGCATGTGGACTACACAGGCCCATATGCGTGTCACCTAAAGAAGTTTGGGCATCTCTGATAACAAAGTCCCTTGAGGAAGCTCCATTAAAGGTCCATGATGTATCGCCAGAAGGGAAAGGATGTGTGGAACAAGTGGATGAGTTATGAAGGCTTATGATTGTGAAAAGAAGTGAAAGTAGGATAGCATGATGGAGACTTAGGATCAACAAGTATGCTTTTTGATTTAAAATTTTAGAACTTTTGCCCCCAATTATTTTGGTATTAGGGGAGATCAACTCTTTGTCATTTTTCTTCATAGGATTTTTATCCTTGACTTTGATTTTTGTGGAGTCCAGTAGCTTTTGATTTTGATTTGTACTAAAGGACTTATCTTTAGTTTTGACTTTTAGTTTTTTCTTTCCAAGGCTTGATTTTTGATCCCCAATGACTAAGGGCTTTTGTAATTGTTGTTGATCCAAGTCTGGGAGTGAAGATGAAATGGAATGAGTGGATGATATGGTAAAGCTATGTGAGTTCTCAAGAGGGCTAGCGATATGCTCAATAGATTCTTTGCTGGAACCACTCTTAGGACTATTGATATCAAGAGTTGCTTGCACCACTAGAGGAGATTTGCATTCAGACTTAGTAGCCACAACACTAGGTGGTTCACACCCAATTCCTTGTAAATTGTTTATAGATTGTTCTTGTTGACTGAATACCTTAGGAGATAGTGGGAGTTGATCAACATGAAAGATATACTCACCACATCCCATGTCTTTAATCTTTAACTTTTCTTTTAGCTCTATTTGCTTTGATGTAGAAGCTTTTAAGGATTCTGGATCCACATATGCTGAAGATGGAATAGCTTCTTGATTAGCTGGAATTGTTATTTCTGATCTAGGTCGCAGATTGTTGCAATATATGAATGGATTTGGGTTAGCTTTGACAGTCACTTCAACTCCATTGTGTGGAAACTTGATGCATCGATGATATGTTGATGGGACTGCCCTCATTTCATGAATCCAAGGACGTCCTAGCAATATATTATAAGTGAGATCTAGATCTAGGACTTGACAAACCACATCCTTTGTAACTGGCCCAACTCTGAGAGGTAAGGTGACTGTGCCCTTGGATGAACGCTCTTCATCATCATATGCTTTGATAGTAATTTTGTTTGTAGAATTCACAGCTTTGTCGGAATATCCCAATTGTTTAATAGTGCTCAATGTACAAATGTTTAGACCTGCTCCTCCTTCTATCAGGACTCGTTTTATTCGATGTTTGTGTATGAAGGCTTCAACATGTAGTGGGGCATTATGTGGCTGACTTACGGAGGCGTCATCGGCTTCTGTGAATGTGAGGGAATGTGGAATGGAAAGGTATCCCACCATGGCTTGAAACTGGTCCACGTTCAGATCAGTAGGAATGACGGTGTCTCTCAAGATTTTGTCAAGAATAGCTTTATGAGCAGGGGATATGCGTAAAAGCTCAAGGATGGAAATGAGCGCGGGTGTCTTCCCTAACTGTTCTACAAGGTCATACTCAGGATTGGTTGATGAAGAAGTGGTATTTTTAGTGGAGGCACCTGGCAACGTAATTTTACCTCAACGGGTTGTAACATGACATTCAGAAGTAGGTTCGGAAGAGGATCCAACACCTCTTAGGACAATCTTGGGTCGCTGGGTAGGATTCTCAAGATTTTTGTTCTTGATGGTAATAGTAGAGATATGATTGTCCATTGAGATGTGATTGATAGTTGAATCATAGTTATAAGGTGCTCTAGTATAGTTGGCCTGATCATCTGTGACTTTGGCTTTTCCCTTGTCATGCTTTGGGAATGGTTCCTTAAACATCTCATGTTCTCGATTGGATGAGTGTCCCTCAATCTCAATATCACCTCTATCAATGAGATCTTGTACGATGTTCTTCAGTCGATGACAATTTCTTGTCTTATGACCCTTGCTCTTATGAAATTCACAATACTCATCATCATTCCACCAATTTGGTTTGACCTTTGGTTCATATGGAGGAAAATCTGGAACTGTGATCACTTTGTTTGCCACAAGCTTTTTGAAGACTGATTCAAGTGGTTCTCCCAATGGGGTGTATTTCCTTCGTGGTCTAGAAGTTGTTTGAGTATTCACTTGATTGTTCGTAGAACTCGATCCTGAAAAGATGAATTTGGGTCGCACCGTGTTGGCATCAACAACTCCATCATTGATTGTGTTTTTGTTTTTATTCCAAAATCTTGGCTTGTCTTTTCCTTTAAAGTCATCTTTGTTTTCCTTGAATATCTTAATGACTCCTTGTTCAATTAGAACCTTTTCTGTTGCTAAGAATTTTTCAATGACATCCTTGAAGGTGGACAAACAAGCTTTCCTTAGATCATAGCCAATGTCTTTGTTAACATTTTGTGTGAACATCTCTACCATTTGTTTCTGTGGAATTTCACAAGAGCATCTGCTAGCTAGATTTCTCCATCTTTGTAAAAATGATGCAAAAGATTCTCCTTCTTTTTGCTTAGTGTTGTACAAAGTAGTGATTGATATGTCTGTCTCTATATTGTAGGAGAAATGTTGGATAAATGCCTCTGCTAAGTCACCCCATGATTTAATACCAGGTGGTAGTTGAGAGAACCATTCCATAGCTTGATCGCCTAAGCTTTGTGGGAATAATCTCATCAAATATGTTTCTTCTGCCGCTACCTCAATGCAAGCTGTGAAAAATTGTCTTATGTGTGCCTTGGGGTCCCCTTTTCCTCTATACTTATCAAATTTAGGCGTCACAAAGTGTGCAGGAAATGGAGGCATTGGAATGCTCTTGTCAAATGGATAAGGACATATGTCTCTCATTGTGTACGTTGGATTTGGTGTATTTATGTCCTCCATTTTCTTTTGTAAATCCCTGATTTGTTGCTCCAAATTTCTCTTAGGTGGAGATCGACTTCTTGAAGCATACCCCATGTTTGAGGCACCAATTGGAGTAGGAGCATATTGCATATATGGATGATATTGATCATACATATGTTCATATGGAGGAGGTCTATATTGATGCGGCATAAATGGAGCACTTGGTATAGATTCATGTTGAGGAACCCCATATCTATTTTGCGCATGTATACCATATTCTACAGGCATGTCATGTTCTATTGTGTTGCCCCCAAATTTGACACGGGGTTTCCTTGTGTCCAAATTTTGAGCATGCCTTTGAATGTCCAATTGTTTTGGTTGATCCATAGCTTGAGCATATCTATCTGCATAAGACTTCCATAATGGTCTTCGAAGGTAAGTATCATATGTTTGACCATGTGTATGTGGGACTTCTGGTTTTTGAAGCAAAGCTGATGGTGATTCAGGTACCATATGTGGTCCTCTATTTCCTCCACTATTAGGTCTCCTTTGATCCATGTTGGAGTGAGTTTGTTGCAAAGGTCGGTTTTCCATAAGTTGAGACATGTCAAAATCATGATGTATCTTGGCTCCACTTTGTGCCATCATGTATAAAAAGTATTGTCTATCCCTCCTCATTATTTCTTCAACCAATCTATTGAAATGGGGATTCATAATGGATTCTTCTACATCTGCTGAATGTATTGAAAAGTTGTCCACATTGTCATTGTGTGTAGCATTGTTGTTTGTAGTGTCTGCGTTTTCCACATTTGGAATGTTTCTATAAACATCCATGTCAGGCAATGTAGTGTGCTCAGGATTGAAAAATAAATCATTGTCATACTCATAAGAACTCATGTTTGCGGACTCTTGAGCTTCTTTAGCTTTTCTCCTAAATTTTTGAAGACGGGTTTCACCATGAACTAGGTATTGACCAAGATGTGAGAGACTAGATGAAAAAATGGCAAGAGTATGGAAGACCAAGAGTTGAATGGAATGTAAATGAATCTGAGGTGTACTTGCAAATGTCCAAAGTGTAAGACCAAGTATGTATGTAGTAGAGTAGGTGTGACTTCCAAAGAGAGGATAGTTTCTCTTGATGAGGTAAGCTGACCTTGACTCTAAGTAAGACCAAATGAGACCCAAAGGTAAGAAACCTTGATGAGGGACCACTTAGCAAAGTTTAGTTGTATGTAGTGTGTTGACAAAGTATGATGAGGACAAGCAAGTGACCTTTTGACCCAAGTTTAGACAAGTATGAATGTAAAATGAGATGTGAAGCAATGATGGACTATGTGAGACCCAAAGACAGGTTGAATGCTAGATGAAACCTGAAGAAATAACCTAGGAAGCTCAAGTATTCCGAAACTGATTTCTCTTGTTTGCTGGACTGTAAAATTTTTCCAATTTGTGAAGTTGTGACCAAATCTGAATGTTTGACTATTTTTCGTGACAAGAGGACACAATGTTGATGAGGACTCAATGTTTGCAAGTGTTTAGACTCAAAATGACTCCAAGAAAAGTGTGTTGTTTGATGTAAAATTGTTTTGCATACACTTGAAGACACAAAAGACACAATGTTTTGTTGTTTGGTCTTGAATGTTTTGAATGTTTAAAATAAGTCAAGCACAATTCTTATGGCTGGCCAAGACAATAGTTGTTGATCCCACATGGGGTTTTACCCCCGAGGCTACGCTATTCAGAGTGGATACTTAGATGCTTGACCTCACTGGCTCCACCCTCGGCACTCACTTTTCGGGTCAGCCAAGCATCAGTCCCCATGAAAACTCCCCATGGCGAACTTTGTATCTCTACTAAGAACCGTATGTGTGTGGGCCGCTACCAGAGGTCTGACCTCCTGCCCCAATAACTAGAAGGATTTGGGCTTCTAAAACAAAAAGGTGCTAGTAAGGGCATCCGCACGTGTGGCCATACATGCGGCACTTTCAGCTCTGTAAATACAGAAGGCTCCCAGCCGGTAGGGGTTACGCCCTACAAATGATCAAATAAATTTGATCAAATGAGTTTATGGAGAGACATAGTGTCGGTATGAACTAATCAGCACACGTTATTCATAATTTTCACCATGAATACATTTGATTATAGTGGTTTGGAAGAGGTGGGTTTTCCTCGCTACCACTTGGGTCGTTCTTTTCTCACTAGTAGTCCTAATGACCACACGGGAAGATAGGCCCTCTAAAGATTAAACAAAAAGAGTCTATTGCTCAAGACACAAAAGACAATGATTCAATTTTAGTGCACCAATTGAAGTGTTTGCTAGTCTATGAAAACAAGGTACACAATAAAAATCCAAAAACCCTTGCCAAGGACCTGCAACAAAGATTTATTAGTAGTTTGGATTGTTTGAAATAATCACCCCTTCCTGCAAGCACACAAGTTAGGTAAATTTTAGATCCAAAAGACTTTGTGAAATAGGGGCCTTCAACAATGCGTTTTGTTGACCAATTCAAAGATTTGATTCATTATAAAAAAAGACCACCTGTAAAATTTCAAGAGATTTCCAGAAATGTAAGAAAATCCAAAAAAATTGCTAATTTGCTCCAAAAATTAATTTTTTATGAAAAATCATAAAAAATTCATATAAAATGCAAAATCGATCCAAAAAATCTGAAATTTTTACTGGAGAGTCTTGATGGTCTTCCAAACCTGCACAAAACTTTTTCTGCAACAAATCCAAGTAGTTTGTGAGATATGAGTAAAATAATGCAAAACCCTAATTTTCAAAGATCTGATTTTTGAAGAATAATTTTGCATCAAATTTAAAATCAAAAATTCGAAGCCGTTTGTGAGATTTGATCAAAATAAAGAAAAACCCTAATTTTTAAAGATCCGATTTTTAGGGAAATATTTTGCATCAAAATTAAATTCACAAAGAACAGATCCTGTGTATAATTATGAGAGATTTCCAAAAATGTAAGAAAATCTGAAAAATTCTCTCATTTGCTCTCAAAATTAATTTTTTATGAAAAATCATAAAAAATTCCTAGAAAATGAAAATGTGCTCCAAAAATTCTGAATTTTGGATTGAGAGCTCCTGATACTTTCTTCAACTTACAAAAAAAATTTGGTGCAAAATTTCCTAGCCATTTGTGAGATATGATCGAATCTCTCCAAGATCTTGATTTTGTGTCCAAAACCCTAGTTGCACAAGGTTATTCTCCAAATTGTTTTACAAAATAGCAATATAGGGTTAGAAAAATCTGCAAAAAACACAGATCTAAGAAAAAACCATGTCCCACTGGGCATGCCAAAATGTTTATGGTGAAAATGGATAACAATAATAACAATATTGAAAGGCTAAATGAATCCAACCACAAAATCCTAGCCTAACAATCAACAAAGATCCACCATAACATATGAAGATTACCTAAGACAATGCAAATCAAATGAAATCACAAAGATTATACCATCACATGTCCAATAGGGTTTTGATCTCCATTCTTCCTATCTCCATTGATCTTGCTTGATATATTTGCTCTCAGATTTTATGTGCACAAGAGCTCAACAAAGAACGGAATGTGGTTGCAAGTAGAATCGTAGTGTAGTCAAGTCCTCCAAATTGTCGATTAGGCTGAGTGATTAGAATGATTCATTAGGGTTTGATAATGAAGGAAGCATCTCCTTAAATAGAAGACACAATATGAAATGGAGGGATAAGATTGAGAGGTGTAAAAAAGGAGGTCGGCTAGGATTAGAGGGTAGGTAAAAGAAATAATAAAATAATGAAAGGGGTAGGTAGTGTATGAATTAAGAGATGAATGACATGTGTCATGTGTAGAAAAAGATAATGAATTAATTAAATAAATAAAGATTTATTTAATAAATAGAAGAAGTGAGATAATTAAATAAATAAGATATTTATTTAATTTAGGAAAAGGATAATTTAAATAAATAAATGTTATTTATTTAAATGAGAAATAAGGCTAGAAGAGGATAAATGAATTAATTAAATAAATAAGGATTTATTTAATTAATAGAAGAATTAGGCTTAGATAATTAAATAAATAAAATATTGATTTAATTAGACATGACAATTTTGAGTGTCTACACTATCTACAAAATCATCACAAAGTTCATTGCCTTGGTAGATTGAAATAGGCACTAAAGGATATTATATCAGAGGAATGAAGTGGATTTTCTCCTAGAAGGTCGATCGTGGAGGGCAAAATAGTGGCACATTAAGCAATGGATTTTTCTACAAAGGCCAAAACAATGAGCTTGATATTAAAATTAGACATTATAAAAGCTTATGATCTAGTTGATCAACAATTTCTCCTGAGTGTCTTAGAAAAGTTTGGCTTTGATACTAGGTGAGTTGATTAGGTCAAGAGATGCATCTCTATGCCTAAATTCTCAATCCTAATGAATGGAACATCCTAAGGTTTCTTCGTCTCAACCAGAGGGATAAGATAGGATGACCCCCAATCACCCTTCTTATTTATCATAATGGTAGAGGAAAAGGCATAAAAAAACTTAGAGTTGATGGGCGGTGGAAAGGCATGGAGGTCACACGAGGTATAGATCTAGTGACACATCAATAGGTCATGGATGACATGATGCTCTTTGGCATGACCTATCGAACAAACGTTGAGGTCATATGTTTCTTTCTGGATAGCTATTGCAAGGGTTTAGGACAAAAAATGCTACTAGGACAACTTCATCAATAGTTGCAAGAATAAGATTGAAACCTGGAAAGACAAATGACTATATTTGGTAAGAAGGATTTTGATGCTAAAATCTATGCTCTCTACAATCCCAGTATATTCCATGTCTTGCATGAGAATCCTCAACGCAGTGGAAGAGATTCCTATTCAAATCATGAAAGATTTTTTTGGAGTGGAACATAAGAACAACAAAAATTCCTGCTCGTATCTTGGGACAAAATATGTGCTCCACGAGATGCTTGGGGGATGGGTATTAGGCAACTGAATATCATGAACTTTACAATGGGAGAAAAGCTACTTTGGAACCTTTACACCAATGGAGAAAAAAATTCGATTAGATCCCCTGGAAGAAATATTCAGATTCAAATGAGCCCATTTGGATTCTCACAACTAGGAACCTGTCATGGGGCTAAGCTGTCTGGAACTACATTTTATAATATCGATACATAATCACAAAGCATGTCACATGGGAACTTAAAGATGGGAGAAGTGCTTCTTTTTGGGTAGGATTATGGGAAGGGTATGAACCTCTCAAAAACAACACGGGGTTAGAAGATTTAAAAACTTGAACTACTAAGATATGGGGAAATAAAGTCAATGATTATGGGGAGCAGGTAGTAGTTGATGGAGTCTCACAATGGAGGTGGCATTCTCTCCAAGATATGAATACTCCCAAGGAATAATTTTTTTTTACAAAAGAAGTAGCAAGACATTCTACCCTTCTAACGAATGCGATGTGATAAGATGGTGTTGTTCAACATCAGTAAAATACAAGGTGAAAGAGGTAGCTTTGACAAAGCAGAATTGGCCAGCTAAATTAATATGGAATAAAAACTGCCTCCCAAAGGTAGGGGCGCTTACCTAGATGACTATTTAGAAGAGGATATTGATAGAATACAGATTGGGGAAGTTGTGAATGTAGGGGTCGGGTAGGTATGTACTATATAAGTCAAAAGAAGAATCAACAAATCACTTACTTCTAATTTACCCCTTTGTGGAATTCAATTGGAAGCACTTTATGTCAAAAATAAACTTCCAATGTCCAATCCCACAAGACTTAGAAGAGTGGTTTCTAATGTGGCTAATGAAGATAAGAAGACATTGTTCAAAAGTTTGTGGAATGTACTCCCCTCCACCATCGTATGGGAGCTCTGGAAAGAACATAATTGCATAATCTTTCAAGATAAAGCAATGACTAGGGAAAGCCTTGTGGGAAAAATGGACCAGTAGATTGCTGAACTAGAAAACAACACAACAAGAAACATGAAATTAAGAGGCAAAGTCTACACTTGTTGGGATGATGAAAAGTTAAAATCCTATCCCACCTTATTGTGCCCCCCGTTAATGGTGATAAAAAGGTTGATCTCCCTCTAATCCCTGGATGGGGGTGACTTAGATTGTATTCGATGGAGCATCATAGGGGAATCCAAGACCTGGAGGTGCCAGATGCATTTCATGGGATCACAACAAAATCATTCTCATAGAAAGATCAAAACACTTGAGGGAAGTCACCAATAATCTAGTAGAGTTCAAAGTGGCACTACTCAAGGGCTAAAACTAGGAAAGGAATTAAATGTGAGGTGATTGCATCTTGAAGGAGACTCCTCGATCACCATCATCATGATGAGACATAACTCGACTCAAATCTAGAAGTTGAATAGGTGGTTGAAGTCAATATGCAATCTTGTTAATGGATGCAAAATTCAAGCTAACATATGCCTGTCAGGAAGGAAATGACTTGGTCAATGAACTGGCTAAACAAGCTATGAAGCTATGCACATAGATGATGTGGCATGGGGAATGTGAATGAGATGGTGTTGTAAAGGTTGTGGGCCCCAGATGGTGGTCACCTAATCATTAACCTTTACACTGGAGGAAGGAGAGGATGGAGAATGTCTTTTCGCATGTAGGCCAAGGTTTAATGACTGCAATGGGCATTACTATTCTCAAGGAGAATGAGCATAAAAAAAGGTTTCAAAAGAGATCGAGTATGAGGTGGAGTTGGCATATGCAACATGTGGGCTGCAAGCATCATCACTAGGCATGGGTAGCAGGTATATACATGCGAAGTAGTAACCAAACACTAATGATCCTCATCTTATCTGTAGATTTGAGTAGATTCATACTACAATGACCAGACTAAGGAGCCATAATGACGAGAATAGGTGAAAATGTGGCCATTGAAAATTGATGCCAAATAGCTCAATCCTATTTATACCCCATGACAACTACTAGTGACTCATGCATTTCAAAGTGGGAAATATAGATTCTGTTTGCAAAAATGGACACTCCCATTAGGCTGGTTAGCAATAAATATCAAATGTCATTTCTGGGGGTAGTTTCCAAAAAAGAGACTAAAAGCCATCCTCAAATCCTCCCACTGCTTGGTTATCCATATAGTAGAGACTGTCTTGGGGGATGAAATTTTAGGGGTGGGCCATAGGCAAACGATTTGAACCAAGGGAAAACTAGGATGAGGGTAAATGGCTAGTTAAAACACAAATAAACATAAAACACTCAAATAAACTTAACCAATACCATTATACCTTCATAAGCCTTCACTTGTTCCTTAGATTGAGCATGATGAG
This sequence comes from Cryptomeria japonica, assembly GCF_030272615.1. Lineage (NCBI taxonomy): Eukaryota > Viridiplantae > Streptophyta > Pinopsida > Cupressales > Cupressaceae > Cryptomeria > Cryptomeria japonica. The sequence goes on along the minus strand of NC_081406.1, from coordinate 280,191,037 downwards.
GTTAGAATAGCGCCCTTCTCTAACCTAATTGGATTTTCTCCTTGATTAGATGTGGTTGGCTCTCCAAATTGTGCACAAGATAGCTAAAAGAATGATGAGATGGATGGATTAAGGATGAAATGAGTATGCAAAATGAATGGCTAAGTGATTGATGAGGGGAAATTTGACTATAGTTTGGGTGCTTGGACTCAAAAGGGCAGCATGGACTTACTTAATTTGGAGATGGAAAATGAAGGAGTGGAGTCTCCAATTTATAGAAGAAGGAGAGAGGAAATGGAGGGCTAGGATTGATCCAAGATGGAGGGTCAAGATTGCATGTGAGCCCACACATGGATCAAGAGGAGTTGACAAGACAAGTATGGAGTCCAAGAGATATGCCATAAAAGCATTTATTATCTCCACACTCCTCAAGGTTCATTGGGAAGGCTTCCCAATGCACCTAGGGAAGAAAAAAGGAATACAAATATTCCTTGGATGATGAGAAGGAGGAATTAAAAATTCTTCAAAAAGGGAGCATGTGGATTGGAAGAATAAAAAGGAATTAAAAATTCCTTGGGTGAAGGGATACCTAGAGGAATGTGAGATTTTTGAAAATCTCACATTCACCTAGGAAAAGAGCATTTAAGGAAGGTGGTTGAGTGAGGGGACAAGGAGTTGACTTTGTGGCTAATCATGGGGATTAACCACTAGCAACCCTTTAGAAGAAAGATTGGAAGAGGGATTAGGTGGGATTAGAACATGTGGGATTTGTAGGAGGATTTGACTAGGAGAGATAATGAGTGGAGGTAATTAAAAATTAAGAAATAATGGTAAGTGGGATTGAGAGGACTTCTAAAAGGAATTGATTAGGCTAATAATGGATTAGGAAAATGTGATTCGTAGGAGTCACCTGGGTTAATTAATTAATTAAAGGGGAGATTTAGGAAGAATTAATTTTGGATACCTTAGGAGAGGAAAGGAAAATTGATTTATTAAATAAATCAATTATTAGACTATAGTAACAATATTAATTAAATTAAATTTAATTAATATTGAGAAGAATAAGGATTAACATAATTAAATAAATTAATCATGTGGGAGAGTTAAATTAATTAAAATAATTAATTTAAGTGTCTACATTTTGCCCCTCTTTTATGTAGCGGCAAAATTTGGTGATGGGTAAAAGATAAAAGAAAGAGGATGCCTCGGTGCAAAGGGCAGGTGGTGTATGCCCCCTCGAGAATTTTTTGGATTTTTTTGAAACAATTAGTGGAAAATTCTCGAAAAGAAGAAGGATGGAGAAAAAATGACAGGTGACTGAGAAAGCGAGAGATAAATGATTGAGGAAATACGAAAAATAGATAGAAGAAGGAAGGAGATGAAGGGATGGGCTCACGAGGGGGTCCATATAAGCCACACCGAGCCTAATGAAGGGTCATTGTCACACATAAGCATTGGATCATATAAGAGCTTAGAGAGAAGAATAAAAGATGGACCATGTTCCGACACATGAGCACCACACCGAGAGGGTTCATCGTTATGAGAGGCCCGCCCGCTATGGACCACCGATACATACCACTAACCTCCTTTGTGATTTGATAGATTTAGGGCTAGAGATAGGCTTAGAAGTCTAACGCGGCAGACACACCGATCGTCATTTTGGCACACCCCCCTAGGGTAGTGCAAGCATTGGTGAATAGCGTTAGCCCATGCGGGAGAATAGGGATCCTAAGGGGTTTTGGGGCGGGCAAACGCGGTTGGCACGAGCTTCCGTGCCAATGTAGGTTAGGGTTTGGTCTGGGGTGAAAAGGGGGTGCATGGCGCGAGTGCCTGCATCGATTGGGGCTAGGTCCAAAATCGAGGTGGTTTAGCACATAGGACCGTGGCATAGCACGAGTGCCACAGGTTTGGCACGCATGCTAGATGAATTAGCACGAGCATTAGGGAGGGGTGAAAATGAAGAATTTGGATAAGTAAAGGTAAGGAAAATGGCTTATGGGGGGATCATGAATGTCTTGAGAATAGAATAGGGCCAAGAATATCATGAGATAATGAAGTGGTTTTCATGGATGCTGATAGATTTGAGGCCATTGGCGTCAAGGGAGCACTGGTCGATGACCATGAGGCTTTATAGGCAACTAAGGGTGGACGAGTTGGAGATACTGGCCGCAATAGGATTACATTTTGTCGGTCGATGGCTGAGGATCAGGGCACATACTGCCATGATGACTGTGCTAGTGGAGAGATGGGATAACAGGATGAATTAGAGTGAGTTATCTCTCACCAATTTGTGCTACCTTGTCTAGATATCTCCTCCGAGCTACACAAGAACCTTCCAATGATTCTACACCTCACACTTTCCAAGGGTCTGCAATAATTACCCTCTCTGACCTTCCCATGGTCCTTAGGCTAGGCTAAGCACTTGTTGTTTTGTGAGTTCCATTTTCTTCGTTAGGAGACCTTGTTTTCCCACTCCCTTTCACACTCAACCCAAGAGTTCAAACCATCTACCACAGGATCTTCATTCCCCACACTACACACATTAGGATGGATAGATTTGGATGGATTTCCAACCCTATTCCTTACTCAAGAGCTTTGACACTTACCGATTTGGTGTTCTACAAACAAACTGCACTTTTAGGCCTAATCATAGACCTAATTCCAGTAGCTCTGTCAGCGGGGTATTCTACATTTATCTAATAAAATTCCTAAACAAACCTATGAACTCTTTTACATTCTAGACACCCTTTTGGGGTTTACATACAATATCTCAAAAATGGAGGTGGTTTTGTCATTAACATATCTAACCCTTACTGGTTAATTAGGCCTAATTGCCCCTTTCTAGGCTTGAAAAGTAGGGATTGGTCAAAAATCCTTCATCGGTCTCATTGCATTTGTAAATTGATGTTGATTGAATGTTTGTACCTCCACATGGTATTCCAATCCAACCATACTTCACCTCGACCCACCGGATTCACCCAATTAGGGCATGTTATTCATGATTCCTAATGCTTGCCAACTCAACGTGCCAAGCTTAGGGTATGGTGGTAAACATTTGATTTGGCTTCCCCTATCTCAAAACCAAAAATAAAACATAGTATACAATGCAACCTAAAATTCCACAAGGTTTTAGAGTGGGTATCCACCGTGGAACGTTAGGTTGGAGCCATTTTGTTCTCAAAACCTTGGTTTTTAGGGCTCTTGAACCCACCTGCAACAGAATGAAGATTTTTCACAAACTACAACACTTCACGACTCCAAATAAAGAAAAAAATGAAGGTAAGACACCAGTCTAGCAATCCATGACCCTAGTTTGGGATTCTCAATCCGTACAGGTCGTACAAACTAGCAAAGAACAAACGGTAACTCAGGAAAAACACATCAAATGGGAAACCAAATTAGTTTATTTTCTTCGGATCTTCAACAACAACAACAATAACCATTTATCATCGGTCTTTCCAAGCCTTATACTGGCCTTGGAGTAGTTACACATGCTCATAACTAATTGTGTCAACCAACTAGCCATTGGTGTATGAAAATGTTGCAAAGTTGCTATGAGCAACTTTTACAATTTGTTGCATAGGTGAGCAACTTTGCTCAAACCCAAACTTGGTCACTTTAAAATTACTCATATTAACTTACCAAACTCAAAACAACATCAATCAACCTTCATTAACCCAAAAACAAATTATCCTATTAAGTGCTCTATCTAGCACCCTTAAGAGCTCACATGCCAACATTGGCCAAACAAAGACTTGTAGGGACCTTACAATCATTTGAGCACACACTCAATGGCCTCTTGGCCTTATTACAAAACTAAAAATATGATCCCAACATCCTAGAAACAAATTTACCAAAATTTTCTAAGTGCCCCTGTACCACGGGACTTGTACCTTCCACCTGCCCACATGAGAGGCCATAGTGACTTTATTAGATGTATGGAGGATCTTGAAGATCCCCATTCGCGGCGTCATTCCTGAGTACCGACTAGATGCGGAAGACTTATACCTTTAAGAGATTTGCGAGTATGAGGCGCTGCCTATGATGGATAGGAGTTAGATCCATCTAGGTAGGGAGATGGAGATCCCACACAATCCTTGCCTAGTTCTTATGATCTGTAGATTTCTGAGTGGACGAGTGATGCCTAATCTGGGAGAGCATGGATTTACTATCGGATGAAGCCTTTATGTTTATTACATGGTATAGGACTACATGGAGTATGCCTGGGGAGCACCGATTCTAGCCCAGCTATATCATGATATGCACCTCGTTGTATACATGGACTATCCTAGTCTATCTATAGGGGTCACCCTTCTACATATATGGGCATGGGAGCACATCGCAGTGACACGACCACTCAGGGTACAAGATAGGTGAGCCTAACGTCCTTATATTGATAGATATAGGGGCCTTCTGCACTATACATGGATATGAGCCTTTTGGTTTTTGCACCACATTGTTGACGAGCTCATGGAGTTTACATGGCGGTTATTTTTGGATTGTGAGAGATGGAGGGGAGACTGGAAGCTACATTGGGCATGCATAGAGATGTGGCTTTTTAGATGGTCCATTTGTGTTATGGAGTACTACGCACCATACAGGGTAGCTCGACAATTTGGTCAGGTACAGGATATAGTAGGAGACATACCCATATATCCTCAGACTACTCAGGAGGTTGGGAGATGGGGGCAGAAGGTGAGTCCACTAGAGGGGAGGACTAGCTTCCAGACGATAGTCTATCTTGTCTGGGATGAGCGGAGGGGTGCAGGGAAAATCCGAGGATGACAGGAGGGTATAGGAGCTGGTGGGAGGCGCACTTGCCAGTATGTTTGACCATTCTAGGGGTCCTAGAGGATGACGAGTTGCAGTTGACTGTTGATGAGATAGTCGAAGGGGAGGAGAATTCACCTGGAGACAGGGCTTTGGTAGGGATTCTGTGAGACAATGGAGAGAGGTGATACAAGGGAGAGGGCTAGAGGTGGCAATGCCAGCATAGGTGCAGGTGGCAGGAGTAGCGATATTGCAAGCAGCTGGGGAGGGAGGGGGTGGAGATGCTGAGGCAGTGCCTATGGAGATTCCAGATATATAGGCATAGGGTGCGGGAGCAGAGGGTGGAGGAAAAGTATCCAAGGTAGATTTGGACAGAATCTTGTAGCAAAGGGATGCCACCATAGCGAGACTACACTCACTTAAGGAGGAGGCACAAATAGAGAGGGCGAGGAGGGAGAGCCTACAAGCAGAGGTGGAGAGGCTATAGCGGGAGGTCAATGATTCGAATGAGAGCCTACAAATAGCCAAGACAGAGGTGGATTATCTGCAGAGGGATAGGGAGGAGGCGAGGAGAATGTTGGATGAGGAAATTGTTGGTGTAAATAATTATTCATCTTGGATATTATTACACTTACTTAAGTTTACTTAGGAAATGCATTTCATAGTAGTTTGGGTATGAGACACTTGGGTGTTTGTGCCACATTGGAATAGTGTGTGTAGGAGAAATTCCACCTTTTATGGTGTTGATCTTGTTATTACACTATCATATCCACTTATAGTGGAGTGATAATTCCACCTTTGGTGGGTGATCCACCTCATGTGGACTATTATATTATTTCTCCTACCTACCCACACCTATTTCCTACCTACCCTTGTTTCTCATTGAGCCACATGTCACATTTGTGTGCTCATACATCCATATGGCCTTGCCTATATAAGCAGGCCTCTATTCATTGTATTTGTTAATCCATTTTGATTATTGATCATTTTCTATTGATGAGAATACAGTTTATTCTTGTCCTATATTGTGTCTCTATTTTGTACATTTCATTGAGCTCTTGATCTTGGCAAAATCTCACATGGTATCAGAGCCATTGGGGCTTCATTGATTCGTCTTGAAGAGGCATTATTGTGACGTCAAGAGGCAGATCTGAGGAGCAGCATCTTTTGGAGGCGTCCTAGACTAGATCCGACCCCACCATTGCGTCCAGAAGGCCATTTCCATGAATTTTGGTTATAAAGTCGGCCTATTTTGGTGAGAAAAAATTTTTCGCCAATTTTTCTATAATCGTATGGATTTCAAAATTTTTTTACATATTTTTTGAAATTTTTTTTTTAAATTTTCTGAAATTTTTTTTCAAAAAATCAAAAATAAAAAAAAAAAAATCGTCAAAATTGAAAAATAAAGTAAAAATTAAAAAAAAAAAAGTTTTTGGGGGGTCCGTAGACCCCCCCCCATGACCTGCTGTACCGCCCTGCAGGTCTGTAGCACTTGTACCTGCGTCGCGTACCTATCTGTCGTTCGCCGGTCATTGTCACCACCGCTGCCACGCCGGCCTCTCCCGCCACCGCTGTCGTCTCCCCATCAGTCTCTGCGCATTGTACCCACCGTCGCCGAAGTTTGCAGCATCGTTCCACACCCATCCTCGCTCCCGCCGCCATCCGCTTTACTCTCCCGCCAACAGCCTCTGCTCCCGACCGCCGGCGGCCCTCGGCTCCGGCCACTCCCTTCATTGGTGACCACCCACACCGGAGGACCCACGCCCGCCACATGGTAGGCGGCCACTGGCCCGCGAGTACAACCCGTACAGCTCATTCATCCGTACGTCTGCCACATCAGCAGCCAAATCAGCTTGCCATGTCAGCATACGACCTGCATAGTCATTTGCCACGTCATCAGTCCGTATAGTACGGACGCCCAGTCAGCAGAGAGGCGAAGTTTTTGTGATGGTCATACGGCCGTCAAATTTAACACAGTGACTTGCTGACGTCAGCGCCACGTCATCATTTTTCAAAAATTTTGCAGGCCCCTCTCATTGAGCTTTTTGATTTTGCAGTTCAACTTCAAATGGCCATAACTTGCTCATTTTTGCTCCTTTTTTCGAGCAATTTTTTTTGAAATGGGCTAGAATTTTGTGCTCTTCATAGTGGTGAAGAAATTTTTTGATTTTGATGCACTGATTTTTCAAAAAATGCAGTTTTTGGTGACTGTACCTGAGTAATCCCAGTTTTTGCAACTTCAAAGGCTTCGTTTAGGGTCATATGACCTCCTTTTCAGGTGCCATTTTTTTTGAAAGTGCGTATTTTTTTGACTACTTTCACATGATGCTATCAGAATGATGCCATTGTAAGTAGAAATTGTACTTTCAGATTTTGGCCATTTGTGGGTCTCTTGGTACTTGTATATTTGCTTGAATCTCAGTTAGATTCATTGCACTATTAATTGAAGTCTCTTGTATCTCATTTGAGAAGTTGTAAAATTTGCATCATAAGTCCACTTTGCCTTGTTTTGCAAGTGGCTCATTGTAATCGCACTAAGTATAAAGTGCCAAAATCATCACTTTGGGGGGGGGTTACTTTGATTGATTGAATTTGGGAGGGTGTCTCTTGTGCTTTTTTGCTCTTGTGTTCCTTCCTTTTTGCTACTATGGGTTCTTCTAAGTTTCCTCTCTTAACTCCACATAATTATGCTACTTGGAAATTGATGCATGGAGTAAACTTATGGAAAAAGGACTCACTCATTACATTGATGGAACTATTGTTGCTCCCGCTGATCCTAAGGTTGATCCAGTTGGTCACTTGGATTGGCTCACTAAAAATATCATGGCAATTGGTACCTTAAGAAAGTATATATCAAAGGATCTCATTTTTCATATTGAGAAATGTACTCTAATCAAGGATGCTTGGCAAAAGTTTCAAGACTTGTATGGTCAAGTTGATGAGATTAGAGGATATCAAATTGATAGTGATCTCACCATGTTAGATCCCAAGAACTTTGATACTATACAAGATTATGTCACCAAGGCAAATGAGTTGAGGGCACAACTCAAAGATTGTGGCATTGATAAGAAGGATACTCAATTGATATTCAACTTGATAGTCAAGCTTCCACAAGAATATGCAACATTTGTTTCTAGTTTCCAAACCCATAGGATGACAATGGGTTCAAGCTACAAAATGCCTACATTTGATGCTTTCAATGAAATGTTGATGATGGAACAAACTAAGTTGATAAGCATGGGCATTCTTAAGGCTTCTAAGTCTCAAGCATTAGTGGCAAATCAAGGGAACAAAGGAAATCAAGGAAAGGACAACTCAAACAAGAAGAAATGGCAATCAAAGCCTAAGGACAAAGCACCATCTTCTCCAAAACAAGGAGATTCATTCTCTTCCAAGAGAGATAATTCACCAAAGAGGGAGAGACCTACTTGTGCTTATTGTAAAAAGATTGGTCATGAGGAACATCGTTGCCATTCTAAGAAGATTGATGAGCTCACACATATCATCAAAAAGCATAACATTGATTTGCCTAAAGTCTATAAGAAGGATGATTCATCAACTTCCACTTCCTCACATTCAAAAGGAAAAGGGCAAGCATTCATGGCTTCTACAAGTGGGAAGACTCACTCTTTTGGAACAAGAAAAGGAAAAGCTCTTTGTGCTACAACAAGTCATGATTCAGAGAGATGGCTTCTAGATTCAGGGGCTTCTCATCATATGGCATCTTCGCAGTCTATGTTCTCTACATTTGAGCCTTGCACCATGCCACAGATTTTGGTGGCCAATCATACATACATGGATGTGATTGGGAAAGGATCTATTGACATTGGGGATAACTCCTTCAATGATGTCTTGTGTGTACCCCACTTGACAAACAATCTCCTTTCTATCTATCAAATCACACATGACGCAACTAAGAGAGTTGTGGAGTTCACACCTGACTCAGTTTTCATTAGAGACTTGGAGACTAGAGCTATCATTGCGACTGGGGTGGTTGATCATGCATCTCGGTTATACTCCTTTTCATATTTTGTTGATGATGATGATTTCACATTTGATGATGGTACACATGATGATCGCACTTCTTGTGATGGTTCAAATTTTGAGGAGAAGTTTGGACATTTGAACATGGGGATTCTCACATGTGACCCCATTCTTGAGTCTTGTATTTCATCTCCTCATATTGATATCACATCACCTATTGTACCTGATGATGCAGATAGTGCGACAGTTTTGCCTTCATGTGATTCAGTGGAGTAGGATATTCATTGTCTTCCAGCTTCAGATTCATGGGATGATTACTTGACAGACATTGCAGGTTTATTTATGGAATCCTACATTGCAGATTTGGGAGACATCATTGATGACATTCATCTTCTCTTTGATGAAGGTGATCCTTCTTCGATTGTTGCAAGGGAACACTCTGACCCTCTTGTTCATTCTCTACATGATCATTCTTTCGAGGTTGACATGATTGTGGATACTTATGTACAAAAGTTGGAGGAGGTCTCTTTATGCTTTGAGGAGACACATGAGTCTTTGGACATTGTTCTACATTCATCTCCACTAGATCTTGGAGTGCCTTTTTCAGTAGTGTCGCACAGTTCACCACCTTTGGAGGGGGTATCTTTCAGCATCGACATGGGGACACTTGAGCAGTTTTCAGAGATTCCTTTCATCATGAATTTTCTTCATACATCTTCCCTTCATGATTGGGGAGACTTCATGGATACACCTTTGGTTTTGTTTCTTCCTAAGGGGAGGAATGTTGTTTGACGTTCATGGAGCAGTTTCTTCATACATCGAGCTTCTTCCATTGGTGCAGATTCTCCATTGAGGGGGGGTCACAGTTTGACTTCTCTTCTTCTCTCATATGGGGGGGACTTTTTCCTCACATGGGGTATTGTTCCTCACATACTTCTATGAGGGTTCTCTTGTATAGCTTTCATCTCTCTTTTTGGGGGAGGGTTTTTTCCCATTGGGTTTTTCTCTCTTTCCCCACTTTGTGAGAGCTTTCATTGCATTGGTTTGCATGCATTTGCATTTGTACATGGGTACCTAACATGGCCTAGTAGCCGGGACCCATCTTGCATTGCTTAGTTGCATTGTAGTCTTAAGTGCATTCCCCTAAGTTGCACTTAAGGGGGGGTGTTGGTGTAAATAATTATTCATCTTGGATATTATTACACTTACTTAAGTTTACTTAGGAAATGCATTTCAGAGTAGTTTGGGTATGAGACACTTGGGTGTTTGTGCCACATTGGAATAGTGTGTGTAGGAGAAATTCCACCTTTTATGGTGTTGATCTTGTTATTACACTATCATATCCACTTATAGTGGAGTGATAATTCCACCTTCGGTGGGTGATCCACCTCATGTGGACTATTATATTATTTCTCCTACCTACCCACACCTATTTCCTACCTACCCTTGTTTCTCATTGAGCCACATGTCACATTTGTGTGCTCATACATCCATATGGCCTTGCCTATATAAGCAGGCCTCTATTCATTGTATCTGTTAATCCATTTTGATTATTGATCATTTTCTATTGATGAGAATATAGTTTATTCTTGTCCTATATTGTGTCTCTATTTTGTACATTTCATTGAGCTCTTGATCTTGGCGAAATCTCACAGAAATGATAGGGACCACCATTGGAGAGTTGTAGAGTGCTTTATGATAGAAGGATGAGGAGCTAGAGGGGCTACGAGCAAGGGTACACAGAGCAGATGCAGATGTTACTCGCCTGCGGGGGAGAGGGATGCGACACGACAGATGTTGGTTCCCGCAGGGGTTAGACAGATCTATTCTAACATGATACAACAACGGGAGAGGGCAGAGATAGAAGGTCAGGAGGTTGCCTATTATAGAGGGTTATACCACGTGGTGGTACTAGCGGATCAGAGAGAAACATCGTACATTGAGAGTGTATGCTCCCACAAGACCCACAACCAGCATCCCACTTAGAGCCAACAGATAGGTGGATTAGTGGGTTTTAGACCACCTAGGATAGGGGGAGCATTAGTGGAGGAGGAGGTGATGAGGAGGGGGCCAAAGAGACAAGCAGAGAGAGATAGCTCCATTTTGACTTATGTGTTATTTTGACCCTTTGGGGCAATCATTGTACTATGCCAAACATATCCATTTTTTAGATATATATATGATTTTGGCGGTGGTTATGCATGAGTGTATTGGACATTATTTATTATTTTATGATGTGATGCATGGATGATGATTATAGATGTATTGTGCCGACCTATTTGTGATGCAGGATGGATGCTTATATATGCCTATGATTATGATGTGTTACTAACATTTTGATGGATGCTTATGCATGTGTTTATGATATGTTATTGACACTTTGATAGATGCAATATGGTTGACTATGTGGATGCATGTCTTTTTGAGATTTTATGATGCATATATATATATATGTATGATGTATTATTTTGGGATTTTTTTGATGATTTGAGAATGCATTATGTGATTTAATGGATGAATATGCAATGCAATCTATAATGAAATGAACATTTACACCTATAAAATGAGAAGTGAAACAAAATTTGAATGCAAACTAGGTAATAGGCACACTGTATAAAAATGAATAATGCAACAAAATTTGGAATGTTACCCTAATGATGGATTAACATAACAAAAATATGAGATGCAACCTAAATGATGAAATATGAAAGATTAATGCAACGAATAAAAATGAATAATGCACCTATATGAATAATGCAAAATTTATTTGTGAATATGCCAATCATAATGCAATGACCTTAGGTAGGATAGAAGAATAGGAGGAGGAAAATTGAAGACTCCACAGGGATGTTATATGGGGAGAATTCAGGACTTGATGATAATGCAAAACGAGAATGATGGGGGGATAATTGTGCACAAGAGATGTGAAGAGCCAACCTAGTTTGGCATTACCCTAGGTAACCCGCACCACCGATTATAGGAACCAGGATGCCATGAGAAACCCAAGGTGTGGACTGACTCACAGACAAGTGAGAATTCCCTACACACAACTATGCAATTGTTGAGGAACACTGATACAAAGTTGTGGGTATGTGCAAGGAAACCCTCAAGCACATAAATATCTCTTGTACACGAGAAGGTAAGTGCTGACAAACACTGATACTAGGTCACTGGTTCATATAAGAGAGATCCAAAACATGCCATACCATGAAAATGTGCCCTAGTATACACCCATCGTAAACATGCCTGGATATGGAGGATCCAGGCAGTTGTAGATAGGAGTAGTCGTAGGGCAAAAAATGCAAGTCGAAAATGAAAATCCAAAAAATCAACAAGTCATCCATACATGACCAACTGTTGTCTCTTGCCAATAGTAGGATTATGATAAAATATTAAACTGCCAGGCGAGGGAAGGGTTCATCCCAAGGGAAAAGGATAAGGTGGATAAGATTGACTAGGAAATTGATTAGATGACCATGAGGACTAACTTGCAGATGTAGGACTAATGTCAAGACTTGATGAAGCTCACATGGAGGCAAAAACTCAGGATGCGGGACAAAGCTCAGTTTGATAGGATAAAGCTTAAATTGATGGGTTAAAAGCTTAGTTTTATGGGGTGATCCTTATTCATGATTCTGACAAAGACTCATCATCATGCGAGTGACTGTTTTGTGGAATGTGGGTGAGTAGGTGGACGATGAATGCTATGACGAGTCTGACTTGATAGGCGATGGATCCAGATTATTTATCTTGACGCTTGTTTGTAGGTTTTCACCAAGGTACTTGCCCATAGCGCCACAGAGTGGTTTTCACTGATGGATGATTATTTTTCTTTACTTTTTTCTCTTTTTTTGTAGTTTTCTTGCTTTTTTGATTTTTTTGAATTTTTTGAGATTTTAAGACAATTGGTGACCTTCTGAGGACTAGGCATAGAATCTCTTCAGGTGCATGATGTTCATCGGCTCATCCAAGGGATCTCCTTCAAGAGTAGCCAACTGATATGCCCTTGACCCATAGTTTGTTGTGATCACATATGGTCCAAGCTAATTGGGCTCAAACTTGCCTTTATTCTCTCGTTCTTGAAGGTTTCTTTGATTTAAGGACAAGATCACCAACTTCAAACTCCCAAGTTTTGACTTTCTTGTTGTAGCTCAAGTGCAAGTGGTTCTGATATACCCGAAGATGGTTTAAGGCCTCGAGGCGCCTTTTGTCCAGCAATTTTAGCTCTTGCAGCCAGTAACTCTGTATTCCTCATCCGGGTGGATGTTCTACAAAGACACTCTTAGGGAGGGGATCTCGATCTCAAGAGGGAGGACAACTTCAAAGCTAAAGATGAGGGAATATGGAGTAGCGCTTGTGGGTGTGCGGATGGAGGTTGGGTAAGCCCATAGAGCAGGATGGAGTTGGAGGTGCCAATCACGACCAACTTCATTAACTGTCTTTTTAAGAATTTTGATTAATGTCTTATTAGAAGCCTCAACTTGACTGTTACCTTGCGGGTAATAGGGGGTGGAGAAGCAATGTTGGATATCAAACTTCTAACAGAGTTCTTTAACATCCTAATTTTTGAAAGGTCTGCCATTATCTGTGATGATGACCTTGGGGATTCCATATCGACAGATTAAATAGTTTAGGATGAATTTAGAGATCTGTTTATCAGTGGTGAAGGTAAGAGGGATAGCCTCCACCCATTTGGTGAAGTATTCAGTGGTGGTGATGATGAATTTGTGACCGTTAGAGGATGCAGGGTGGATTTTCCCAATGAGATCGAGCACCCACTTTGAGAAGGGCCAAAGTGTGATAAAAGGCTATAGATCTTGTGATGGAGCGTGAATCTTGTCTCCATGCTTCTGGCAAGGGATACATTTCTTCACATAATTGTATGCATCTACTTCCATTGATGCTTCCATGGATAGGAGGCATAAGAACCAGAGACAATGCAAGACATTCCTTAAGTTTCTCAAAAGCCTTCTGACAGAGGCAGTCCCATTTGAATTTGGTATCCTTGTGTAATAGATGAGCAAATGGGTGACATTTGTCTGCAAGCTGTGAGATGAAGCGTATGATAGATTGGAGCTTTCCTTGGAGGCTGTGCAATTGTCTAATGGTCTTTGGGGAGGAATTTCCATGATAGATTTCACCTTTGCAGGATCAACCTCTACGCCTCTACGCGAAACATGAAGCCTAATAGTTTCCTTGATGTGACACCAAAGACACATTTCTTGGGATTCAATCGCAGATTATATTTTTTCAATCTCTCAAAAATTTGCCTTAGGATAGGGATGTACTCATGTCTTGTCTTGGATTTTCCTAGAAGATCATCCACATAATCCTCCATGATTTTGTGCAAAAGGTCATGGAAAATTGTTGTCATTGCTCGTTGGTATGTTGCTCCGATGTTCTTGAGAGCAAAAGGCATGACTTGATAACAAAAGGTGCCCCATGGTGTTGTGAATGTCATTTTGTGTTGATCTTCCTTTGCGATCCTGATACGATTGTATTTGGAAAATCCATCCATATGTGATAACATTTCATGTCCCGCTGTGAGGTCTACAATCATGTCTATGTCGGGGAGCGGGAAATCGTCCTTAGGGCAGGCTTTATTCAAATCTCAAAAATCTGTGCAAATGCGGATGCCCCCAACAGGTTTGCTGACAGGTACAATGTTAGACACCCATTCGAGATAATCTATTGGTTTTATGAATCCAACATCCAACATCTTTTGAAGTTTTGCTTTGACGAGGAGTGCAATGTGTGGATGCATCTTGCGTAACTTTTGCTTTACTAGTTTTACATTGGACAAACAACAAGATTGTGAACTACCAAGTTGGGATCTAGGCCTGGCATGTCAGCATGCAAACATGTGAAATTGATCTTTGTTTCTATGAGAAAGTTGATAAAGTCTTGTCTCTCTTGATCCGTCAAGGACTTGGCAATGAGCACGTTCTTCAAAGTGTCTTTGACGCCCACATTGATAGTGTTTGTTTCCTCTATCAGTAAAGTTGACATGTCCTACTGAGGAGGAACAATGGTAGGGAGGTCAAGTCCCTCATCCTCAAATGCCTGATTTAGGTTTTCACTTTTGGATATGCGCTTTGTTTTTACTTTTTCCTCATCCAAAGGTGCCTCAGAGAGGTTTTCACCTAGGGAATCATTAATTTTCTTTTTATTATCTTTTTTGCGACTAAGGGCATTGACCTGAATACCAAAGTATCCTTTCATGTAATTGAATCCCATGAACTCTGTTGTATTCTTCTAAATTACGCATAGTCAAGAGAGTCATTAGAGCATTGTCATCAACGGAGATGTCTAAAGCAGGTTTGTCTCGTTGGTCCTAACCTATAAGCTTGGGGTGAACAAGTTGAAGTTCATGCAGGGTGGAAGGGGTTATGGAGGTGATTGTGTTGATGTGGGTGTCAAAGAAGATGTCATCTTCATATTCAAAAGGCATTTCATGGAACTACTCTTCATCGGAGTCTTCGACATCCAAAGAAGGACTTGAAGGGGCACCAGTGATAGTGACCTTAGGCACTGGAGTATAACCAAAGATCATGTTATACTTGTATGAGATGGGATTTATTGGTGCTTTGATTCCTTTCTCTTCCAGCCCCAGGCCGTGTCCTTTATAACCCATCTTCTCCACTATCCTTGATGCTTTTGGATACATCTTCTTGAATATTTTTGCTAGATCTTCATCTTCTTCTCGATACAACCATGAATAAACATCTGTCTCGAGACTTTCCTCATCAAGTGGATGCCATTGTTTGAAAGTAGTGTCCTTACATTGTATAATAATTTTCTAATCTTTTTTTATTTCTTTGGGCTTACCAAATGACTTGGGAGATAGGGGAGATTGTCTATTAATAAGATATCCTCAAGTTTGTATTCTCCACAACCATTGTCTAGGATCTTGACTTTGGGCTCTGTTTGAGATGAGGTGGAGGCGACTTTAGATGCATCGGATTGGGGGGTTGGAGTAGGTCTATTTAACAAACAAAGCTATGGATGTTTCCCCTCTAACAACTTGCAATACTGAAAGGGTTGTGGATCACCTTTGATAGTGATCTCTTTACCATTGAAGGGAAATTTTATACATTGATGGTAAGTGGAAGAAGCGTCTTGAAGGGAATGAATCCATAGGTGTTTGAGGAGGATGTTATAGGGGAGATCAAGATACAGAACTTGGAAAGGGGTCTCAATTGTAATAGGGCCCACTTGAAGAGGCAAAGTGATCATTCCTTTAGAAACCCTTTTTGTATCATCATACGCTTTGATTGTGATTCTTCCTGACGTATCAACTAGGTCCTTAGAAAGCCTCAATTGCTTTATTAACTTATATGTACAAAGATTGAGTCCAGATCCACCGTCTATCAAGATGCATTTAACCTTGTGTTTTTGGATAAGGGCTTCAATATGCAATGGTTTGTTATGGTCCTCATTTGAAAGAGAATCATTGGAAGTGAAAACAAGGAGTTGTTGGGCAGTGAGATTTCCAATGAGGGCTTGGAATTGGGCAACATTGATGTTGTCAGGGACACGCGACTCAAGGAGGGCTTGTTCAAAAATCTCCTTGTGGACAGGGGAGGTCTTGAGGAGCTCTAGGATGGAGATCTGTGCAGGGGTCTTCCCAAGATGGTCAAGGAGATCATATCGATGGGTGGATGACATGGGGGGTGGGTTCGGTAGAGGAGGGGCTCCTTGGAGAGTTACTCTCCCTTGACGAGTAGTTACATTGTAGTCATTCTGAGAGTGGGAAGCAGAAGGTATGGTGCCTTGAATGACTATCTTAGTAGGGTTAGGTCTGCTTGCTGGTTGAGATGAAGCGAGATCCCCTTGAATAGTGATCCTAGGTCTGCTTTGGGAAGAGGGAGGGTTAGCTCCCTGGACAGTGATGACATTGACATGGTTATCTACAGGCTCAATGTGACCTGTGAAAAAGTCAAAGCCTGTTATATGATTGGTATAATCATAATTCACATCATTAGATGATGAGCCCTTGCCTTTGTCATGCTTCGGGAAATGTTCCTGGTACATCTTGAGTTGTCATTATTGTTACCAGGTTTTGTTGTTGCTACCTCAATATCACCCTTATCAATGAGCTCTTGTATGTAGTTCTTTAGTTTCATACACTTTCGTGTATCATGCCCCTTGATACGATGATAATCACAATACTCATTCTCATTATACCATTTAGGATTAGGTTGATTAGGATCAAATGAGTGAGTTATTGGAAATATGATCGCACTTGCCTGGACAAGATTTTGGAAGACAACCTCATTAGGCTCAACAAGAGGAGTATACTCTCTTGGAGCTTGATTGTTAGATCAGGGTGGTTGCCCTTGGACTGAAAAATTGTTGTAAGGCCTTTGAGATTGATTTAGATTATTTTGATGAGCATTGAATTGGCGATTAGTGGTGGTGGAATTTGGAGGAGCGGCCATGGTCTAAACCCGCTTTGCATCAGTAACATCATCGTCGACCACGTTCTTGTTTTTAGACCAAAACTTTGGTTTGTCATTGTGATAAGAGGATGAATTATGACTTGACTTTTTATAATGCTTTAGGGTACCTTCCTCTAACAAGACACATTCAAGGGCTAGGCCCTTGTCAATCAACTTCTGGAAAGACTTTATGCATTGAGAAGTCAAGGATTTGGATAGTCTAGGCACCATATTTTTCTAAAATAATTTAAGTTAACGGAAGTTTCTCTAGGCCTCTGTTTTGTGTTACAAAGGTCTATCATAGAAACATCATTGACAATGTTATAAGCATAGTGGGCCACACACTTTTATGCTAAGTCTGGGAAGGAGGTGATATGACCTCAAGGAAAGGACAAGAACCATGCCAAAGCGTCTCTCGTGAGACTATTTGGGAAGAGCCTACAAATATAGAAATCACTATAGGAGACTTCTTAGCATAAGATATGAAACTCACGGACATGGTCTCAGGGGTCCCCTTGGCCCTCATACTTCGTGAACTTAGGCATCTCGAACCCTGGTGGGTAAGGTGCAACAAATATCATTGGGTCATAAGGACAAGGACAAAATTCCTCAAATGAATAAGGTTTTCTCTTGTTAGTCCCTTCCTTCATGTTTTTGATGATGTTTTTCATGTCTTAGATTTCCTTGATGATATCTTGTTGTGGATTTTGGACATGATGGATTGTGTTTGCCTCTATTATCAGATGAGTCATGGAAGGATGAAGAAGCGGGGATGTGAGATTTGATGACCGATGTAACAGGGACTTGAGTGACATTTGGTTGTGACCCGCACATTACTGTGATGGGAGGAAGATGAAGTTAGCGACATTGTTAAGAGGAATGGAGGATTGTGGAATAGAGACATGTGGTTGGGTATAAGAATATGGCATAGAAGCATTTTGGAGAATAGATGTGATTGGATTGGATATTGGCATGTATGTTAAGAAGGAAGAAGGTGGGATGGAAACCACGGCGACGGATACTGCGAGCGTTATTGATTGGGGTTGAATGATAGGCAGAGGTGCAATTGATTGGGGTTGAAGAATAGGTGTAACGATGTGAGTAGGAGTAAAGTCTCCTTGTGGTTGTTGATCAAGAATGGATCTATCAAAATCAGGGGGAAGGTGAGCTTGATTTTCAATAAGAGTCTTTAAAAGACCACTAGGATTATGTCGGATGAATTTCTCCATCATTTCTTGATTGTATGAATTTTCTAAGAACATTCACACATCTGGGGAGAGGTCATCTTGATCAAACATGTTAGGGTACCTTTGTGGTTGGGGATCTTGAATGTCGGGTTGCGCACTTTGTGTAGGGTCTTGTTATAGGACACTCATGTCCGGTGTGCCAAAATGAACCAAGAGAAAACTAGGATGAGGGTAAATGGCTAGTTAAAACACAAATATACATAAAACACTCAAATAAACTTAGCCAATACCATTATACCTTCATAAGCCTTCACTTGTTCCTCGGATTGAGCATGATGAGGTTGGAATACCGTCCTTCTCCAACCTAATTGGATTTGCTCCTTGATTAGATGTGGTTGGCTCTCCAAATTGTGCACAAGATAGCTAAAGGAATGATGAGATGGATGGATTAAGGATGGAATGGGTATGCAAAATGAATGGCTAAGTGATTGATGAGAGGAAATTTGAATATAGTTTGGGTGCTTGGATGATTGCTTGGACTCAAAAGGGAAACATGAACTTACTTAATTTGGAGATGGAAAATGAAGGAGTGGAGTCTCCAATTTATAGAAGAAGGAGAGAGGAAATGGAGGGCTAGGATTGATCCAAGATGGAGAGTAAAGATTGCATGTGAGCCCACACATGGATCAAGAGGAGTTGACAAGACAAGTGTGGAGTCCAAGAGATATGCCATAAAGGCATTTCTTGTCTCCACACTTCTCAAGGTTCATTGGGAAGGCTTCCCAATGCACCTAGGGAAGACAAAAGGAATACAAATATTCCTTGGATGATGAGAAGGAGGAATTAAAAATTATTCAAAAAGGGAGCATGAGGATTGGAGGAATAAAAAGGAATTAAAAATTCCTTGGGTGAAGGGATACCTAGAGGAATGTGAGATTTTTGAAAATCTCACATTCACCTAGGAAAAGAGCATTTAAGGAAGGTGGTTGAGTGAGGGGACAAGGAGTTGACTTTGTGGCTAATCATGGGGATTAGCCACTAGCAACCCTTTAGAAGAGAGATTATAAGAGGGATTAGGTGGGATTAAAACAAGTGGCATTTGTAGGAGGATTTGACTATGAGAGACAATGAGTGGAGATAATTAAAAATTAGGAAATAATGGTAAGTGGGATTAAGAGGACTTCTAGAAGAATTGATTAGGCTAATGATGGATTAGGAAAAGGTGATTTGTAGGAATCACCTAGGTTGATTAATTAATTGAGATTAATTAATTAAAGGGGAGATTTATGAAGAATTAATTTTGGATAACTTAGGAGAGGAAAGAAAAATTGATTTATTAAATAAATCGATTATTGGACTATAGTGACAATATTAATTAAATTAAATTAAATTAATATCGAGAAGAATAAGGATTAACATAATTAAATAAATAAATTAATCATGTGGGAGAGTTAAATTAATTAAAATAATTAATTTAAGTGTCTACACGGTCAACACTGATATATCTGCCACATTCTTGGTGATTGCTATTGAAATGGGGGAAACAAAACTGGGGGCAAGAAATCTATGCCATAAGCTATTCAAGGTTGTTACCTTGAAGAGATTAATGACATCCTATATATTGTGGACTGAAAAATGAGGATCTCTCAAGACTATTATGTCATCCACAGAATGGGAAAGGAGTTTAAAAAGCTACCTCCAGTCAACACCATGGAAACATAAAAGTTTGAAGAGAGGAAGCCAACCATTGTTAGAAATGTGGTCTTCCTAAAGAAACTACTAGAAATTATGTTGAACGAGGGTGGATACTATATAAAGGTCTATCTAAGGAGAGAGGGTTTAGAGAGTGATGGGAAGGAGGACATGGCTTTTGACATAGAAATAAAAGAGAAAATGATAGAGGGTGGTGATGAGGATGACTACTCTCGCACTATGGAATGACTAGCCCACGAAGACTACGGTCCAAAATGCCCAGTCATAGCTTGTGCCAAGGAAGGAAGAAATGTTGGCATTATGGATGAATTGATTATGTGTTGCATTGATGTTTTGTCATTGATGTCAACACTAGCTATTATGGTTGGTTACCGACAGTCAGGTTTTGGTTACTGGTAGAATATCTAGTGTTACCGACATAAGAGACTATCTGTTGGACACTTCTGGCATGTTTGGATCAGTGAAGTATGTTTGATTTCATGTATTATATGCCTCATGAGCATGTTTTGGTTAGTTGGTATTGGCTTGGTAATCAGATGCTATCTTACACTCGGGTTGACCCTTACCGACACTGGTTTAAGGTTTTACCGGTAGAGCTTTCATTGAGGAATCATGACAGGATGCATAATTGGTGTTGGTGCAGCTTCTTCATGGATTTCAGGATGCTGAAGATGTTCCTTGATCGTGCTTAAACTACTTGAAGACATTGCTTTGGCATGGTGGACCCAAAATAGGTCTGGTACCTATCTAGATTATGGACCGGTATCATACTAACGTGTACTCTACAGGTTACCAGGATGTTTCAAGATGATTTATGGATTTGTTGTCATTGTTTTGGTCTTAAGCCGATGTGGTATATCATTGTAATAAGGAAATTATGTAATGATCTTATTGTAATATCTTTTAGGTGACCAACCTAATCGGTTTAGGCCTTAGGGTTTGTATAAATAAGAGGTAGAAACTCTTTGTAATGTATCATGGTTATGAAAAAGGTCATGGTCAAGGAATGTAATTTGTGAATATTATAATATCATTCAGGCATAGGAGTTGGTTGATCATTGGTGATCGAATTGGATTCAGAAGAGGATTTAGTCCTCCAACATTGAGCTTAACTGGGACTATAATCGAGCATGGTAGATGTTATTTTTGGTTGTTCACTCTATTGGATTGTTGTCCATTTACCTTGAGATTGTTGTAGCCTCTCTCTAGTCAGTGAGACTCTTTTGTAATGAGCAGTAAGCTCTAGGCAATGTGCCTTCTTGCAAGTGCAGGCCCCTCATTGTAACACATACTTTCTGCAGAAGTATCATCTAACTGTGGGTAGGCTTCCCACCGTGGTTTCTCCCTTTCCAGGTTTTCCACATACAAATCATGGTGTTATGTGGTATGGTTGCTTTGCATTGATTATCTGGTTAATTTTTAAGTTGTATTGTTTACCGGTATCTGTTCCTACTGGCATCTGTATGTGCTTTACCAATACTTGATTTGTTTTAGGTTGTATTGTGGATTAAAAGTTATAATCTGTTAACAACTGATTCTCCCCCCCTCTCAGTTGTTCACCGGTTATCCTAACAAGAAGGATGCAGATGTCATAAAGATCCTAGTTTGTTCTCATTTTTTTCATTGTCTCTAGATGTTGTAATAGGATAGCAATGGTAGTGCCTTGGTTTAGGTTTGTTATTATCAAGTGAATGAATATATTTTTGATACTTACTGGGGTTACCATTTTGGGGGTTGGTGACCCCACTTTAGATATATGTGGGTAGTTAGGAGTATAAATGCGCCAAATTTGATTAGTATAGTAATGTAGAGATCGGGCTCTGGTAGTAGGATAGATAGGCGACATGCCTCTAAAGTTGTAAAAGTATACTTTTTTTATATCAATACAAAGGGTGCTGCCCCATAGCAGTTGTTAATTTATTGAAGAAAAGAAAAATCTTTGGCCAAAGCCGCTATTGATCGTTTGATACTAGATGATTGTTTTACTATACTCTATGTCATAATTATCATGATGTTAGGAGTTACATGTTCATGTGAGATATTTTAGTTAGTACATCATGCTGCACTAGATTTCATCCCACTTGTCAGTTCCAGATTGCTAGGTACCTCGCCTAGGGTCGGGAGCTCTTTGATACATGAAGAGCATCAAGGAAGCTTTCACTCTATGGTTGGGCAGAAAAGCACTTGGACTACATTCTCGTTTCACTTTAGTAGATGGAGAGGAGTCCGCAATGAGTAGAGGTGACATTATTATATAGTATCATTGTACATTTTATTTTTGTAATCGACTTTATGGTATTATTATTGTACATTATTCTTGTTTATGAGATGAATATTGTATTCAAACATTGATGTACATTATTCCTTAATTATTATTTATGAAAAAAAATTATTAAATTTTCAAAATTTAATTTAATGGATGTTTACGTATTTACATAGAAGAAGCCATATGAGAAGGGTATGAGATTTTTGAGCATCCTAATTTGCATTGCTCGAGGACACGAAATCTTGGGGAGGGAGGATTTTTTCATGTCCCTTTTTTCAAAAAATGGCAAGAATTCATGCCCAAGATGACTTGTGCCTAAGATTTGATGATGGTTGAGGGTTTTCTTTTTGACACATACCAAAGTATTGTTGGAGATTGAGGTTTAGAGTTGTGACTTGATTCATGCCAAAAATCCATTAAAAAAATTAGGTTTTAAGATTGCGACTTGATGTGTGCCAGAGAGCCATTGGAGATTGAGGTTCATGGTTACGACCTAATGCATGCTAAAGGGAAATGATGGTACAAACTTAGTGACTCATCAAGGATCTAGGGTTAGAGATAACACCTAACCCCTACAAAGTTGGGAGGGTGGAGAAATTATAAAACTTTGATGGAGAAGAGTATAAGACCTATAATATTGACTTGTGATATATAACTAGTTTGTTCTTTTGATGGGTAGCATATAAAACTTGGAAAACATTTCAATGATGGGAACCCATGTTATATTATTAAATTTCCTAAGCACTATGTGTTCCAACCATCTTTTGTAGACAAAACCGCATAAGTGATCATGATTAGTGAAAAAAACCCATTAGTTGTTGGAATCAAAGGAAAAACCCTTTAATTCTTTAAGAGAATTCTCACTCAGGAAGGTCATTGAAGCTTCAAGGCTTTGAAAAAAAATAAGTGATTCAGTGTGTGGATTGTTGGTATATGTTGTATGTTGTTATGTAGTGCCTATTATAACAATCCCTTGCTATAGAGATTGAATCATAATCAATATAAGTTACTATTAGAGTTTTAATCATTTGTGCAAATTTATTTGTGTTGCTTGAGTATAAGTAATTATTGTAGTTTAAATATAATTTGGTGAAAATTGTGTTTATATTATTTGGCGAATATTATTTTGTGTTTGAAATTGTTATTTTAGTTGAAAGTCTAGGAAGGAACATTATAATCTTGCCTTTGTTAGAATATTAGACTTTGTCTTATCTACATGCTTTCCCCCTGATGCTCAACTCTCAGACCATTTGTACTAAGTTATCTTTTGAAGTTGAAGTTTTGGCCATTCCTTCACTAGAGTAGCTCTTCCTTGGCATCTTCAATCTAAACTTAAGGACGTATAATAAAAAAATTCCACATTAGAAAAATTAAAAAGCAAGAAGGTCACAACCTTAGAAAACATCTATAGGGACTTGAATGTCAGGTTAACAAAAATGTAAGAAATAAAATAACATTCTTAACTGAACTTAGGTTTTGTGAATGCAATAAATATAATTTGACTAGCCTAATTTAGAAATTAAAAAATTGAGAATTTAACAAAAATAAATCTTTTAACTACTTCTAGTAGTTGATAAATATTTGTGCACTATTTTGATCGTAACTTTTGAGCTACAACTTAAACTAATTTATTCTTAAACAAGTGAGAAGCAAAACAATGAAATATAGATCGGGTCATTTTTAGAATATAGCTAGGTCAAATTTGTGAATTGCAAAAATGAAACAAATTAAATCAACAAAATACATATTTAACCCCAAGTAGAAATGGACTTTGACCCATGGATCTAAACCTACTAACTAAGATTTTCCTATATCTACAAATAGAGACATGTTTGAATATGTAGACCTGCAATGAAAATGATGATGTTAAAACACTTTTGAGGAGATTGTCAAGTGAGGCTTGTCTTCTTGTGACAAATCCCTAAGATATTGAGTTAATAACTGGATATTATGTGACGATTACAATAATTGCCCCAAATGTGAGGCAATATAAAATCTAAAAAATTGGAATGTGATGTAAAATACCTACCATGTTACAACTTGGGTTTCAAAGTGTGTAGAGGAAACATTTGCAATGATGTCTTGGAATGTTACTAAATCTACATAAGGATCTCCCCATAAGATTATAGTGGATGTTGGGATGCTACTAAATTTAAAAAATCAATATATACTAGATGGAAACGATGAATGTCAAATGCAATTGAATAGTTGATGTCTTTTTAGAACTTGTCCTAGAAATCACAATTTGAAAGTGTTTGCATGAGAGTGCACACAATAAATATTTAAAATTGAGTTAGTTTTCCAAAATAAAAGTTGGATTTTAAAACATTTGGTTATATGTTTGAGATTAAATCTACAAGTACAAAAGTAAACTACAAAGATGAACTTATAATTCAAAAAGTGAAAAATATCTAAGAACAAATTTGATACCGTTTTTATGTTTATTTAAAAATTTAAACAAAAAGAAATACCAAAATAAATAACATCATACGCTAAATCAATATTTAAAATATCCATCAACTAGCATACCTATCTTTAGAGGAATATAGGTAAAGTACACCAAAAAATATCACATTTGTTTATTATTTTGCTTAAAAATTTATTATATTCTTATATTATAATTAATATTAAATTATTGTTATGTTATGATATTGTAATTAGTATTAAACTATTATTAAGATATGATTATATTATTATGGTTTAATATAATAATTGGAAATTACAAGACACAAAAAAGGCTCTTGAAAGCAAGATGAATCTGTTATAGGTTTTAGAATCACAAAAAGGCATTTGATGCCAATAACCTATTATATACAGAGTTGATATATCATGCACCGTCACCCTATTCTTCCATTGCATATGACTGAACTTCATTTGCTCCATGTTGTTCTTGAAAAACCCCAATTATTCATGAGAAAAAAAGTGGACTTTATGTAGGGAGACTTTCAATACCACATAATTAATATAATTATGAAGTTAGTGATTGCATGATGGGGATATACAGAGTTGATATATCATGCACCGTCACCCTATTCTTCCATTGCATATGACTGAACTTCATTTGCTCCATGTTGTTCTTGAAAAACCCCAATTATTCATGAGAAAAAAAGTGGACTTTATGTAGGGAGACTTTCAATACCACATAATTAATATAATTATGAAGTTAGTGATTGCATGATGGGGATGCACGTTTTCATCAGTTAAACTTAAAATGATAATTGAAAGGGAAGCGAAGATATAATTAGCATTAAATAATTAAAAACTAGTTAATTGAATGCATAGAGAAGAAAATAAATAAAATTAAATCAAAATTTGCTTTAACACTTAAATTAAATGATTTTAATTTTTATTGATAGATTGCATAATAATAAGGCTATAAGGCTAGGTCCCAAAAAAAGAAGATTCCTAAAATAACTTGAAAGGATGTCCTCAAACCCCTCTATGAAACCCCAGCCTAATAATTTTTTATTCATTGCATTAAATTTTTTAATCAAATTTAAAATAAAAGACAAAAGATTATACTCACTTTTCTCCTATAATTAGTTTTTCGAAACCCTAAATATATAAGTACAAATTTCCAACCTTTTAAACCTGCGACAGCCGACAACTCTGCTATTAGTTTTTTTTTGCATACATTAACATCCGGACTTCTCATCTTTGCTCTCTGGTTGGATCCGCATCGCGCACAACAGAAATATATTTTCTTTCAGGTATGAGATATATATTTTTCCAATTTATCATAGTTTTTGAAAATTCTGTCTGAAAACTATGTTTTTAAGCCACGGAATGAAAAGCATGGCCTAAATTGTATTTTCTTTACAAATATTAATTTATTGTCGATTCATACACTAGCTTAGAATTTTTCTTTTCTTTATTTCTTCTTCTTGTGTGTGCCCATAAATTATCTGCAAATATTTGTGTTCATGCTGCATGTTCTTTTCCTTTTTTCTTACTCTGAGCTGCTTTATATGAAAATTCATTGCTGCACTACACAACCGATTGATAGATGCGCTTTCTTGTTTTTTCCCTCCTACATAGCCATTCTGTCAGGTTTTAGTGTTACGACTTTGGATTTTACATATCCAGGTCAGATCGGATCATTTAAAAACAGCAATCTACTTCAGATCGGATAGCCCAAAGTTCCTTAGGGTAATTAATTGCTCTTTTTGGTAGAGTTATGCTTCTATATAATTTTCCATGTCTAGCCCTATCCATATTAGGGGTCTTAAAAAAATAGCCAAATCTGATATCATTAGCCGTGTCCATGCAACTTTGAATGAAATACATCCCTTTCAGCAGAAGAGAAAAATATAGCGCACTAAGTATCCCTTTGGGAAGAGTGGCACTGATTCTCTTGTAAGAGTCCAGCCCTTCTATCCAACTTATTCATTTGATCAGGAGAACAAAGTTCTATAATTGTGTACGTTATCCATGGTTACCTGGAGACTTGGTGCCCTAGTCTCTGGTACTACTCTTTTCTATCCAAAACATGTTCCCGTCTTGGAGACATCCAAATTAGGAGACTTCATATGATATTTTTCCTGAGCCTTCATTTGTTTTCTAATTTGGGGAACTTCTTTTAGAGATTTCTCAGATATATTGTATGATACATTAGGTTTTTCTAAATTACTGATATGTGGTTGAGAAAAGGTAAAAGAATTAAAGAAGTACATTAATAGGTTTATTATTTCTATTTTTAAATAAAATTTTACAAACTTTTTTTAGCAGAATTTTTTTATGAAATTGCAAAGAGCTAATGTAATGAAGAGAGACCACAATAAAGCTTAAGATCTGTACATACTTTGCAGTTCAATCAATTCATTGAAAATAAAGTCATCTCTGCAGATCCCCACACCATGTAGAATAATAGTATTCCCCTCCCTTTCTTTATTTGCTATCCCCAGATGATTTTGTATAAAATTTAATTGTTTATCTAAAAGTTTGCATACTCAGACTTGATAGACTAAACATTTCTGACTCAATAAAAGTTTGACAATATAGTAAATTAATTAATTTCTTTAAAAAACACAACTATTATGCAAAATTCAATTACAAAATGTATCAAACGAGTCTACAAATTGCCGGGGCAGTGTTTTCTATTAGATTTGAATACAAATATGGTACAAAATCACATCATCGTGTAGATACAATAACTAGCTGATAAGTATAATGAATTTATATGATTATTCTTTGAAAATCATTATAAATTTCATATACAAGTATAAATTACAAGATTTTACAATTTCTTCTCCCACCTTCAAGTGAAAAATTGGGGAGAGGGTCTAATCTATCTATTTGGCTGTGACTCCTTGTTCAACCTAGAAGCTTGCGCTTGTGGCTCCACCTTGCTACTAGCTAGCAAGAATTTCACCTTTGTCACATTGATGTCATCCAATCCAATCTATCCTGCGTCTGCTGCATCCACTTCCTCCATAGCTTGCCTCTTGAAATCAACAATTTTGTCCTCTGTAAAAAAGGAGGGCTTCTCATCTTGTGTGGTCCAATCACAATAGGGGTCAACCTCATCCACATCAATAAGCTCTTGTGATTTGTCCTGCAACTTTTTTGTGCAAAGCGCAAGGTTTTACTGTACAATACCTAGGTCTAGTGGGGGTTGGGGGTTTGGAGTTAGTGCCTCTAGTGGAGTTGAGGGGCAGTGCCCCTTGCAAGGTTTCAAG